>NW_020884876.1:2744454-2884371 GCF_003945725.1 Corapipo altera | reverse complement strand
GGGGGGGGGCGCGGCGATGCCCCGGTTAAGGGCGCCGCGTCACCGCCCGCGCCGCGCGGCCCCGCGGCCGCCCCCACCCGCTTCCTGCCGCCGACGGACGTCCCGCCCCCCGCCCCGCCCCGCCGCCACGGCGGGGGGTGACCCACGGCCACGCCGCCCTGTCCCGAGGGCACCGGGGCTGTCTCGCAGCGCTCGGGGTCAGACCCGGGCGTGGGTTTCCACCCCCTCCTCCGGCTCCCGGCGTCGCGAGGGAACGGGCAAGGGCGGCTGTGCAGCGTTCCCCGGGGAGCGGGCGAGTCCGAGCGCGTCCCTCAGTCGTTCGGAGCTGCCTGCGGGCAGGGAAAGGGCGCTGCGGGACGAGAGGCAAAGAAGCGGCTGCGTAAGGTGGTTAAAAACTCGCCTAGAAACGGCGCGGGCAAGTCCCCGTTTCGTAAACGGCCAAGTGCACAGCAGCGCTTTGGGTATGTGTGACCCCAGCACGGCCACAAGCCCAGGGCACGGAATCACAGCACCGGTCAGGCTGGAAGGGACCACAGAGGGTCGTCTGGTCCAACCTCCCTGCTCAAGCAGGGTCATCCTAGAGCACCTTTGCACAGGATTGTGTCCAGACGGTTCTGGAATATCTCCAGTGTAGGAGACTCCACAACCTCTCTGGGCAATCTGTTCCAGTGCTCAGTCACCTGCACAGTAAACTTCTTTCTCATATTCAGGTTGTGATATATAAATAATCGTGATTCGTGAAACAAATGGGTGATTACATCAAAAGAAAACAAACAGTTTGTAAAACTTAATTACACCCCCATAAAGAAATAAAACAGACCCTCACAAGGTCAAGAGGCCTAAAACCTCCTTACTATCCTAAGAATGAAATATAGTAGAACATTAAATCTTTAGGCGCCTGTTCGTCCAAGAATACATGAATTATGACTGGTTGTAGAGATAACCCTTTTAGCTTTAGCTGTAAGAAAACCCATATATTAAATACTTAGCAAAAACCTGTAGAATGTATATGTATATGATATAATTAATATGCATGAAGTAGCTAAGATAAATACTAAATGTACCCTGTAGTAAGGGTGTGCAGATTTGGGAAACTGGTCCCATTTCTGTCACCCAGCCGGCTGCTTGCTTTTACCATATAATAAACTATTATTCAAAACTTATAGAAACTCGAGACTTTGTTTATCACAAGGTGGAACCTCCCATGCACCAGTTTCTGCTCTTTGCCTCTTGTCCTATTTTTAGGCACTACTGGGAAGAGCCTGGCTTCATCCCCTTTTTAGATACTTACGTATGTATGGATGAGGTTCCCTCTCAGACATCTCAAGGCTCAACAGGCCCAGGTCCCTCAGTCTTTCCTCAGAAGAGAGATGTTCCAGCCCTTAATCATGTTTGATGCCCTCCACTGGACCTACTCCACGAGCTCCATGTCTATCTTGTGCTGAGGAGCCCGGAACTTGACACAGTACTCCAGATAATGCTCTCCCCAGGGACCCCAGGAGGGCCGAGCATCCCAATGCTCCCTCCTCTGGGCAAGGACAGGAATGTGCTTCCTGAGAAGCACTTTAGTGAACAGGATACGAACACCAGTTTAACAGGACTAGATTGGAGACAGGCCAAAGGAGCCTCTTGAGAACCACTTAAAAAAATAATATGGAAAGATGCGGTCCCAAGACAAGCCTGTTGATGCTCCATGGTGGTGTTGATGGAGAGAAGGAAAGGCATGCAACAGCCAAGAGAGGCACATTTTGTGCAGTGATTGCTTGTGTTTTGCAAATATGTTAGATCAATTTTGAAAAATCATACAAAATGGAAATAGAAAGTATAATAACCTTTTAATTAGGCAATTCGTAAGATATACTACAGTATAAAAATTCTTCTTATATACAAAATAATGTATGCATGTAAGTAGACAACATGCTGAAACACTAGCATTCATATGCTACATCACACAAAACTGATCATTCAGTATCATGAGAAGGACCAAAATATTCAGTAGTTAAGTGCAAAAAAAAGCCCTGTGCTGAGTGACATCATCTCCCCAGTAAAGAATTTCTTTGCAATGCTTGTCAGGTACTGGTTTCTGTGTGCTCTCTGCCTCAGCAGTTCATTATATCTGTTTAAAAAGCCATGTAGTCATGGTCATGGCCATCCTGCACAACTGCCTCTTCAAACACATGAGGGATTCCAATAACCCACTATAAGGACAACAGAACCATAACCAGGAACAATAATTTTCTGCAAATTCTCTTCTACTGTTTCTCTAGACAGAGAACCTTCCACGATTTTCCCAGTTTAGGGATAAAGGGAAATTTTTTTTTCCCAGTTTAGGGATGAGTGAAAATACTTTGGTGCAGAAGAGGTAATGCAGAGAATGGGTCTGTTTATTTCCACTGCTGAGCATGAGTCATTCCTCCACCACAGATTTCTCCACAGTTTTTGTGCTTACAGTCATAAAGCAGTGGCTGGTTTTAATTGTCAACAGGGAAGCACAGAAAGATACAAAATTTGCCTCCCTCTGAAGTGATTCAAAGAAAAGAGACTAGGAAAGAAATACGCTTAATTTGTCAAGACATGAAATACAGTAGTTCAAATGATTCTTTGCACCCTCTTTTCATTAATTTTCACAAATATTTGGACTTGCTGCACAACAGCAAGTGTTTTATGCACAAGACATAAAAGAGCCAATTAGCATCTCTTCACTTTGAATTAAGCCTTCAGTAAATCTTTTTTAGCTCGTATGATACACAGAGACATTTCCCCAAATAAATTGGTGACATGAATGGATTGTCATTAAAATTATCAGCTTTTAAGGTAGAATCAGAGAAAATGTGTGATTTTATCTGGGCTTTAATATACCATAAATCTCTTATTCCCTTATAGAAAACATTTCCCACTTTAAGATACCGTAAAGATACTTTAGAAAAAATATTCTAAAAAACATGGGGAATAAATGCTTTTCGATGCTTTGGGTAGGAACGGAAGTTTTTCTCATAGAACTCGTGACTCAAAACAGCAGCCAGTGCCTGGTTAAAAAGAACACACATCACTACACACCACCACGTCACATTCTGAAATCCAAGCATGATGGCCATAGAAACATATATGAGCAGCTCTGCAAAATAATGAGGGCAAGACACGCTCTCAAACCAGTCTCCGAAAGGTACATCATAGCCCAACCTTACAACCTTTCCTGCAAGGAAACAGAAAGAAATGAATTGAGAACATGTATTAAACAAACTTTTCTTCTCACGATTACAGAACAATATGCTTACAAAAGTTACCATCATCATCATCATTCACCTCCATCTGATCTGGCAGCTTTGCACTTAATGAAATAAGATGCCACCTCTGGCTATGCAAATAAAGAGTAAGGAAACCTATTTTTAGCCCACATGGAAACAGAAGTGAGGTCCCCAAGGAATGGCACAAGTTGTAACCATTAGGATGTGTCTGTCCTTAGAATGTTAGAAGGTAGAGCTTCATTTCAAGTTCTACATAACTATATAGACAGACACACCACATCCCTTCCCCCTAGTTCAGCCATCTGATCTCTTTTCCAAACAGCCTCATTTCATCTATCAAAAGTCTTACAGAGAACAGCACACTAAAGGAACTGAAAACCATTCATTTTTAAGGTATTAGAAGCTATAGAAGCCCATTGAAACAACCAGGAAAAATTTTCCAAGTAAACAATTGACAGGAATGAAACATCTTACCTGATTTGTTTTTTCTAAGTTTAGCTAGAATTACAAGACATCTGTGTTGGTGAAGAGAGGCCCAAATGTACATCGTAATTCCTACAATGTGATACCAGCAGATCTGCACAGAAAGCTCTTTTCCTGAATTAAACATGGTTTATTAATATACAGCCAGGAAGTAACTTCCCAAATATCATTTGAAAATACTATATACATTTTTTAAATGCTACTGTCTTACAAAATTCTACTAGTTAGTCTCTAATCCCTTGAAAGTTGCTTTTAAATCCTGCATCATTTAAGTGGCCAGCTGGCAGTTCATTTCCCTTAACTGCTCTATTCTAAAATACATAGTTATTAATCCAGTAGCTTGAAGTGCAGCATGATGTAGAATGATACATAATTGATAGTCTAAGACCTCAATATTCAACACTATTTGTAACTATTATCATCCTAATTAAACATATTGTCATGGTCAACATGTAAGTACAGAGTTTTTTGTCTTGTTAACAGTGAGATACATATATACACACACCTACACACACATACACAGAGTGTGAAACATTTAGGTCTTCAAAAAAGTGATAAGTGTATGAAGGATGATTTCCAAAGTACAAGCCAATGCACCGTCTCTAAGAATCTACAGGATGTAAAAAGTAGAACACAGGTTCACTAAAAAAAAAAGGTTTTATCTACACATAGGAAATCTGAAGGTTCTTTAAAAAGAATCCCTGGATTATACTAGAACTGATGTGGTTGTAAATGGTTAAAAACTTCACTAAACTTACATACTTGGTAATGACTGCCTTACAAAAATTAGTCATGGGAGGAGTGCTACAACCAACTCATGGTTCATCTATGCAGCCCAGTGGAATGTGTTGGCAGAAACAAGTCATAAAATGCAAATTTCTGCTGTATTAATGGAAACAGTACGAGAGAGAGAAGAGACTGAATCAAGGCAGAGCAATGGCAAGTTCTTAATGGAAAACAAAGGAGGTGGCCAAGAAGCCTTGCAGACTCACAGCAAAGCTTACAACAAAAGAACCAAACTTGCATAGTGTCATTTAAGAACTGGTACCAATTACTGTCCTGCATAAAGCATATGTATCTCAATGCAAAACTGATTGATAATGATCCTTAAAGTATCTCTGTGAGATGTTTTTTCAGGAAATAACTGTGATGGTTAACATGAAAGTGTGTGTTTGTGTATAACGCTGGCTGATCAAATGATATACTGAAATGTAGTTACTTTGAACTATGCCAGTAAGTATTTTTATGTCTCATCAGTTAACACACTTCTCAAACAAGCAGCCCTCTATACAAAAACAAATGGGAGCAAAACTGCTTCTTCAGTAATAACTCAGCAGGCACTTACCAGTCCTGACATTAGTAGGCACTTGACATAGCACAGTTGAGCCAACGGCAATGTAGAAACCAAGTCCATAGTAATACTGCACAATATGAATGAAACCATTGGAAAACACACTGGTCCAGAGGCATTCTGCAAGCCTTCGACAGCTGTGCAGCCAAAGGAACAGGAGAACCAGGAGAGCAGAGAAGTGCTCACTGTCTGCTTGCAGATAAAAAATAGCAACTTTGAGACAGATAGGAACAATTTAATCTGTACAGTGCTTCAAAAAGGCTATTGCTTCCCCTCCCCACAGCAAAATTTTACTCTCATTTTAAATTAACTGGGGAAAATATTTGTATAGGTGAGGCACTGTTGACCACAGCAAGATTTCTTCCAGAATGTACTAATGGCACTTTCTGCTAAAAGACTGCTGATAGCCATCATGTCCATAAATTAGAATGATTTCTATATTGAATAATTACAAAGGACAAAGGCACTTGGTATTCCAGGAAAGTCACTTGGCACCTAGTTTAAAAGCAACTGATGAAGTAGCACTTGGATGCAAATTCAGCACAGCTTTGGTAATAGAGTTTTCTAATATTTATATGGATGCTCATAATAGCTGGAACACTTGCCCATGTCCTCGTTCTGAGAATCTCTGCCAAGAGCACGGTGCATGTCCTGAATCCATGATGGGAGTGACTCTCCAAGGAACTCAGCTCGGAAGAGCCAGTACAGCAGACTGCCATTCCAGACCACAGAAACCACATAAAAGTGAGTAAACCAGCTGTGGGAACAAAAAAGGTCTTCATTAATGTATTAATGTTCTCATCGTTCCTTAGTTGGAAATCTAGCTGCAGGACGTGCTTGCCTGATGGTGAGTGCATTCCCTTTTGGTGCCCACGTGAATAGTAGAGAACTCAGGAACCAGTGGTACCAAGCAGTAATAACCCTAACATGTTTTCCCCCAGTGAAATGCTGCCTGGAATAACCTCTAATTTAGCTTACATCACTAACCATAACTGTGCTAAAGAGGAGAAAGTGTAAACCACACATTGCAAAGGTATTCCTCAAGACACAACTAATCATGATGTACACAACGTTTTCTTTATAATTTACACCACTAAAAGCACATCCAAATTAAGTTTCTGGGCATTTCCAAGCTGCTGCACGGCACACCACTCCCACTTTTCTCAGTTCCAGTAGGTGCACTACACAACATGTTAAAGTTCATAAATTACAAATGCAGATGGTAAAAGGCAACCAGAAGTAATTAGTCTGCTCTAAGTATCTTTTCCCTCTGCAAATTCAAGGTCTGCAACAATCATATAGAAAAAAAGCTGTGACCATCAACACCACTGGGTGATTACAGAGTAAGACCACATGGGTTTTTTTGAAGAATAAAACAAAGAATCTCCCAACCTTGTAATGCACTTATAAAAGCACACTATGCATTACTGAAATGCACACATGACAGTCAAGGCAGGTAACTGCATTGAGTTAAAGACCCTATAATATCCAGCTCAAACTAGGTGATCCAGTATTTCCTTTTGCTTTTAAAATTAAAAGTCCTTCTGGCTATGAATAAAAAGCAGGACCTCTGAAAACACCTGCAAAGAGCTAAAATACATTCCCTGGGAAGATGCTGATGGCCTTGACTTGACAATGCAACTATAGGTACAAAACTAGGATATAACTGTATAATCAAGAGAAGACTGTCTTCATGGAAACTTTTCTCTCAGAGGAGTGTAGGGGTACAACACCCTTGCTTAGAGAAACCAATTAAAGTGACCCCCTCCCAGAGCAGCTCAGGTATCTCCCAACAGCACCACAGAGATCACAGAGGTAGTGAGCATCCCTGCATGCTCCAGAGTGCCTTGCCCATTAGCAGCTGGTAACTCCTACACATGATCACTTCTCCTCAGTTCCTTCTACAAAGCAGAAACAGCAACATTTGCTCTGCTGATCTGCAAGAGCAGAAGTAAAATTCAATCCCTCTCCTTCATTTTCTGTTTATAAGACAAAGAGAATTTGTATATTGATAAAAACTCATTGCCACCTCCAAGTTTCAAGCTCTTTCCCTGCTGTCCTGTTACTCGGTAGAATCATATCTTGTCACTCGCCAGGGAACTTTCTTCACTTGCTACCAGCGCACAAACAAGTCCTGGCAGCTTAGCAGACACATGCCCTGTGAGCTTTCAGCAATCCCAATTACACTGGGGATATATCTGACCTACAGAGTGAACCAGCACTGCAGTAAGTACATGTGCCATACCTTAAGGAGAGGAATTTTCACTATTTGCCAAATATGACAATGAATCAAGATAGAACGCCAAAATTAAAAACAAGCCCAGGCTAGTGAAAATATAGTGGTTGTTTGGAAACAAGACACAAATGAATAGAACAGAAAATGCCTCAATGCATTCAGGATCTTCTCTATTCCTTCAGCTAGAAGTGTTATGGATTCACTAATCAAGTAACAGAATTGCTTTGTAGGTGTTGAGAGCTCAGGACCAATTCTCTGAAAAAGTATGTTCTTCAGTCACCCTCCTCCCTAAGAAGGGGTGTTGGGAAACTTCTGTTGGAGAAAGGGCAACTCAAACAAAAACCCACCTAAAGAATATGGCACTTTGCAGTACACTTCAATTAAGACAAAGCCTTTATAAGCCCTTATTTCTGCTGAGGGTACTGCAGAGTTTAAACATGTCCCTGGATATTTTCTGCATCAAGAAGCCTGATAACCCACATATTACATTACGACCTTTCCATGAATAATATGCTGTGTCACAAAACTTTTTTTTCAACATTTGGTTTGAAAGCTACGTATATAAAATGTGTCAGACATTATAAGATTGCTACATTACTGGTGATCAGATCTTTTAAGCAGCCTCCCAGTCCTGTCCTGCTGGCCTTGCAAGATCCTGTCTTGCCTACGTTCAAGTCAAAGACTAGTTCTCAGTTCTAGTAATGAATCTCACCTGATCAAAAACTAAAAAATTCCATAATATATAACAGCAGAAACATTTTAAAACCTTTAAATGTGGGGGTTTCTGCCTCCTTCATAATTATTCATTAAACATCTAAACATATACATATATTTCATTGCATCAAACATCTATTAAGACGTGCTTGGATAACACGGTGGTTCTTTTGCCTCATCAGAGACTGTTCATGCAGGGTCTAGATCGCTATTGTTCCCATGGTGTTATTAGTATGCTAACTCACATTTTAAAAAGAAACCTTTAAGGGAGAAGGCAATGTCTGACAATCAGTGTGAGACAGTAAACCTGCAGCATATTTGCACAGAGTTGCACTCAGGATTCCACGTCCCCAGGTGCCTGACCTGAGTCTTGCAGGACGGTTTGTTTTACGGATCTCGCATGGGACTGCGAATCAAGGGATTAGGCTGTTGTTCCCATTTAGAACACAGATTCTGTATGATCGCTCGCAGTCTCCATGCTCCTCGGTTCCCCATCTGTAAAATCAGAGTAACAGTTCTGCAACAAAGCTGAGCTCAACTCTATAAATATCCGCGGTGCTCTCTGCGTGTGCTGTTCACTGTCTCGACCTCCGGCCGCGCTAACCGGGACACACTCACGGTAATCGCCGCGGCGCTTCAATAGCGGTAGGAGCCGCCCCTCACCTCTTGGGCACGAGGTAGTAAAGACTCCAGCCCGGGGGCCTTGTCTTCCCGTAGCGAATGAGCTCGTGGAAGAGGTCGGAGACCCCGCCGCGGCCATCGGACCGCCACGCCGGGGCCCGCAGGAGCAGCAGCGCGGCCAGGAAGGCGACGGCCAGCAGGGACCAGACAGCGGCCAGCACCGGCAGCATCCCCCGACCACGCTTCGCTCCAGCCCCGCTCCGCCCCCGGCCCGCCCACCGCCGTGGAGCCTCTTCCGCTTCCCGCTTTCGGGAAAGGTGGGGCTTTCTCGCCCGGCCGGGGTAGTGCTGGGGGCTGTGACAGCAGTAGTGGCTGCGGGGTGTCCCTGCAGCTGGCGCCCAGAGCTGCGCTGGGTCATGTTGTCTGTCTGTACTTCGGCAAAGCCTTTGACACCGTCTCTCGGAAAAGCTGGCAGCCCACTTGGGCAGGCGCGCTCTTCGCTGCGTCAAAAACTGTCTGGACGGCCAGGCCCAGAGAATGGTGCTGCATCCTGTTGGCAGCCGGTCGCCAGTGGTGTTCCCCAGGGCTCAGTGTTGGGCACAGTCCTGTTTGATATCTTTATTGATGATCTGGATGAGGGGATTGAGTCTACTCTTAGTAAACTGGAGGACAACACCACGTTGTGCAGGAGTGTTGGTCTGCTAGAGGGCAGGAATGCTTTCCAGAGGGATCTGGACAGGCTGAATCAATGGCCCAAGGCCACTTGTATGAAATTTAACAAGGCCAAGTGGCAAGTCTTGCAGTTGGGTCACAACAACCCCCTGTGGCGCTACAGGCTTCCAGAAGAGTGGCTGAAGAGGACCTGGGGGAGCTGGTCCACAGCTGCTGAACATGAGCCAGCAGTGTGCCCAGGTGGCCAAGAAGGCCAATGGCATCCTGGCCTGTATCAAGACTAGTGTGGCCAGCAGGACCAGGGAAGCGATAGTCCCCCTGTACTCAGCACTGGTGAGCCTGCACCTCCAGTACTCTGTCCAGTTCTGGGCTCCTTATTTTAAAAAGGACATTGAGGTGCTGGAGCATGTCCAGAGAAGGGCAATGGAGCTGGTGAAGGGTCTGGAGCACAAGTCCTGTGAGGAGTGGCTGAGAGAGCTGGAGGTGTTTAGCCTGGAAAAGAAGAGTCTCGAGGGTGACCTTATCACTCTCTACAACTACCTAAAAAGTAGGGGTTGGTCTCTTCTCCCAGGCAACAGGACAAGAAGACATAGTTTTAAGCTGGGCCATGGAAGGTTTAGGTTGGGTATTAGGAAGAATTTCTTCACAGAAAGGGTAATTATAGACTGGAATAGGCTGCCCAGGGAGGTGGTGGAGTCACCATCCCTGGAGGTGTTTAAGGAAAGACTGGACATGGCACTTAGTGCCATGATCTTGGTGCCATGGTGGTGTATTCGGTCATAGGTTGGACTCAATGTTCTCAGAGGTCTTTCTAACCTAATTGATTCTGTGGCTCCAGGTGTGTGGGTGCAGGTGGGTGTGCTCATCTCAATTGCATGCTTAGTCAGCCACTGCCTTGACGTTACGTGTGTGAGGTCCTGTGTTCAGAATTTTATTCTAATAGATGTTCAGTTTCATCATGACCAGAAGGAAAGCCTTTCTTTGGCTTTCTTTTGTCCAGAGACACCAGGAAGCCAAACCAGCTTGGCACCAAAGGGAAGTGGTTCCCTCTGACCCACAGTGAAGCATGTCCTGCTCACAGCCCTCTTGCAGGTCAAACTTCCTGTTGCAAGAGAAACTCAAGTGTTACTTGGCAGGCACCAGTTAATGATCTCGTTAATTAGGGGCTAATTTATTGGCTAATTAATTATGGGATGGGGAACTCCCCTTCATGCCATGACTCCATGTACCTTCCACTCTCCCCAGCACTCCCAATGCCCAACTGAAAGGCCCATCACTGGGGGCTTGTTCATACCCAGAGCTGCTCAGTCTTAGTAATTAATTAATGATCTGATTATTTAGGAGATGAGACAGCTCCTCCAACCCTGACCATGGCCCCAGACTCCATCCTCTTCCCATCCTCCCCACTGTTCCCAACACCCAGCTGGGGTTGGTTGACCTCCCAAGACCCATCGTTGGGGTCCTGAAGACCATGGGGTCCCCAGCGCCCCCCCAGGTCCCCAACCTCCCTCCCAGTCATCCCAGTCCCCATCCCACTGCTCATCCCAGCAGCTGAACCACCCTTCAGCATCTTCTGACCTTGCCACTCTGCTCCCCACTGGATGAAGGTCCATGTCCATCTGGGTACCACCCTCTAATCCCACCTTGGAGGATTTCTGGGAGAAAACCAGCAGAAACATGGGTTTTCCCACACTGTTGCATCACTCCCTGCCCACCTGGGAGCTGCCATGAGCAATTCTGTGGTACTCTATGTCACCATCTCTGTTCAGTTTTTGTTTTATCTGACCAAATGTCACCGAGTCAATTATCTGCCTCGCTGCCTCCAAGAAGATACTGAAAGGTACTTCAAACTTTTCATTATATGTATGAGAAAATTAATGGTGTTTATTCTGGGCATATTTAAGTTAGTACTTATTAATGCTCTTGAGTAAAATAAGATTTTTAAGTCAAGATTTTCAGAAAAAAATATTTGGATTGTATTTCCAAGTCTTTAAATATAGAATAACCCAATTTTGTTAGTATTTAGCACTACTTCAAACCATCATGAAATCAGTAGATTAAGAGAATAAGGTGTTGGGCACCACCTTGCAGCTGACTGAGATTAAGGCCTGAATGGTGTTCCTTTGATTTCAGGAAGAACTGTTGATACAGGTTGCTTCCACAATGCTGGTGTGGCTGCCTCTATGGTGGTACCTCCCAAGATATTGATGACTTTTTCCCACCTGAGATAAAGTTACATCATAAGCACTTTAATTGTATCCCTAGTAGCTACCAAACCCATATAGTATCTTTTTTCCCTTTTTTCTCTTTTTTTTTTTTTTTTGTGTGGTGTAAATCGGGCTTGATTTAAAGCAAATTTTATCTTTTACTAATGTACTTTCCTAAGTAGAGGTATAAATGTTCCCTAAATTACTTTTACATATGTGACAGCATTAATCCATCCTATCAGTGAATCTTGCAAAGCAGCACATGCTCAACTGAAGTACTCATGGCATCAATAACATTCCTTTGGGAAAAAAAAAAATCATTGGAGTTCACATTTTCTGCTAAAACATGTGTTGGTAGCTCTCTGGTTATATCTGCGTACATAATAATTATAATAAATATGTTATCGTAAGTATGTTAAAGTCAATATAATTTATGTCAGCGTTTGGAGCTCAGTCTAATGCTCTTCTCAATTCAGTATAACTGAATCCTCAATCTGGTTCAGAGATTTCATGGCCATGTGGTTTGGGTAATTAGCAGGAGATTAAGGTATCAAGCAGGTGGGTGGACTTTTGTGGGGAGTGGGAGGGAGGGGCTGGCCATATGTGGGTCATCCCACAGCTGGTGAGTCAGGGGGATGGAGAACATGTCCAGGCTGTGCTGGAGAGAGGGAGGGGTGTTGCCATCACTGCTCCACAGCCCCACACCTGGGGAGCTCAGTCACCAGCTGCTCTGCCATGCTTATCTCTGCATCCCACATGGCCACGTTTCAGAAGTACTACTGAGGTGGCTGATTTGGGCAGAGGAGGCTGTGTGTAAGCAGGGGCCAACCACATCTGCTCTGCAAGCAGTGATGGAACAGGAGCTGCTTGTGACAGCCTGTGGGTCACAGCAGCGATGTGCTTCTGCAAGTCCTGACTTGAGGCACCCTGTCCTCTTGTGCTGCACATTCCCCACAGCTGAAGGTTGTCTGCTCTTGGAGCGTGTCTCTCTGAAACATGGCTGATGTACTGCTTTCTTTTCAGCCTCATCTCCTCTCTGAAACACAAAGGAGATGCATTGCAGCCTTGACTCTGCAGTCTGGTCCTTTTATGTCTTCCACAAGACAGATAAGGCAAGGGGGAGTAGTAATCTGACCCATAAACAGCATCCTTCCTTTGTCTGAACAGCAAACTTAAAATTTAAAATAGATTTGCTCAGCAATTTTGGTGATCAGTGCAGATGCCATTTTTGTGAAATCATGGTCTGAAGACTCCATACTGCTGTATGGCATGGCCCTGCAGCATTCTGACTGTGTCCTTGGCTTCCACTGTACTCAAGCTATATTTTTCTGTAGTGTTTGGACTTTGGGGATATTTGTAAACTGAAGGATAAGGAATGTGGCTGTTACAGTGCCCTTGAGACAGTGGAGGCCAGAGGGCCTACAGGTATACTACTGGGGGATGGATCTGGTGAATAACAGCAGTACTCCAGCAGGAAAGTCCTACATACCCAAAGACATGCAGTGCATCTTGCTGTGTTCCTGTTTAGAGTGAGAGGTACACAACTTTTTGGTACTTCAGTAATCTTCTAAATTTAACTAACCAGAGCCTTGGAGGTACAGCTCAGAAGAAGTCAGTGAACCAGATATTTAATATCAAATACTTCTTCAGGAATTAAGCTTTATTTAAGGAATAGAGACCAGGAATCCTCTATAAGTGGGTCTTTAGTGTACAAGGCACTAATTCTACATGGTACCCTGTTGCCAGCCTTGATGTATTGACTGTAATGTTGCTAGCAGCAAAGCCAGGTAAAGAGGGATTTAGTAGGCATGGGCCAAGACTTGTTCTGCACTCCATCAGGACTTATAGGTGGGAAGGGAGAGAAATCAGTGTCTGAGAAAAACTACAACTGTTACTGATAGAACAGGCCTCTTTTAATATCTTATTCATTGGCTCCAGCACCGCTGCAACATGGGGTTTCCTGTGGGGTAAGAGCGAGCCACAGCATGAATGCCATGCCTGCAGACCAAGCTATGGCAGCAACCATGTGCAGCAGCTTAAGGAAAGCATTGAGGTCCACAATGTTTTGATCAACACTTGCTCAGAAATTACTTCAATGTACTATAAACAAGTTGCAGAGTCCATCTATCAGCAACACTCCCCCAAGCTCCATAGTGTCCCTGCAAGTTATTGTAATAGCTGAAATCATGGTGAACCATAGGTTGTAGGTGGCAGATTTAATGATGAGAAGATTTAATGACATGTTAATGCTTGAATCACTTGTGGATGCTGGTTCTTTTGCTACTATAGTGCAGAACAGATTTAAGTTACATGTGAAGATACTACATTCCAGGTGGTTAATTTGGAAAAGCTTATGGTCAGCAGCAGGCTGTGGAGTTGCATCCCCTAGACTTTCTTGACTGTGCACTCAGTGCTTCCTGGACACCTAAGGCATCCCCCCCCCCCATCCAGCTGCCTCCAGCCATGGCTGCTGCTACATAAGCACAGGAAAGCGGGATCCGACTTCCAGATGTGGTCAGTTTGTTGACTGTTTCCTCAGAGTTCAGATAATTGCAGGAAGAAGGGGAGGAGTACAGCTGTGGGGCTGGGAAATGATTTGAAGGGGAGAGGAATCGGCAGTTGGTTGTCTTAAGTATAACTTCTGTATTTATAATTGCAAGTTATGCTGAGGAGAAGATGTAAGTTGTACGCTGCTACTGCTCCTAGTTGTATATGTAGTTTGCACATCAGTAAGAGCCCTTCTTTCTAGGGTTTTCTTCCCCAGTGCTGTAACTCTGTGGCACACTGTGTGACCCCATGCGCAGCAATGGTTTTCCCACGTTTTAGGCGAATAGTTCCCTCTAGGTGGCACCAGCACTCTTCGGTTTCCCCGAAGCCCGCCCACTCTGCGCTGGGCTCCGGTTCCTGCTGCCCGGGAGGGCCCCGAGCATCCTTCGAGCATTCTCCCAGCTGCAGTCTCTGCGAGGCTCCCACCTCGCAGTCCCTCTTGGTGTTAGCTGTTTATAACAGCTGATTTTTGCGTTAGTAGGCTTTGTACTTCAACATTTGTAGATGTTTGCTGTTGCATGTTGGCTTTTTGTGGCAAATATTTGTTCTCAGCTTTATGACACTCCATCTTTATAGGCAGAGTTCAACTTACCTAATTTCAGATGGGTAAAGTTAGATATCTAGATAAAGCTCGTAGAGTGGGTTCCTGATGTAACTGATGGAGACAGGAACCTCCAGAATGCCAATTTTTTTCTCCCTAAGTAGGGTTGTCTCAGCTGTTGAGCTGAATTGTTGTCCCTGGTGAAGACCCACATGAGGGAAAGAGAATCTTAAAGGATCCAGAATAAAAATGGGTATCAATTATTTATGCTCTTGGATCTAGAGTTGGTTTGATGAATGTCATTCAATGAGTCTTTCAGTAAGATAAAAAAAAAGTATTTTTTCACAAAAGCCTGGGCCATGCAAGACAGTTGTCTGTAAATGTAACTGGTTCATGTTTCCTGCCTGTTAAAGGAGACCTACCCAGACAGTTTATAGGCTTCTGTGAGACATTGCTTATACCAAAATTTGTTAGTTTTAGTATATGGAGAATGGAGAGAAAGCCTGGAAAGATGCTGTGCAAAAGGAGAAGAGGAAGGTCAAGGCTTGGCTGAACCATAAAGGAAAATCTGGAGAGATCAGACAAGAGCCCAAATTTGTCTCACAAACCTGGACTTGTGTGGGCCACTGTGGACCATAATGTCTGATAGAGCTTCGTGAAATGCCTGTAGGGGGTGGGAGAGCAAAGATCTGCTTTGGAGATTTTCTACTCAGACCATCGTGTTATTCAAAGGAATTTGTCTGCATGAGGGACAAATATCAGCATCATTTACTGGCCAGCCCACAGCAGATTTCACTGCAACTCCAGACTTAAAAAATTTACCCACTTATTTTATGTAGTGATTTTGTTGAGGTTTTTTTATTTATAAGGGAGAATACAGAAATTATTCAGTTGCTCAGATACTTTTTGCTGGTTGCTTTGTTCAGACTTTTTTTCCCAATAAATATTTTAATTCGCTAATGAAGCCCAAAAAACTTTGTGAGCAAAATAGCTACAGGTGAGTTTCTTGATAATCTTTGCGAGACAGAATTCTATGTGAATTTAGCACAAGGGCAAACATGAAAGTACAAATAGAGGTCACACTTTCAGATGTTTATGAACATGCCTAAAGCCAGTATGGGTGAGGATTTTGAAATCTTGATACTTGGTTATGGGATGTAATAATCTGTGGTAAGTTGTTTGGTACTACTGGGTCTAGAAACTTTAATTGTCAGAACAGTCTTTGATTTAACTAATCAACACAATGGGCTAAAGTCATACGTTTCTGTGATTTGTGGGAAAGTAAACCAAAAAAGCCATCAGATTGCCACATTTTGAATGCTAGCCTGCGCTCTACTGGTTTTAATCACTGGAAGATAACCAAGACACAGGGGCCAAGAAAACATAAACCATAGAGCACAAAAAAGAGTGCTTAGAGATGTGAGAAACCTACACTGAAATGTACTTCCCACCATTCAAGGATCACTACGTGCCCTTGGCTTTCAAATTATAAAATGTGAGTGTTTCCACTAGCTGACAGAAAGCAGGAATTAGTCTCTGATAAGACAAAAGCTCCTGTGCAGGATTGGTGCCATGCTCCTGGGATAAACACTGTTATATTTACATAGATCTTAATGCATAATTCATGCACATGAATCTGTAGACTTTGAGGTGTGACTTCTACATCTCTTAGAGCCGTGATACTAAGATATATGATTTATTCACTATTCAGCTATACTATTTGCTGAATTTTCACTGATCACAGCTAGTCAGTATCTTGCCAACATAGTCAGCTTGGAATCTGAGACAGTTTGGGGTTTCACCCTGGGAATAAAAGCAGCTTTATTCAGCTTGTATGATATGTTATTGATCTCAGGCTTGTAACATGCTGTGAAGGCTAAGTCTGGGCAAGTTGTTGTTTGTTATTTGATTCAGCATTTGGATTTTTGAAGAACTATCATTATCTAAGGAAGTTTGTAAGGGACAACACTACCTAAAGCTCATAAATTGTCACTTGACTCGTTTTGATTTGCAAAACAGCTTAATGAAAAATAAATACACCTTTACTTAATGTTATAGGTAAGTTATGGTTAAAACAAGAACAGTGAAGATGACTTAAAATTCTCAGGGATGAATCATTAATATTTTCTTTGTCTAAGGGCTCCAGTCCATGCTACAACTACAGGGCTTGACAGGAGCAGAATTCAGGCCCTTAAAAGTAGCAAGTAATTGTCTGACTCTGTACCAAAATCCTCAAAGGACATACCTGGCTCTGTCTTCTGTATGTTATTTTATATTATTTTACGAATATGCCAGAACATAATTGCTTGCAAAATGATTGGGGTTTTCCCAAAATAGACAGACTGCATTCAGGCAGTAAGCAAAAGTAAAGGTTTCCCCATGAGAATCCTTTTGAAACTTTCAGACTCCAATACAAAAGTTGAGGGTTCAGGGACACTGACTGCCCCTCAGAGAGGAAAGACCGGTGCTGATAAAAGTCATGGAGGACAGTTAGTTTTCTCAGGGCTATCAGCTGAAGAAGGAAAGCTCTAAGTAAACTTGGAAGATAATGAGAAAGGTAATAACAACATTATAGCTCAAAATTGGGAAGAGTCAAAATTTCCTCAAGGAAACACAGACCTTACTTTATACTCTGCTTTATACACTCCATGGAAATCGGTGACATTAGTGGGCCTTTCCTACACCCTCTGGAACTGTGAATGAAAAATATTTTAATGCTGGTACTTGTTTAATAAGAATAATCTGAGTAACAAGGGATTTTTGGGACATAGCTCCTGTTCTCTGGGGTGGTAGAAGATGTTTCAGGAGGATAAAAGTTCAGAGAAACACTTCCATCTACTTCACATTCTCTGGTCCACTCTATGGCTCCTTTTCTCTTTGAGGCTGCTTTTCATTCAGAGGGCCAGCCTGAAAGCATGGCCTATGGGTGACCAAACTGCAGAGCAGCCAAGCTGTAACATGCACAAGCACAGCCAGCATCTTATTTGACTTGTCCAGTTCTGGGCTCCCCAGTTCAAGAAAGACAAGCAACAACTAGAAAGAGTCCAGCGGAGGTCTGTGAAGTAGATAGGGGACTGGAGCATCTCTCATAAGAAAAGCTGGACCTGTTTATCCTGCAGAAGAGGTGATTCAGAGGAGATCTTATCAATGCGTACAAATATCTCAGGGGTCGTATCAAAAGGATGGTACCAGATTCTTTTTAGTGGTGCCCAGCAACAGGACAAGGCACAATGGGCACAAACTAAAACACAGGAAGTTCCACCTGAATATGAGGAAAAATTCCTTTACTTTGAGGGTGATAGAGCACTGGAACAGGCTGCCTAGAGAGGTATACTGGAAATACTCAAAACCTGCTTGGATGCCTGTCCAACTTGCTATAGGTGAACCTGCTTTAGCGGGGAGATTGGACTAGCTGATCTCCAGAGATCCCTTCCACCCCAACCATTCACTGATTATGTGACTTATACAATCTAGAGAAACTCTATGATTTTTTTTTTCCCCTGAAAGGTGTTATAGAATAATCTTGGCTATGAATTTCACAGAATCACAAAATGGGTAAGGTTGGAAGGGACCAGTGGGTCGTCTGGTCCAACCTCCTTTCTCAAGCAGGGTTGTCCTGGATCATGTTGCACAGATTTGAGTCCAGATGGTTCTGGAATATCTCTAGTGAGGGAGACTCCACGACCTCTCTGGGCAATCTGTTCCAGTGCACAGTCACCCACACCATAAAGTTCTTTTTGGTATTTAGGTGGAACTTCCTGTGCATCAATATCTGCCCTTTGCCTCTTGTCCTATTTTTAGGCACTACTGAGAAGAGCCTGACTTCATCCTCTCGACACTTTCCCTTCAGATACTTATACACACTGATGAGGTCCCCTCTCAGTCTTCTATTCTAGAGGCACAGCTCCCTCAGCCTTTTAATTTGCTCTTTATAATGTAGAACTTGTTTTCTATCTCTGAGATTTCATCTGCCACAGATGGAAAAAAAATGGAAAAAAAATCCTCACGTTTTGGTGTTCCTAGACAGAAGAAGGTTCAAGAGGTGACTGTGGTTCTGGTCACATCTCAAATATCCATATGGCCCCATTTGGAAAGAAGAAATTCTCCATTTTGTACTGTAATGTGAACATAAAGAATTGGGAATCTATCTGAGTTTGTTTTAGATACCCAGTCTATACATGAAATCATATACCAGGACATTTGTCATGGGCTATGAGAATGATACTACTGATTAGCAGAAGCACCTTCTCAACTAGGCATCATCCATGGCTGGGTACCTCTCCCTTTTTATGGGAGGCTAAAAAAAGTGCCTGTGTCTCAAAGATAGTGCCTGCTTCAAAAAGGCAAACGCTAGGTTTGAAATTGCCAGGCTATTGCCCTGTTCCAGAATGCAGATGTGTATTTTTTCCATATGTTATCAGTGTTCTGCCACAACATGAAGACATAGGCTAAATTAATGTATCTGCTCATACTTACCAGTGATCTTCCCTTGGGAAAGATGCAGCAACTCAGTAAACCCTTACTGTCTATGACCTGTGACTAGAAAGATATTTAGGTTTTCAACTACTAAGTACAGTTAACAGCTGTAAAAACAGCTGTAGAAAATAATTTGTGTTGCTAAACTTAAACATGTCACAGGGGAAATGAAAGCTGTTTATGAATATTCAAATTTTTTTCATTTATCCTTATTGTATAAACATGATTTGGGCAAATTAACCCTTCTTGATTAACTCAGTGTAATACTGGAAAGACAATTTAACATCTTTGCTTTCTTATTAATACAACATTGCTACAAAGGGCAAAAAAGTGTAAGGTCTGTGCTAATAGTATATGGTTCATACTTTAAACTGCTAAGTTATCTAAACAGGACTTTATCCTAAATACATCTGAGCTCAAGCTTTCAGTCTAATGTAAATGAGACAAGTCTTTGGAGTATTTCCAAGTGAAGGTGCAAGAGAAGGCGATTTTTTTCAAAGGAAATTAATTTTATTTGTAGCTTTTGGTTACAAATCCCAATTTAGTTCTGAATGAAACCCAGAGTGGGAAGGGAATCAGCTCCACTTTAGCTCACACATCTTCTTTTATTCTGTCAAACGCTTTGCTGTGTGCTTCTTCCCTTGCTGACATGCACTTAATTTTTTGTACTCCTTTTTGCCTGATTAATTTTTATCTTGTCTTGCTTTTCTAATTCATTTTTTGTAGTAACAGATTTTTAAAGGAATTTTTTTCCCCAGGTGTGCTTCCTGACTGAAAATCTCTAGTAAATATTCATCAAGAAAGTGTTATATCAGTAATTTTCTCAATAAATATTTATTTGAGACGTAATGTTACAAACACCAGTAGAATTGTGATAAATATTATCTTCAGCTGAGAGAGAAACAGTGCCTGAGGAGGATTGCATGCTACAAGCACGTTCAGATGCAGCTAACCAGTGATAAATATCTGGTGATTTTTAGGTAGGAGAGCTGAGCTTTCCTTACTTAACAGGTCTGTCAGGCACATGATGGCACAGGATTAGCTCCCGAATGGGGGGCATGGAATTAAGAGGCAAATCTTTTAAAATGGCAGCAGCCAAACCAGGGGAGTTGGGGGGTTGATACTGGTTTTAAAGCACTTTTTAAAACAATCTGTATCTTCTCCAGGTGGAAATAGTCTTCTGGGTTTGCTAGACATGTGAGAAGCCAGAAAGGCTGCTTGTGATACAGCTAGATGAGCATGCTGCTGTCCACTTCATTCATGTCTGTGTGTATGGCTGGGCAAAATAATTAAAAAAAAGAAGCCTGGAAGTGGTAAAAGCAAATAAAAGATCATCCACAATTTAATTACTTGTAGTGCCTTACCTACAGATTTGCACTGACATATGCTGCTCCTTTGCTCTCTGAACTAAGGGCTAAAAAAACAAATGGTTATGAGCAGATAGATATGACTGAGGCATGTGGGGTCCCTGGCGATAAATAATCTCAGCCCTTGTGTTCAGATACTGCAAGCAGCTTTGGCTAATGTCACGACTTACTTGCCAGATTCATTGTGTGCCATTCAGCAATGGAGACAGCAATTCATAAACATTCTTATTGTCCGGACTCAAAACAAAGCTAAGGTCACATGGGGCTGGCACTGTGCTCTCCTGACTGCTGTTTTCTTGGCTGTTTTAATGAAATCTTACCCTGACAGGCTTCAAAATCCTTGGAATGAGAGCAACAAGATGACTGTTAGAGCAGTAGGCATATATTACTTGCATGTGCTGCTGTTCTTTGTGCCAGGGACATGGAGCAATGCACTGGCTCTGCTACACCCATAGCTCTGCTGCCCCCCTAGCTCGGCTGTGCTTTACATGCAGAATACTATTCCTACTGAAATCACTTTCAGTCCTGAAGCAGTTTGAGGAATAAAAGGGAAGGAGGAGAAAACTGCAGCAATTTGGACCAGTATGTAAACAATTTAGGTTTTTCTTTCCAACCGTGCAGCCCATACGTGCAAGGAGAAATACAGCCAAGGTAGGATCACTAAACCTTCTAGGCTGGCTTGTCTGAGAGAATGCTCAGGATAGACAAAGCACAGGGCACGAAGTGATAAAGACCTCTCTTGCACTGCCAGTCATTTGCACCATGTCAGAGGGGTGCAAGTGGCCCTGTCTCCTGCTGTCATTGGCAGGAATGTAGGAATGGAAGCAATGGCCATTCTGCATGATGGGTCTGTGCTTGATGGGCTGGCCTGGCAAGGTGTATGAATGTTGCTGGCCAAGAGGACAGACTGTGGCACATCACAGCTCTAACTGGGCAAGAGGGACTCTTCCATGTCCACTAATTTCAGTTATCTTGCAGCTGACTTAGGTCTTATTTCATAAATCCCTCCCTATTCAGCAAGGGATTAAACCCAAACTTCAGTGGCTTTGATGAACAGGGACAGAGTTAAGCTCAGGAGCTTTCTCGTATTTATTAGTATGATAGTCAGAGATCTGACCGTCATGAGCAGTGTAGGTAAGAACTGTGAACACACACTGAATGGCCAGCCTGCTGCCCATCACTCCTGCATTTTGTCAGGACTGTCAGTGCAACAGACTTGTAGAGTCCCTTTGCTTGCCCTCAGCCTCTGCTTAACCTGGTGTCTGAGGGACAACAGCATTTGCTTCCTCCCCACCTCTGCAAAATCAATTTTAGCAGTACCTCATCTGCCTCCCAGTTCTTAGTAATCAGAGGGTCTGTTGGAAACTTCTGGATTCAGCATTTACTACCAAGGTCACCCCTTTAGTTAAATCCAACTCCTGACCTGCTCATGAGCTCTGCTGAAAATTCATCCTGGCTGAGGAAACATGTATGAAAAACATCTAGTTTTTCATTTCACCCCAATCCAGACAGTTTTAGCCTGCTGAATTGCCTGGTTCAACTCCTAATGGAATCAACAGCTTCCATCTTGTTTGAGGACTTCAGGAAAAGCATAGATTAACTGCCGGCGACCTGTGCTGGAGTGATGTGCTAGGGAGACAATGACAGTGGATGTTTTTCTCTGGTCAGTTCTTGCTTTTATCTGCACACAGCATTTGTTTTCAGTTACATCTAAAGAAACATGGAAATTGATCTGATGAATTTGAAGACACTACTTAGGAGGAAATGAAAATAACTCTATGCAGCTCTCTGTTGCTTCCTCAAGTCTTTCTGTGACTTTATGATACAGGATTTTTGAGATGCCAGAGAAGGAAAAACAAAGGAGTTTCTGTGTAGCACTAAGTTTTCCACCCTGGGGTTTTGGATTCCTGTTAGTGGGGCTGACATGGAGCTATCCCACTGCTGCTCACCAGCAGCCTGGAGCCCTTGCCCTTGGAGGTGGCTGGCTCTTACCTTGCAGGAGCTCCAGTCTCATCTGTACCAAAAGTCTCGTATGCTCCCAGAAAAACACAGGAGGATTCTTTCTTCATTTCTTATTGGAAGTAAAGAACAGGCATGCTTTGGAAATCAAATGTGGTTGGTGGGTCCTGCAGCCAGCCTGGCCTGCATGGGAGGACAGTGGGGCTAGTCTGAACATGCCACTGCTGATGATCTGATAATTCTGCTATTATAGTTTTGGTTTGGTTTTTTTTTTTTATAATGAACTGTATTTTGTGTCCTCCCTGTGCAAAAATCTCCCTCTCTCTTTCTCCCTCTTTTCTCCCTGTCTCTTTTTTTTTTTTTTTTTTTGGTCAAACTATGCAGGAAATGTTTTGAAAGGGAGAGTCAAGAGACTTAAGTCTGGAATTTTTATGTACACCAGAAACTTAAATGTGTGGTTCAAGCTGATAAACTTACCACACCTCTTTCTGTTTTCTTTATAGACTTATTACAAATATCTGGCTTGGAACCTAGATTTATGGTGTGAACAAAAGAAATATAGGCCATAGAGACATGAAAAGATAAATCTCAGGAGGAGACATAAGAGGGCTTGTTCAACTTTTAAACTGTTTCTTAATGAAACAGAATAACAAAAAAGATCAGAACACTCATTTTTTAAAATGTTCATGTTTAAAGAAGCTGTTGAACATTAGTGAGGCCGCATATAAAATATCACCACTATTGTTTTATGCCCGAGTTGAAATTGCCTATAGAGTCTAGCCCTGAGTTTCTCATAGCATCACAGTTTGCATTGCTCTCAAATGGAGGTTTGTACAGAGAAAGGACCAGCACGCACAGAGAACTCATGCTGTATTTTGAAACCAGAGCTGGCCCAAATTCTTTAATGGTGTATTAAGGAACATTTTTTTGGATTCATTTCAGGTGGAATGTTTTCTGAAAATATGTATATACCATGATATTTAATTGAGAAAAGAATAAATAGATAATTTCTGTTTCTATTTTTCTTGATATGGTATTGTAAATAATTCTAATAAAAATGAGTCTTTGTGACTTCAGTTTTGACAGTGCCATAAACTCTGAAGCCTCTGAAACTCTCACAGCCAAAGAACTTGCACTTTATTTCTAATCTAAATTTGTGTAGCTTCAAATTCTCACTCTGTGGGTTTCTTATACCTTGATCTCCTGTAGATTAAAACATCCAGCATGTAGACTCAATACAAGTGCATGCACCTATGATCAAATCATCAGTGTTCTGATTTGTTAATGTAGAAGAGAACCACCACTGGTGTCTGTTCATGAAAGAAAGGACATATATCCTTTATTGCTGTTCTTTGAACCCCTTTCAGTTGAGCAGAGTGTACTCTTTGATTACAAGCACCAGAGTTAATCCCACTGTTCTGGCAGTAATTTCATCCATGCCACATAAAGAAGAAACCTAACCTTCCTACTCAGTTTATATTATATGACCAAGAACTGCACAAGCCATCCTACTGTAATAGGAGTTCACATTTAAGTGATTATCAACCATCATTAATACCTGAATACAGTTTAGTTTGAATAAGACAGTGTATTCATTTGGTCCACCTAATTGTCTATTTTGAAACCTCAAAGATTTTGCATGGCAACATCATATGGCACTGAAAATGTATGAGGATAATTTTGTGAAGTCAGTAGGTTTCTACTGTGTTCACAGATAACTGTATTGTGTCTTAGATCCTCTTTTGGGGTTTCATTGAGGGCAATTTTGCCTAGAGTGGAGGGAATTTTAGGAAGTAAAGATTTGTATAAGGCACAGACTCAAGGTAACATTTTTGAAAAAATGTGTGCTCTAAGTCTATGTATTTCAGTCATCTAATTGCCTAGATAAACAAATATTTACTTTCTACTGGGAAACTAGAAGATCTTGGATGAAGAACTTAATTGTAGGTTTAGTCTGTCTTCATATCACTGGTGAGAGTTACTGACCTTTAATGGTTACTGGGTGTCCCATGTGAAAGGAATTATTGAGTCTCGTAACCACAAGTAGCCACACCATGGTACTGCCACCATGGCTGTTCTTAGCAGGCAACTTTTCCAAAAACTAGGTCTGTGTTAAAAGGCCAAAATGAGCATAGAGACAGATCTACCCATTCATGCCCATCAAGATGCCTCTCAGAAAAATAAATGAGGCACCTCAATAGGAACAGGTGGGGAATTTATGCTGCTCCTACCTCAGCTGTCATTTCCCTGTAGCTAAATAAGATATTTGCTCCCAACTCTTTCAAGAACACTAAATTAACTTTAAAAAAAATCTGGTCTGTATCCAAATGTAAACAGATTATCTCTGGGCCCTAACAAATGAGATTGCAGTGAAGAGTTATGTAATTCTTAAGTTTGACCTTCAGTCAATGCAAACCTTCAAGAGCAACCTCATCTTTATGGGGATCTACTCCAAGCTTTAAAGCATCTATGGCTCTGTGGTTTTGTCATGAGCACATAGTAAATGTGTCTAAACACAGCTACTGTGAATGTCTGGAAGTTACAAGCTAAGGCAGAAGTAACTAACTGAACACAGCACCAGCAGGCATAATAAATGCGCCTTGATTTTAATGTTATGTGGAAAATTTAATATTCAAGTGACTACGTTACTATTAATTGCATTGCTTCTTCTAAAAATGCAAAAGATAAACAATTACTAAAATTTGCATGTTAATTCGAATCAAATGAAATGATTAAAAGTAGAGTGAAAAATGAAAACCAAATCCTTTTACTTACTTTTTTTGGTAAACAAGATCTTTCTGTTCAGCTGAAAAGAAACACTGACAATTATAATGTATTATGAGCCAAGTGAGTATTTTCTATTGCAACAATTATTTTCACATAGCACGTTAATGTTGACAGAAAAAGACCAAAGGCACCCTTGTGACTTTACCAGCATGTCATAACAAAATGAAGGCTTAACCTGTTTCTGAAGGATTGACTTTCAAGCAGGAAACTGGGCTATTTTGGAAACTTAGCTAATGACACTGTTATTTTTTCTCCTGAGTGATAAGGTTGATGGATACATACCATTTGTATTTGGCTTAATCCCTTTTCTCCCATGCTCAGGACTATCGCTTACACCATAGTGTTGATCAATCAATGTATATTAGTATCTAGCTCTGCTGACAAATACTCTTGCTCTGTCATTTGCAGCTGTATATTTATTTTGACAGAATTGTCTGACACAGTGGTCTTTTTTCCAGTGGAGAACTGTAAAGACTGAAATTTTTAGATGGACCAGTAGAATTCGGTGTCCACCCTTTAGAGAAATCCTAGGGGCACCAAGTGCCTGCGTGCCTCAGTAGTTCTGGTCAACACAGCCAAAGGATCATAGGATCTTCCTTATGCTCCAGAATAATGTCATAGTACAGCTGTGACATTATTAAATTTCTATAGATTAAATTTCTATAAAATATGGAGATGTAAAAAGCAATAAATATACAGACTTATGAGATTTAGAAAGTGGGCTAGTAACAGTAGCTACCACAGGTGTTCAAACAGTCAATTTTTTTCTCACTAAGGTGAACGTTTTCAAGCTAGCTCACCAAAATAAATTCTTTCAGCAAGTACACAGCAAAAGATATATTTGGATTACAGAGCTCTGCACTATCAGCGCTTGGCTTCCTTATAGAATTTAAAATACATTTTAACTGATGGTGAAGCATTTCCAATTGAAGAGAAAAGATGCTCAATAAAAACATGATTTTACCATCACCCGACACTTCTGCAAGGTCACAAGGGCAGATAAACAACTTCCTGCAGCTGTGGCTACATCTGGCACACGACTGAGGCAGAGAGCGTGCTTCACAAAGATAAACATATCAGGTTGTATCTCCATAGTCTCCTACACTTCTGGATAAAGCTTGGGGAACTGAACTTGGCCCTGCAGTGCCAGCAGTAATTAATATCTGAAAATGCTTTGCCACTAAGGAAGCAAAACAATGAGTTTAACCCCCCACTCCAATAATGTTGATGACTGTGGATAGCCTGGGGCCACTGTGCTGCCCCTGAAGGCTCCAGTAGTTTTTGCTCACCTGGAGACAGTCTCACCTAGCTGCCATCAGTCTGTGGGTAAGATGCTTCAGGGGCAGACAGCTGAAAGAGAAGAAAGGTGGATCTGCTCGAGATTGGAGGGCAGTGTGTGCTGAGAACCAGGTAGCAGATCTGCTCTGAAAATTGAGCAGTTCTTAGGCTGGGAAATGGATTCCTCATGGCCTGGGGTTAGGAGCTGCCTCTGTGTTCCTAAGACATATTTTATTAGAAGACAGTGTCTCTTTGAATTGCTTAAATTCAGTAGACTTGGTTGATGGGTATTTCTGGCACACTGTCCCATAAGTTGGTTGTTGGCTTTTTCCTCAAAGGCCATCACAATGCTTTCAGGCATGGGGTGGAATAATTTTTGTTTGCTATGTGAGCAAACTGAAATCAATAAATGATTTTCGACTGATCCCAGGTTGAAATTTTTTGGCATATTCAATGACACATGCCAGGTTACCTTTAGCCTGAATGGCAGTAGCAAGGGGAAAAATTAATTAAATATTGCATTGTTTTTTATTTGGATAATAGAATAATGTTTCACAACTGGAGACCCCTTAGGCAAATTGTATGTGGGTATCTCTGCAGGATCCAGTCCTGAAAAGGTGCGTTTCTCTCTCCCTGGACTGTCCCACCAACCTAATTTCCTACAGAGGGCAATCCAGACCCTCCTGTGAGTTTGGAGAGGAGTAGACCATCAACCCTCTGCTGAGGCTGGGCACCTTGTGGAATAGGGAAGAGTAACTGAAAGGGAAGGGCAGGCAGTGCCCAACATTTGTATTATCTTATATACTATATTATATTAAATTTTGTTTATTGGTAATTGGAGGTTTCGTTAATACGGTCAGAGCACCTGCCCATGACTGGGAGCTGCAACCTTCTGAGCTTGAGGGAGCACCTAAGAAGTGCCCACAAGCTCTGTACAAGTCCTTGGAAAGCCTGCACCCCAGGTAATACCTGGACAAGTCTATCTATGACACACCACAGAGGTAGCCCTTGGTGGATGTGACACATTGGAGGTACCAGGCAGACACAAAGCTCTTGAGGCAGCCTTTGGCCACCCTCTGAGCCAAGGACCACTTGGCCAGCAGCTGGTGACGGAAGAATCACATTTATACCTTTTGTACCAGCCAGATCCCTATCACGAGGAGCTTTGCCCTCAGGAGGAAAAGCAAAATTCCTCCTGTGCCTTTAGCATGGCAGTTTGCACTGAGGAATAGCTGCTTGGTTGTGTAGCTGCCTTCTTCCTTATGTGTTGGGAGACACTGCTTCCTTACTTGCTTATGTGTTAGGACATTGCTGGCTCTGTTGCCTGTAGTTGTTTACGATACATTCCATGAGAACTCCAAAGCTGCTAGGACCTTGGCCCCAAGTTTATCCTGTTTGGAAACAGCATAGTTTTTTTTGTCTGAATTTAACTCAGCAAACTAAAAAACCAAAATGAATGAGTTATAAAACATCTATTTTCTTTGCAAAAGCCCCAATTCTTTAACAAGCCATGTCAGGTAAATATTTGTCCGCGCTTCGACACATCACAGGGTGAACTATAGGAGCTGACAAGGTACAAGCCATTTGATGTTATGTTTTTACCCTGTTTCCTGGCAAACACCTCTCAGAGATGACAAGGGAGTATCATTTTTACATGACGGTGTTTCTACCAAACTGCTGATAGAGCCCTTCACAAGATCACAGAAAGGTCCATATCATCTGATTAGCATTTAGAGAAGCTGGTAGTCTGGGAGGGAACCACAGGAGACCAGAGACTGCACCCTCAAGGGCTGAGAGAGGAAAGACTCAATCAGTGGTTGATAAGGCTTAGGAATGATAAATCGCAAACAAAACTCCAGGCTTAGGAATTCACAGCACAATCTGTCATGAATTTCCTTCCCTTCCCTCCCTCCCCAATATCTGATGAGAATTTGCCTTTTAAAATGGTCTCTGGAGTACAAGAAATCAAGTCAGCGAGAATTGTTAAGATGTTCCCGGCTTTTGTTAGTTTTCTTAGTGCTTTATTTTATTTTATTATTTTATTTTATTTTAATATATATATATATGTATCTTGGTACGTATGTGTGTCTCTGGGTATATTTATGCAAAATTTTAATGTTAAAATGCAATGTGGAAAACACTTGGTACCAGATTATAAAGACTTTAAAAGAGAGATTTGAAACCTGTTTAGGAGTCCCAGTTCACCACAGAAGCAAATGTAAAACCCTTGAAAAAATCACTTTAGAACTACCTTCCAACAAAAAGACGTTCTCTACAGGAGGTACTTCTGCTGGGGAGAGTGCTCTCTGCATCTGGTTTTCCACCAGTTCTGAGAGGCTGTCACACCTTAGCCTGCTAGCTGCACACATATGCAGTATGTAGGCATGGTGTGTAGACCAGTTCATAGGCTGCATCGTCCCATGCTATGGCTGTGGAGAAGGAGCACTGTGGTGTCAGCATCAGGGGACAACACATTTAACTGAATGCACATCTCAGCACTCTGGTGTTGTGAGTGCCGGTGTTGTGAGTGCCAGTGTTGCTATAGGTCTGTTCAGGACACTTCTGCTTTAGCCCTTCTTCCCCTTGTTAACCATTTAATTGGTGAAAAGGGAAGATGCAAAGATCTTTGTCTCCCTTTGCCTAAGAATAGTATAAATAGAACTTAACAGAGTATTCATCCTGATTATAGCACATGTACATTCTCTCACTCTTAGGGTACAGTGAATAGGGCTGGAAGAAGGTCCTTGTTTTGTCTCTGTCCCTGGGCGCAAGAGCACCCCTGTGGACTGTGAATCCCCTCCCCAGTACCTTTTCCATGCTGCACCTCACATGAAGTTTGCAGGCAGATGAGTGCTATTAGCTGTCTTTCATATAAACCAGTTCCCTCCATGTCTTCAGAGAGATGCTGGATGAGCAAAGCACATGCAAACGATGTGCCTCCCAGCTGCACATCTACTGCCCCTCGCTTCTCAGAAACATGCACACGTGGGCTCAGAAGTGGGGTCAAATAATCCACAACTAGCCAGCTAAGAAGTTAAAAACAGGGAAGAAAAGTATTGTTAGAATGGACTGTGGGGGGAAAAATATGGATTTGAGGGGGAATGGCTGCAAAAAAAATACCAGGACCACAAAAAGGAAAAAAAAGCAGGAAAGAAGAAAAGAAGTCTCTTTGAGAAAAATCCACTGTGCTTATCATTTAGAAATTACACATTCGCTGCTGCTTAGTTTGAGGATGGATGGTAGGAGCTGCACTGAGCCTCTCACAGAACTGTGCTTTAAAAATACATTAAAATGTTGCCTAGTGGGCTTGTGATGAAATCTGTGGGTTTTAACCCAAACCTGTGATCCTGGGAAATTTTGGGGCAATGTTGCACTGGTTTGCTGTGGTAGCTGATAGGCTGAACTGAAAAAAAGCATAAATGTCCTTCCAAACTGATGCGAGAGAGAAAACTGTTTCCAGAGGGTAACACTGAGGATCTATTTTTATTTTTTACCTTGTTAAAAATCATTGTATGACTGCCATTGTATGACTGCTTTTTACATCTGTAACAATTTCTGCTCCATAAGAGCAGTAGGATACCTCCAAGGGATGCCCAAGTATGCAGAGATGCTGATGCTAGCCTGATTCTGGTGCTAACAGTGTGCACTGCTTACTCTTGTTAGACAATAACATGTACCCTGGGGTGTCTTCTGGCTTTTGATTAAGCTCCCTGGGATTCCAGCTTTGTAGATTGGCCATTGTAAATGCAGAGGCAGAAGAAAGATGCGATGGCCTCTGCTCCAAGGGTGGTACAACCACCTCTCACGGCAGGAAGTGTTCAGATGCCCTTAATGACAATGGGCAAACAGACAGTGTTTTTGTTTATTTTCTCATAAAGTGCTGATGAACAAATGAGGCAGAGGCATTAAGAAACTCATGCTGTGAGGAGAGATTTGAGTTTATCAGCTCCTTCTTGGCAAGACAGATTTTACATGGTGAGAGTATAAAGTAATCCCTCCTTGAGGCATGAGAGTCTAGAGTTTTATATCATAAATAAAATGGGAGGAGTGCTTCCCTGAGAGATTTGCTCTTTTCTGGAGTCAAGTTTGAATAACATCGTTTATTTTCTCTGACTTTCTTTGGCATAACACGATCATGAAATGCATCACAACTAGCTAGTCTATAGCTGACAAGCACTAGAGGATGAGAGGAAGCCTCTATGGGTAAAGCACAGCCTGGAAATATTGAAGAAGACCGTCTCCAACTAACAGGCTAAACTCTGCTATTAAGCTTTGTTCATGTGACAGTCTAAGCCTTCTGATGAAAGGTGCTGCTCAAAACTCAGGCTGGTATCTCTTTTCACTGAAAGTCTCACAACTGGCTCAAAATACAGAATCATGCCCAGCAAAAAGAGGCAATAGTGACCCTGAGCAATCACATAAATCACATGCAGACCTCCAACCTGCCAAGTGGTGAGGGCTGAAGAGACTGAACCCTACAGATAGCACACACAAGTCTTATTTTTCCTGGTACTTTTACCTAGGACATCTTTATATATTTCAACCGAGAACTCATAGTCCGTGGCAGATTTGGAAAACATTCTGTAATTTATTTTGTAAACCAAAGTAGGATCTTCCCTCCAAAGCATCTAGAGGCTAGTGGCAATGTCCACATGATCTCTTGTAAGAAGGTGATGCCATATGGCAGGAAGCCATTTATCTGGCTTCATTGCTGTAGGGAGTGAAAATTGACAGGACAATGCTATCTGCAGGGCTCACCCGAGCTAGGTCAAATCCTGCTTACCTTACTTATGTAAATAGTTCTCTGCATCTCAATAGCTCTGTGTTGTTACAAACTGTCCTGATTTGCACTTTGCAAACTGAGAGCAGAAATTGCTTCCAAACCTGCCAAATGGACCATTTCCCTCAAACAGAAAAAAGCTTTGTCCTGCCCAACCAAGTTATCCACAGGACTGCAGAAACCCAGTAGTGTTTCATGGAGAGTTTTCTTTTGAAGTTTGGTTGTGTAAGACAGAAGGAAAACCTTCCCTCCCAAACATAATCCTTTAGTGTAAAATCAGCTTTATATTTATTTATTTTGACATTCAAACCTCTCTTTTTAATGCGTATGTATAAGCTCTTAGGGATTTAGGTCTTCATTGCTTGGTGATTTGCCCGGTATTTCTCATAGCCCCCTATACAAAAGAACTACTTTTTTGAGAAACTGCAGTTTTGGATTTGCTATTCTTTTACAATGCTTGGAGAGAGAAGGCTGGAGTGGGTGACAGGCATTTAAACAAAATGTTTAGGGGCAGTTTTACAGACTCTGTGGACTCTACAAACTGGAACTTAAACCTCTTGAATTACTGCCAAGTCTTCCTCTCAGATCCATCTGAAATGGTTTAGATCTCGTGCAGGTCAGGTCTGAGCTTCAGCAAGAGTTGTCCTGTGTTACCCCTAAGGAGATGCTGCCATGCTGCACCTGCCTTTGCAAATAGAAGATCTGCATGGTGAAGAAGCACTGAAAAAAAAAAGGAGGCTACAACAATTCGGAAATTATCCTTAAGCGCAGGCTCCGCACGTGCAATAACCTCCTCTGCTGCAGTCTTTCTGTGCAGCTGCAGTCAAGCTCCCAGGACTGCAGTCCATAAATGACAGGAGGCTCTATGACTTAATGGGATCACCAGCCCTAGTGCTGCACCCCAGCTTTCACCACTGCACTTCCACCAGTCCCCACAGCTGGAAACTGCCTCCTACAGCTGGAAGTGTTTGGAAGGGTCCGAGTCCTGGCAGCGCCATGATGCCTGCGTCTCACCCAGGAGTGGCCTGCAATCACTTTCTTCCATTGCCTGACACTGCTGGAGCCCAGTTCCTTAATTTCCCCTTGCACCAGACAACACTGACTGGGGAGAGTGGGAGGATTCATACACAGTCTAGGATTCAGGAACAGAGATGCGAGCTAGAAGCTGATTTTGAAATGTTTTGCTTAGTTGTTTAAGTATGCAAGCATTTCTTCTGGAGATGTAAAATATTATCATAAGATCGAGAAATTCGTGTGTGCTCATCTGGAATTAAATGCAATCTTGATTTGTTAATTTTGGCATTTGTAAGCCTGTGTGAAGCTGGAAGAAGAGGGATTCCTGCAGATCTGTGTATTGGTTTGGCAGGAGACTAAAGGAATCAAAATAGCATAAAACCTGGGATAGGATTTGGTCTGCCTAAACCCCACACTGATCCTACTTTCTTGGACTGGCTAATCTCTCTACTGAAGTCGGAAATTATAAGCATAGTGCTAGCAACCCACACCCACACTTACAGGCAATAATCAGATTGCTAGAGAATCCCCCAAAAATGTATGCCCCAGTCTGAAGGAGCCCCTCTACATGGCTTTGAGGGAAGGTTGGGAACAGGTTAGAGCAACTACACCCTTTCATCTCCTATCTACCTATATGAAGAAAGGTAGCATGAGTTTGTTCAACATCTGTATTTTGATTCACCTACATGGACAGGGCTCAGGATTTATTTTTTTGGAGGTCAATTTGTTATTGACATACGTTTCCACGTATCCATAAATCCACACTTGCATAGAGAAGGAGTATCACTATCATTCTTTAGCACCAGTTTCCATGTCAGTTTAATCTTCTGTATTCATAATGGTAAAGTCTAACATTTTTCAGGTCTTAAAAATTAGGCTCCAGATTAAAACATATCCCTTTCCTTTGGCTTTGCTTACATAATATAATGCTCTTGAAGTGGACACTAAGGGCTTGGCTGTGTTTCCTATACTTAAGGAATATGTATCTGGAATGCTGAGGTATAAGATGCCATTTGAAATGCCCTGGTGTACCCAGGTCGTCTCCATGGGTGCACAGTTATGACAGATGGTCTTCAAAAGACTTACCCCTTCCTGGAGGAAATTAGGAATGGGATACAAACCCAGGACATCTCCAAAGGTACTAAATGCAATATATATGCACAACTGAGTCAAGCCTGCACCATATTAATCTGTGTCCCCTCTGCTATGGTTTTAATTAGTTGTTCTAAAGACTTGGAAAGCTCCAGCTCCTGAGTCCTTCAGCTCTCTAACTGCTTATTTTTAAGAAAGCAATCTAAAATAGAGATACAGAATAGTAATAGTTGAGGGAGCCCACTTCTACTGCTAATATTTTGGCTTGATTAAGTTGCTCTGTGGAAAGGTCTATCGTGGCTTGTTTTTCTAGAAAAATGCTCTGAATAATGATAGAATAATGTATTCAAAGGGATGAAATTTCTACATTATAATTTATGTCATTTTCATTACACTTTGTAACTCTTGAAAAAAAATTTCATTGTTTGGTGTTATCAGGAATTTCAGTGGGAACTCCCTGGAGAAAGGTGCAGTTGGCTCACTAAAAGGCTTTTCATTTAAAACATTACTGTAGATGGGCCTGTACATGAGATAAGAAGGAGAGGGCAGTTAAGAGAAAACAATAAAATATGCCAAAATGTTCTGAAATGATGGTGCTGAGTTGATATTATTTTTTTAATTTCTCTTTTTTTTCCTCCTGCATTGTCATATGAAGAACATGACTTCATATTTTCATCAATTGGACAATACAAATTCAAAGCTCTGGGAGGAAGGGGAAAACCTTCTTCTAAACTCTTTAAAAACCTGTGATCTGTCAGTAAAAGCAAATATGTTTATAGTAGAGTAATTGAAACTTTATTTACTGCAGTGGCATGCACTTTGGTTGTTCACAGGTAATTTCTTCTTTGGAGTCCATACCCTGCAGAGCAACAAGAGTTTTCAAACTGGCAGGGAAAAACAGCATATACAATTAGCAATACCTCTTCCAACTCAGCTGCTGGTCTGTGTTGTGGTTTTGATCAGTCCCTTTTTTCTATCACTTTTTATTAGGTGGCCATTTGAACATAAGCAGTTCATTCCCACTGTCCCAAACAAAACAGAACAAAAAAAATATCAGCATTTACCGCTTCATTTTCAGCTCTCAGGCAGGCCCTTTAACTGTCCAGCTCAAGACCAGTCCTTACAGGTAACTCATATTTTAGGAGCTGATATCTAATTTTAACCCATTCAATTTCTTCAATATTTTATGCATTTACCCTGCAGGAAGGTGAGTGGATTTTATACCCCCCCACCTTCACTTTGTTTCACCCAACTCTCAGCATATTTGTGTGTTATGGAACTACAGGGATAAAGAAAGCTTGTATTATAGATTACTAGTTTAATGCATTCTTTAATGTATTCATATTTCACATTGAAATTTTCAGTTCTTGCTTTCTGTTCAAGAGATTCCACTTGTCCCTACTGCTGCCTGAACGGCTGAAGCTTAAATGCAGTGATATTAAGGTCAATGTCACTTATGCTGATAACTCAGAGACAAAAATCCCATAGATTTTTCAAATTATGACAGGCTTTGCATAGTTTTGCAGAAAAATGCAAGAAAACTACTAGTTTTTGTATTTCTGTGGTGAGAGAAGCATTTCGGGATTCTCCACCATACTTGCTCCAAGACTTTTACAAGTTAGAGCTATGAAGTTTTATTTGCTTGGTAGTATTAGCTATTATTAAAATTACATATTATTAACTTGTTGCCGATGCCAGCCCTTTGAACTGATATTCTCATGCTGGTGGTCTGCTTCAGGGTACCTTTAAAAAATGGCTATAAATAGCTTAGTTGGTTTTAAAAACAACAGCAGCATCATCATCCAATCATCATCATCATCATCCAATCTTAAAATGATAGGGTTTGTTTGGAAAGCTATCACTTCTAAGTTAAAGAATTAAATTTAAGATGGGCATTGGTCCGGAAAAAATCTGAGTTTGTTTTTTTGGTGTGTTTTTTTTTTTTTTTGTAATTATAAAACTTTTGAAAAGTAGCTATGGTCTGAAATTTGATCTAGGATTTATTGCCGATATCTCAGAAGAGTCTGTGCTCGCTGAATTTCCTCTGCTTCAGCTCTTGCCATACACACCTCCATGAAGCGCCTGTGTTACTTGACAACAGCAAGCCAGGGCAGATTGCACCTGGTATATTGACTGTCAGTCCCTGAATTTTAGAGAGTAAGACAACAGTTGGAAGAAGTGGAAAACTGCTGTTCCTCATTAAGGCCAAGATTATCGCTCCTTGCCTATGGACTCCATCTTCCAGAATGAGAAAAGCCATTTAACACTGACTTGATGTCTCAATTTTCACACAGATTGAGTAGTCCTTAGGGCTGCCACCAGATCAGAGAGCAGGAATTAACATTTATTCATCCCAATATCCTCTGATAGACAAGAGAATTTCATTCCTCAGGTTTGCATTAAGATGAGTGTTCATTGTACAGGCTATGCTGTTTCTGATAAAGCAAGTCTTCCCTCCCCAAAGGTTTCTGGGACTTTACTTTTTCGTATTGGTAACACTACTTCCTTCTTAAACTCAAGAAGATAAATGTAAATGGAAAGGTCAATGATCGTTGGAACATGAAAACTGAAAAAGCATGCTTTTTTTCCTGAAATTGCCACTTTTGATCTATTTCTCAGGGTTTCCTTTTCCCGGCTGTTTAAGTCTCCTTCTGGATGAGAGACAGCTTCCTTGGTGTTGCTCCCAGGAAAAGTCCAAGTGTTTTTTTTGCAATTTCTTTGAGTTAAAATCAGTGAGAGAGAGAAAAAATGCCAAATGGGAGAAGGGAAACTGGCGTTCAACCAGCATACAAGCCGCAGTCTTACAATGGTCAAATAGTAGGGGTAGTAGGAAAAACAGGAAGGGAAACAAATTCACTTTCATTAGGATAACTGCAGGATTTCACCTGTAATACTATCTTCTTTCCTTTTGTTTGTGTAACTAACAGGCTCCATGTGAGCAAACAGCCCAGCTGATACCTCTTGTCGGGTGTTTGCAACAAGGCTCATTCTCCCTAAGCACGCATCTTACATGCTAATTGATTCCACCTTCCGAGAATGTCAGGATTTCACGACGCAGCAAGTCTTCGGCGTGTGTCTACAGCGTGCTGTGGGGACCCGCAAATAGCAGGGAGGAATTTTTAGAGTGCATCTAATGGCCTTTGCTTGCCTTTAAGGTGATAAGTGTAAAAATCACTCTCCAAACAAGTTGTGACACTTAACGGTTTTCACACGGTACTTTTGTAACATAATCATCCCCACATCACCTCCCTGCAGACACAACCTGTATGTCTGGGCTACAAGGCAGAGTCTCTGCTTGATGGACCTCTGTGACTCTGTGTTAGCTGAAGGGTTTTGTGACTGCTAGACGGTAATGCTCTGTCTGACCATATTTGTGTGCTTGCATTCCAGAAAATATTTTCTAAAAATATTAAATGATGAGAGCTAGAACAGTGAATGTGATGTAGAACTACAGGGATGAGCAAATCTGCTGTTTAGGATAAAGACGCATTTCAAATGCCTTGATTTCATGGGGCTTTACTTATATTTTTTACCAGGATTGAGAGAGATCCGTCATGTCCTTTTTCTGATTGAACTTAAATGCTCGCTTTTACTGGAATCTGCTGTATGACCTGATAGCAGTAATGCTAAGACAAACTCTCTCTGTCTCCATCTGGCAGCAAATACCACACTGAATATGGAGCATGGAGATGGCTGTTCAATGGCTAGGACACCTCCCTGTGGTGAGAGGGCTGGGGATCCAAGCAACACAAGTTACGTGGGTCCAAAGGAAAAGCTGCTTTAGTGGTCAGCAGAATTGACTTGGGGATCTGTCCAGTTGCCTCTTTAAAATGAGAAAGAGAAAAGTAGATGGAGCACGAGGTTTGGACAAGGGTAGCAGGATGACAGGAAAACAAAGCAAATGCATTGCCATTTACTTAAAGTTTCATTCGCTAGTTTAATTCTAGCCCCACTGTGGCTTTTCCCTCAAGACGTGACACCACTTACAGCAAGGTGGAGTAGTACTGGCCACAGTTGCCATGACTTTTCTTGGGGGGGAAGCCTCAGCACCTCTAATTCAGGCAAAGGAACATGCCAGCATGGGGGCATGTCCTGAGGAGAAGGGGGAGGCCTGCAGTGCCTGGGGAGTCAGGGAGGTGAGGTGTGAGTAGAGATGAGCAAGGAGCAAGCCCCCTGCCATGCTGAGGGCTGGGTGCTACTGGACTCCTTCCTTCCTCTCCCTCTAAATACAGGTGTCTCCTGAAAAAGAGACACCTTGGTTTTTTTCCTTCTCTTGTCACACCTTTTTGCAGTAATATCTAAGGGTTTAATGGAAAAAAAACCTAATTGTACCATCTCTGTTCTGAAACAAATTCCCTGTCTCTAGTCTTGGGTTACTCTAAAGTGGCACTGTGTGCCGCTCCCTGATTTTTTTATTTTGCAGTACTTGTTCTCCCTGGACTATCATTTGGTTATACCATAACCTAACATGATTTTTTGATCCTCTTTAAGTGATGTCTGCATTCTAAATTATAATCTGTTCCATCATATTTTGCTTGCCAGTACTTCTGTCTTAAGTGCCAGCTTGCAGATTTCTTGCAGAATTCGTCTAATACTAAATACTGCTTCCCTGCCTATTAACCCAGAAAACGTGGCCAAGTGTGAGCTGTACATGATACTGCTATTGGCAACGCACTGCTCAAGGTGGTGAACTCAGTAGAGGAATTCTCTTTCTGCTATTTGTTTGTACAGTACCTAGCTGAAGGAGGATTTAATCCCTGCTTGGACCCCTTATGCACTATCACACCAGAAGCAGTAGTTCAGTTGCTTACTCAGCCTTAACTTGTTCTTATCTGTGCAAATTGTCAGACGTTCAGTGTTATTAACTACACCTAGTAAATCTGTATTTAATTAGTGTGTGTACTTTCTGACATAACTGTAGCAATGCCAAGGTCAACTACTTCTCCATCCAGCGGTGTAAACCATGCTGAGAACAAAGCATGGGGCTGGGTGTTCACTGCTGACAGCTGCAGGCAGCATACGATCTCCTCTGGTTGCCAGTGTCCCCTACACTGCGTGTGTCTGTGTGCCAGTCAGGTGTTTGCTTCTGAAATCTTGAACTTTAGAAACAAAGTAAAACTGGCCTTGTGTGAACAGTGCTACTGGTCCGTCAGCAGTCTTCAACCTGTCTCTGCTACGTAAGGATTTTTCTTTCCTCAGCGATTAATAATTAATAATCAATTGGTTTTCATGGTATTTTTCCTAAAGCATTATTTTTATATTTGTGAATTGGTAGACTAAGGATCCGCTCTGCTCACTGAAGGGCTTATTTTCTTTGCAGCTAATAATGGCTATTTATTTTGTCATAACAATGTAATAAGATTTTGTGATCCTGTTCGGCTGTACCATGCTGTGCATCTTGGAAAGGAAAGACCTAAATCTTTTCTAGAAATCTCCAAAAATTGTAAGCGGCTTAAAGGTCAAGCTTGTGTTTTGGTATATGAAAAGCAGGGTGCTAGACTCATGCAAGTAAAAATAACTTCTAAATGGTGATATAGCACTAGTTAAATTACAAGATTGTGTGAAAGATGATATTTAACCTCTCAGTGAGGTCACTTTGAAGTGGATATGACCTCATTTTTTACATCATCTCCACAACGAGGTTGCTTGAGTTTCTAAATGGGACTACGTATGACCTATCTAAATATCAATGTGTGATTATGTTTTTACCTCCAAGTTTCACATGTTCATACCTTTGATGCTGTTTGAGAATCTTACTCTATGTTTGATTGATTTTGAAGGGTCTTGGAAGTCTGAAATAAGTATATCTAAAGATTACATTTATTCTGCTGTGTCTTACTGTTTCTTGCACAAGCAAATGAAGTTTTTATTATTCAACACAGCACTGAGAAATATTGTACAACAAATACAAATGAAGTCCATCTAAAAAACTATAACCACAAAGATTAGAATGAAAATCAGAAGTTAAAACCAAACTAATTTCAGTTTAGCAAAAATTTAACTGTTTTTGTTTTTTTTTTTTTTTTTTGAGTATCACATCCTAAAGCTCACTTCTGTTAAAAAGGAGAGGAAGATATTAATGTGCTATTGACCATTATAATATTATTACTAAACTATTAAAGTTACTAAAATATTACTACTGGAAACTGTAAATTTCATTCTCTAGAAGAATTTGACTGGATCAAAAGAAAGAGCATTAAATAAGAACAGAAACATGAGTATGTGCTGAACTAAGTTTTTTTAAAATAGTAAAAGTTATGGCATTGTGGCGCTGACAATGCTAAATTTCCCATTTGAGCTCTTTGGAATTGATACATTCTTTAGGAATGTAATAAAGCCTGTTAGTTTTCACACAGCACCAAATAGTTTATTTACATTTAAATCAGTCCTTCTCTGCTATACTTATTTCAAGCAATTTTTGAGTTTTTTTGCTGTGTGACTAACCAGGCACTGGAATAAGTTGGCCAGAAAGACCATGTAATTTCTGTCCTCAAAAATATTAAAAACTGGACTAGACAAGGCCCTGAGCAACATGATCTAATTTTTATGTTAGATATAACTTAGCTGACCCTGTTTTGAGCAGAGGACTAGATGATCTCCAGAGATCCCTTCTAACTTAAATTACTCAGTGGTTTTGTGCTTCTGTGGGCAAACTTTAACACTTATGAGAAAATATTGAAACTGCTGTCAAACAAGGTATATTTGTGTTCAGAGGACAGAAGGGATTTCTTGCTAAGTTTTGTGATCATTGGAGCTAATTATTCTTTTCTTGTCTTCCTTCTGCTTTTGGAATTACTTTCAAGGTGGGATATGTTTTGTAGTTGTCCGCAGCATGATGGACACTCAAGGGATCTGGAAATACACTCAGCTGTACACAAAAGGAAAATAATCTAAATATAGACTCTTCCATAGTTAAGCTCTTCCTGCTGGACTTAAATTATTCTTGCTTTAAAAAGAGAAGGATCCTGTTCACTTCCCATCATCAGATCCAAACATAAGTGCAGTTTACATAAAATGCAAAAGAGCAAACATCCCAATGGAGATTGGAGCTTTTTCTTGAGAAAACATTGCCAGTTTCTAAGCCAAGTCAAGGATCACACAGGATGAAACTGTATTGTTAAGCAGGCAACACCACTAAAGAGAAACCTCGCTGGTTGCCAATGTAAGCACCTGGGTAGAAAAAAATAGGCATTTCTGAATGTGGATTTAACATCAAACTGTATGTTGGGGTGTATGTTTTCCACCACTGATCACAGAATCACAGAATGTGCCAAGTTGGAAGAGACTCACAGGATCATCAAGTCCATCTCTTAGCCCTGCACAAGAGTCACGCCATGTGCCTGAGAGTGTCATCCAAATGCTTCTTGAACTCTGTCAGGCTTGGTGCTGTGACCACTTCCCTGGGGAGCCTGTTTCAGTGCCCAACCACTCTCTGGGTGAAGAACCTTTTTCTAATATCCAACCTAAACCTCCCTTGACACAACTTCAGGCTATTCCCTGTCACTGGTCACCCAGAGAAGAGATCAGTGCCTGCCCCTCCTCTTCCCCTCATGAGGAAGTTGTAACTGCACTGAGGTCTCCCCTCAGTCTCTTCTTCTCCAGACTGAACAGACCAAGTGCCCTCAGCCACTCCTCATACAGCTTCCCCTCAAAACCCTTCAGCACCTTCATTGCCCTCCTTTGGACGCTCTCTAAGAGCTTAACGTCTTTCTTATATTGTGTGGTGATCAAAACTGCACACCAGGAGAAACAAGAAAGATCTCTCCTTGATTTTGCCTTTCTTTTTTTTTTTTTAATTTATCATATAACACTATCTGAAACTCAATGTTTCTAATCTCTGTGCTAAGCTGCAGAGTCTGGTACAGCCTCAGCTGCGGCAGTGGGCTGAGTGGCCCTCATGGGATACCCCCATATCACAGGGCTCTGACACCTAGTGGCCACAAAAGAAAAAATACGGTATTCTTTTGAGTTCTACAGCAGATATTGAACTTGTCAGTTATGTAAGTAAATTGTTCCCTTAAGAAAAATGGCAAAAAATCTTCATTTTGGAGTGTAGCTGGCCAAACTTCAGGCACATGAATATTTCCCAGAGTGAAGTTCATTCCCTGTTGTGCTGTGGCACTTGAGTTTTGGGTCCAGCTGCTGTCTGGGGTTGAAGAAAGTACAAAGCCATGTGAGAAAAGCCTGTTTCCTTTGCACTTTCCAAGATAAAAGTCTGTATCTCTGCTGGGTAAACCCAACATTTAGATCATAGCTTTCTGCAGAATTACCTGGTAAAAAATGAGACATTATACTCAGATGCAAGTTAAGAACTTAAACTCCCAACCCTGGAAACTGATGCTCACCATCCACTACAGCTTATCACAGTGAGCACTGACCTATTTAATGTGCCAAAAATAAACTGACATATTCTATGGACTCTTTGCTTTGCTGGATCCATGGCAAATTAATCTAACTGAGGAAAACTTCCTGCTACTTCTGTCTTCTCACATCCAATGACATCCTGTGGCTTAAATGCTTACCTTGTGTAACTGAGGTACAGTTAACACATATAGAGACTTTGTGAATTGAAAGAACCCTTTCTAGCTATGCTGCCACCCCATCTCATCTTAGGAGGAGCTAGGTAAGAAAAGTCTCATCATGAGTTGTCTTTTTGCAGTCCCAGATACTTTGCAAGTGAAGTCACTTTTTCAATTATAATTTCATATGAGTCAGTCTCTTCTACTCACTACATTGGAAAGGGATCTGATTCTGTATTATAAGGCTGAAAAAACTATGCATTTAGCATACATGTATGTTTTCTATGAAGAAGGCAGGTAATAAAGAATGAATCTCAAAACCCATAAATCTCCAATCCTTTACTGGCCATGTGCAGAATGAGGAGGTAGTAAGGAACTTTATTACTGATCAGGAACCAGTTAAACAGGGGCTTGCTAAAAACAGTTTCTGAGGAACATATTCTGGTAGCTTCAGACCAGTTTTCATCCGGATGCTTTCTTCTACTCCTTTACCTTAGCAAGTGCTGTGTTGATGAGTGATATAGGTTTTTCTCATTTTCTGAAAGTCACTATTGCTGTTGGCAGTCAAACCATCAATAATTTCTTCAATCTAGGGGGAAAAAAGGAACAACAGATGCAGTTTAACCTGAGTTCATGTATTCAGTTGGTAAATGAAATTATGTTTTAAAACTGATGTCTATTTTTTTCTTTTTTGTCTTCTGTTTTGTATGTGAGAGAGGATAAAAAAGTAATGTTTACCCTTTTCCATTCTTTGGGATTTGTAAGTCTTTTGTTGAGCTGGATTTCATCTTCACCTCATGATCCCCATACATGTTCCATTCCCTATAGTTTGTCCTTTCCCTTCTGCCCTGATAAAATTTGGCTTTTATCCTCTTCTGAGCTGACACCTTTTAAGTATTCATTGGAGTGCTTCTTGTACTGCCACCAACTTTTCCCCTGCCAAGTGTAGCATCCAGCTCTCATGTCAGCTGCATTGAAGGGGTCTTTGTGATTTCTCTCATCAGCATCTGTACTTGTTTAGCAGTTATTTTCTTGAAAAATCTCATATCAAAGTGAGAAATGTTAAAATGATTGAATAGCTCATAGTTCTTCTGCTGCCATTCAGATGCATAGATCTGAAGGTCCTTTTTCACAGAGCTGCGTGTGCACTACAGCTCCTGTTTTTCATCCAGGAAATGTGAGGCCGTGACTTGTGTGTCCAAGTATGTGTGGGAGTAAGATCCCTGACCTGCAGTCCTATGCCCTGACTACTCCTGGTGCCCCAGACTGCCCCAAGCTAGCTTGCCCTGCTTCTGGGGAAATGAAAAGAAAAAAAGAAGTTGAATAAAGTGTTCTCCTTGTACCTGTTCTCTCTAGTTCAAGATGAGTGAGGGTCAACCACAGACAGGTTATTTCAATGCCAGCAGCATACTATCTCCTCTGCAGAAACTGCTGATGCACATGCTGTCCCTTTGCAGTAGACAGGAATAACTTGCTCTGTTTAGGAGTCAACACAGGGAGAGAACACGATCCTGTGGTGAGGTAGGTCAAGACCCTGTCTTGGTAGCCTTTTAGATTTAAATTTGCTTTATCTGTGTCACACCTTGCTTGAGAGTGTACACATAGCCTCAGTATGGTTCTGGCAATAGTCTGGATGTCTAGAAAGTGTTCTGGATGAGGAAAATCTACTGGTGAAAATGATACGCTTAAAAAATACTGGACTTGTTCTTTATGAAAAATACTCACAGCAATTAGTAAAGACGGGTGCCAAAAGACTGAACATGAAGGGAATACCCAGTCCAGCTACCTGCCAGAGCTGCAATAGCTGCAACAGTTCTGTGAAAACAGCTGGAATAGTTTATGTAGGACAACTTCTCTTCCTCACAGTGACTGATTGTATGGTCTATAATTCCTTTCTGGATGTGTGAAAGGTTTGCATGCCTAACTAGCCTAAGGTCAGTGTATGTTAAAGCTCATTGAGAGAGTGAGGGAGCAGGTTCGTGCAATTCTATCTTTCCCATTATCTTGCTGCTCCTTTTTCATTTATCTCTGCTTTGTGAGGTAGCACCTCTCAGCACCTCCCAGGGAGCTGAGAGCTCAGGGAGCTGATCCAGGGTCTGCACCCAAGCTGTCTCCTCTATAATCCTGGTAGCCCACTGGATTTAGTTGGATGAGAGCAACGTTAACTCACCTTCAGCTGGGAAACCAATGCAGTTGATTTTTGTGACAATCTCAGCAAAGATGATGTAGAAACATTTGAAGTAAATCAGATTTGCACAATGCACAGAGTTAATACATACAGTATCATCACCATGATTTTCCAAGGTTGTCCCATTTACTTGGAATAAACATTTACATCTGAGCAAAAAAAAGTCTATAATGATGATAATAATAAATAAATAAAAGGAGACAGGGTTCTGGGGTCTTTAGCTTCTATTACAAGGGCTCATTTGAAGTATATTTCCAAATCAAGACCAATGAATCTAGTAAAATCACATCCAGAATCTAAAAGCTGATTATCTTTCTGGTTTAAGTAAAGAAAAACTCCTTCTGCTAAAACTCCAGCTGCTAAACAGCAGCTGCATCCACAAAACTGGAACTGATTTGTGCTGTGGTTCAGCTCATACAAAAAGACATTTGCTGCAAACTGCTCCCAGTTAGTCTTCAAGTCACTTCTTTCCATTGTTGAGACATCTTCAGGAACCTTTTTTGGGTAATAATGCCACTTTTTTGCTCCTCTTTAATTGTGTCAGTCCTTTGGTTACAGTGCTCATGGACTGCTTACAGTCCATAGTATAAGTATGGCCAGTCTTCGTGAACGAAGATTTGGGAAAGGTCTTTACCCTTCGAGCCTGCGCAGTGGATTTTTTAGGTGAGACACAGTGTGCGCTGAACTGAGCCCACCCTTTAATCATACTCTGACAGCAAATATTATTCTCAAGTATTTCAAAGATTTGCAGTCATTAAAGCCAAAAGATCCTGATAAATTTTAAACTTTGTCCTGCTTCACACTGTTCAACCATGCACCTGGCTAGAGTGACAGGATTAGAAAACCCTAAAAAATGTAATTCTAACACCTTGTGTCTTTACTGAGCACTCCCTCACCCACTTAGGCCTGGCATTTATTCAGACAGAGGTATTATCTTACTCAGCAGGTAGGCATATATTTTACCACCCAAACCCACAGGTGATGTTTTCATTTGGAAGGAATTAAAGTTGTATATTACCTTCCCAAGTCTCCATTAGCATGTCTAATGATAAAGCATTAGCAATTTGGAGGTGTAAGAAATTTCCTGTCATATCACTGCTCTGTCATACAAATTAGATGCTTATAGTGAGCAGTTGGTTGTTCCAGTTGCCACAAATATATTTATCTGGTTGTATCTATACAATTAGCCATTTTCAGCTGGCATCTCTAATTGAATAATAACAAGATTATTAAAGGAAATCCTTTACAAATTCAAGGCAATTCATGGCATAATTACTCTCCAAGAGCATAAAATACTAAAAGCTATTTGTTTTTTTAGTGTAGCAGAAGCTCTTTTCAAGTGCGTTGACTCTGGGTCTTTTCAAGTCTGAAATCCATGGCTCTACACAATTCCAGCCAAACAAACTTGTCTGGCATTTCCACCAAACTGCTTTTTCTAGAACGAGCTAGTTCAGTCCCTTCTGATTTAACATTATTCTGTATGCAAAGTCATCAGTGACTCCTGGGGCCCATGTAGGCTATTTTGCGCTCACGTGCTTGTTTGTGCGTGCATGTCATATACTATCCATGGATTATCACTTGAATATGTATTGACATACAGTGTAGGCAATAAAAACTAAGACTGGAGCTTAGATCTTGTCCCTGAATTTCTCTTTCCTCTTCTGTGCTCTGGTCCCTGTAGGCATTTTACTGCAGGAAGCTATACACTAATCAGCCTGTAAAAGGCTGCTCTGGGGGAGACGGCAATCCAGCCACAGGCTAGGGCAGATAATAGACTTGCCTCATTTGACAAAAAGATAAAAGAGTGCATTTTGTTCCTCATTATTTCACTGATTTTGGGAGGTGAGTTCTTTCCCTCTCTTGTTTAAACCACATAAACAATGCCAAGTGTCATGACAGGAGTGGGAGCCTGTCGACGTAGCCCTATAATTAGAAAATTTCCATGCATGAGGCAAAAGGGTGTTTTCAGGTCACTTCCTGATCCACTCATCCATAGATCAAAAACCTGAGTAAGATACAGATAAGAAAGTGCCCAGGAAGTGAAACATGCTCCATGCTGCTAATTCAGACAGCCTTATTTTTTGCTGCAGTCAGAGCCTGCTTCGTGGCACTTCTGCCTAGGCACCTCATTGTATCATCAGTATTATAAATGGTAGCAAGACAAAAGGCTGCTGTCCTGTTGAGGCCAAGCATTTTTTCTTCCTTCCTTTGGTCTTCTTTCTTGACCAGAGTGTAACTCTATGGACGCAGCAAAACACTATGGGGACAACAGACATAACAGACTTGTACTCATACTGCAAAGTTTAGAATGTGTCTCTCCTCTCCCCTCCTTTCCTTTTCTTGTCTCTAAAGATTATTCTACCCAAATTAATAGCAGAAAGAAAAATCTGCCAATCAATCCAATGAAATATTACTCCACTTTAACTTTTCTACTGAACTGCTTTCTTGCTGGCATAATCGGACCAGAGAAACACCTTGCTTTTTGTGAATGCCTCAGCTGTACTTTCCAGTTTATCTCCATATACTACAAACACAGAACATCAAACTCAAATAGCAGTCAGGAATATCAATCTTTGAGTATTTTCTTTCTTCATTAATACTTTTCAGTATTAATGTCAAGTTAATGCCAGACTTTTTTAAAAGTCTTTCTGCTTAGGGCTTCTTAGGGCAGACTGGTTCACAGCAGCTGTTTATAGGTATCCAGGCAGGATAGGGCAGGAGAGTTTTACTGGCATCAGTGTCTGATCTGATCTGACTGATGATCCTGACATCTTAATTCTCATGAAAAGCACCATGGGCTTTTCAGCAAAAATGTGAGGCCAAGACCTTGGCCCTGCAACTCCGCCGAGCGTGTGTACAAACTTCTCACTAGCGAGAGAGTTAAGATCGTCTGTCAACAGCTCTGTCCCATAATGTGCTGAGAAGTCTGGCGCTGCTCCAGGGCTAATTTTAAGCATATGAGTAGCTTCTTTCAAGTTGGTGAGAGCAGCAGAGTGATCTGCTGGCTCCCTGAGAAGGATGCTTAGGGACTGATGCAGCTGGACCCTGAGGAGGCAGGGACAGTACGACCACGAAGTATGAACTCACAGGTTTGTAACCCAGGCTCAGCCACCCCCTTCCCTATACACACACTCCCAAGGCCTGTTACCTAGTGCCAGGGTTGCTGCACTGCTCACATTGCATAGGATTTCCTGTACTGTGTGGTCAGATCCCATGCACTGTGTGACAAGCACACAGGATATGCCTTTTCCTGTATTTTTGCAATAACTAACCACTGTTTCAGATGCTTGGGAGTGCAGGATGGCAGTTGTCAGGAAAAATGGCTATTGCACACCTACAGATAAATCACACTCCATGTACAGACTTACTGTGCCCATGCTGTGCTATTTATCTGGACAGCACTGTACACATGCAAGTGTGTCTGAGAGGAAAATACAGTCAGAACCAAGACCTGAGTCTTTAAAAGCATTAAAATAATGAACATCACTTTTGTGGGGAACTCCTAACCTTTACCAATGAAAACATGCAAGGTAACATCAAAACATTTTACAATATTATTGCTTTCATTTTTTTTTCTTGGTATGGCCGACATGAATCTGTAATTTTATTTAGATGTCAGGTAGATCACATTTTTAGCAACCAAAGAGTTTAACAGTTTTCAGCTGCTATTGTTGCACTTATCTATTGAAATGTTCCTGGAGATGTACAATTATTAGGGGACTAATTTAGTTTCAGTTTCCAGAATTTCCTAATGAAGATTATATCTTCAAAGTCAACACAGTATGCCCGTCTTTTATCCAAATCACTCATCTAACCAGAGGGCATGTCTATTACAGAGCAGCACTTACACGAAAAACTCTTGTTATCTGAGCACATTTTACTCGTTAAATTCCATATCTCCAATGTCAGCCAGATAAAGAAGGCTACTGCATATTTAGGACACAGCCTGCAGAAAAATTCTTAGCAAAATACCCATATGGGTCTCAGCTTTATTAAAAATGTCTTGTTCTTACCCAGCTTTTTCAGATTCCCATCTAACCTAGTGATTTTTTTTTGAGTTATGGAGTGATATCTATGCTTTGTTTCTCTTCTTCCTGACTAATTTCCGGAAGATGTAACTTCTTTTCCTTCCTAGCTGAACAGCAACATTAACATTATAAACCAGTCAAATGTATCAGATGGCTATTGGCAAATGACTGAATGATTTGCACCCCTTATTGTGTTGAACCAGACAACTAGTGTGCATATCAACTTGATTAATTAAAATGATCCATTTTTGCTCACGTTCCTTTCCTGTGAACTAACCTGATAGATATGTTGGCAGCTTTGAAAATACACCTTGAGAAGGACCTTGGTTTCCTCTTCCAAATACCAATGCAGGGTTGAACATCTTTCAATCCTGAAGGGTCCTCCAGCCAGTTGCATGAGTTTGCTGGTTTCTATCATTTTAGCATTTTAATTCTTGCAAGCTGCACCATAATCTTGTCTAAAGAAGTTTTCTTAGATTCTTCTTGCTGCTTCAGAGGCTATGAATTAAAAAATCAAACCAATCCATTCAGATGGTAGTCAGAAAACGTGGACAGTTATGAATCAGAACCAAATGCTTTCTTCAGAGGTGTTTTCTTTAACTTACACAAGTCGAAATTCAGGAACTTCTGCTATCGACGAGGAAGCCCAGGAACAATGGCTCTTTCCTGTAAGTATCAGTAAAGTGATGACTAAACAGGCACTCAATAGCCAGCAAGTAAGCAAAGCTACCTCCAGTGGACATGCACTGGAGTTAAGGATGGCTGCTGAGAAAGATGGTGAAATTAGACCCTATTTACTAGCATTTCTTGCCATATTCCAAGAAGTGAAAAGTGACTAGTAAGCCAAAACCAGACAGTAATTGCTGGTAAAGTACTTCAAGATTATTTGGTAATAAAATATACCTCCGTATGGTCCTAGCCTCTCATGCAGCTGTATCACACCTATATTTCAATATTACGGTCAGGAAAAACAATTGTTGCCTTCTGCAGGGTATAGTGGACTGCTGGAGACGCTGCTTTTCTGGTTCACCCAGACCCTTCCTTGGCCATCAGTTCACTTCCTCATGTCATTCTGTCAGCCATACTATCATCCCAGGCTTCAGGGACCCAATGATGGTCACCCTAGCAGAGGTGACCTGCACCATGAATGTAAAAGCATCAGTTGCTTTCACTAGTAAGATGAATATAAGTTTCTCAGGGACTACAGCTAGAGAGCATTATCCTGCTAAATTCTTAATGGGCCCATGCTGACTCTTGAAGGCCATTCCAGGCAGGAGCAGATATGGGCTGTTACCATGGGATAGAGACAGCACCATCCTGTCTGTAGTGCATAAAGCAAGTCTGAAGGCCACAGGAGCTTCTCAGCAGGGATCCAGCTAGCACAAGAAAGAAAGGACCTGTGGGCTGTGTGTGGATGTTGTTTCTCAGGGACAACAGGAGGTGAATTTGGGCAAACCTCTGTACGTTGCTGTGGAGGATATTAGTAGAATATGTGTTAGAATTAGAACCTAATTAGAATAAATATAGTTAGATCAGTCAAGATTGATTGAACAAAATACTCTTTTGATACCACAAAGAATGGAGTAGTAAAATAAGAAAACCCAAATTTATTTCACCCCTCTGAGTCTTGCCTTCTCATCGTGACTTTTCTCAGTTTTTGATGATTTTAGTGATGATTAAATCTTTCCTCACATTTGGAAGATCTTCTTCTGGCCCAGCCCATGCTTTTGTTTATAATCCTGTGTGCACACGTGCATGCCTAGTTTGGGCATTGCTCTGATGTTCCCAGCATGACAGCAAGCAGCTTTTGTTTAGAAATAAAGTTATATGAAATCATTTGAAAGACTTGTTGAACTTGTCCCATTATTTCCCACAGAAATGACTGGTAAACAGATTTATTTGTCCTAAATTTTTAGCTGTGCTATTTCTGCAGCTAACTTTTGGCTGCAGACCATTTGCAAATAGTTTGTAATTAATATTGGTCATTTCAGATTATTTGCTTTAGGCTACATAAGAAATTTCTTCTCTCTTAGCTTAATGAATATAACTCCTAGAATCAGGTTTATTGTAGAAATTCTTGTGTATAAAAGGCATATTTTCTGTCTGCAGAATCTTGTTTGTATGAAAGACATATTTTCTTTCTGCAGATTCTTCGTAGTGAATGGGTGATCCTGCCAAGGGCTAGCACACTGTCTCTGCTCCAGAATAAAACACTTATACTTGTGCTTAACTTTAAGGACAAGATTAGTCAAGTCAAAATTAATCTGAGCATGTGTAAGAGATAAAGCAGTAAAGTTGGTTTAAGATTACATGATCAAGAAAAAATGAGTGTCCCTTCTTTGTCCTGAAAATGATGACCCCATGCTCATGGCACTTCTACCCCTGCTTGGCCACCCCCTGCCCCACTTTTCTGCTCTGCATCAAAACCCTAGTGGCTCTGGAGGGTCTGTATTCCCTGATCCCTAAGGTCTCTTTACCTTCTCCATCACTTGTAAAACACTGCACTCCAACTCCACCACCAGTCAGTGTGGGACAAGCATCCTCCTGGTTGGGTTCAAGCAGGGTAGTTCTGGGATGTTTGAGACACAACTTCATTCTTATAAGAAGTTAAAGGAAAGGGTACACCATCGTGATAAAAGCCTCCTATTTGTAAAACTTTTTTCAAAGATTTTTCTTCTCTTGGTTTGGGATCACACCACACAGCAATTATTTTTTCATAGATCGAAATATAAATTCATTTTCTGGAGCTGGTAGAAAAAATTACCAGAGCAACAACCTGTTCTGGAGGGGGCTGTCATTTGTCTTAAGGACAGTGGCATTATGAAAGCCTAAAGTCCAAGGCACTCTAAGAGCCAGGGTTATCAATGCCAAATATTTACAAAACCTCAATGAGAGCTTCTGCAACTTTCTGGAATGAACAAGCCATACCTTTAAAATATACTTCTTACTTTACAAAAGTCCTGTAACAGAAAGAAGCCTGTGTAGACCAGACAGAGCTTTCCAGGGGTTTGCTTGGCATCACAAACACTGCCTTTGCTTCTCCTCTCTGAATTATAGCACAGCTAGGGCCAAAGGTAACTCTTTTCAACACTGTCACCTCATGACAGGTTTCTCATTAATGTTTGAGAATTGTTGGGAGAATTTCATAAAGAAAGGCCATCCTATAAACAGCTTCTGCTTCCACTTCTCAGCTCTTCTAATTGAGCTGCCCACTGGGTAAATTCTTCTCTCATACCTTGAAGGCCAAATCAGTTGGTATAAATGGAGATGGCTTCAGTGACTTTAAATAACATCAGTTTATATTAGCCCCAGCTTTGTCCCATGACACTTCTCTTCCTCCATTATAAGTGCAAACTTGCCCCTTTCTAAAACTGCTTAGCACAGGAAGGCATCTATCTGGCGGATTGACATCATAAAATTAGATAGGAGCGCACTGTGCTCTGGAGCCCAGAACAGAAATACCCAGAGTAGGTGTGACCAACCTGGGAATGAGGATGCTTGTGGAATCCAGCTAGAAGCCCTCTCCTGTGGCAGTGCACACAGACCTACTCATCAGAATGTAATCTGGAAAATCTGGAGCATTTTGCGTTCTACTTCATCCATCGCACAGCCTCAAGATGCCGCATCCTCCCTAACTGTCACCTGTGGCTCCTAATTCCAGAGCTGCAGGCTAAACACTTGCACAGTTTTCCAGCAACTTAAATTTCTACTCCTGGGCAAAATTCATTGCTTCAGTGAATCATCCTACAGCTGTTTTGTGTGGCAATGACAGTCACTCATGGTGATTCCATGTGTTCATTGATCTGCTTCTCATTATAGCAGGACAGACGGCCAGAAATCCTGCTACGATGGCTGCTGTAGTAAGAGACCGTGTTGGCCCATTTTGTCTGAGTCTGGGAGACCAGTCCTGTGTTGGTGTACATAGTCCTGATGTGCAGGAACTTTCCCAGCCCTCCAAAAAAAAGCTTTGCACTCCTATCTTGTCTTCATGATTCATAGGGATGCAGGATTTTCCTGGTCTCTGCCTTTTGAGCTGCAGCCTTGGGAATGCATCATTCAACACACTGCCACAGGGAGGTGGGGAGTGGGGACTGCCCAGCTCCTGCCTGGTGCAGTGGGGTGGAAGGACTCAGCAGGGGCACATCTTCGTGCAGGAGAGATCCTGTTTCCTGTTTGTCCCCTTTTTAAAAGAAATCTAAGCCAACAGCAAATAAAAAACCTCTTGCTAAGACCTGTAGACTTAGGACTGACTTAACACTGAAGCAGAACCCTTTCCAAACATGGTCCCTGGATGATGACAGAAAATTCTGGTATTGAAACAGAGAAAGGCTGCCTGTGTCTTTTCTCTATAAGCAATCAGAGTGCTTCAGAGCTCAAACTTTAAGTGTATAAGCCTTTCCACTGCTACAAAAGCTATTTCTATTAATAAATACATAAAATTAAGGGAGAGCTTGGGGTCCCATCATTTCACCTCAGCATGTAATAACGGTTGTGGGTAAGCCCCATGTGAGAAATAAGTCCTCACAGCTGCTATCCTGTTAACTTTAGCTATTTTGTTATTTTGGCTAAGTTGTCAAAACGTTCATTTCCTGATGTCTGGGAAACTGGCTGAGCAGCATATACAGTGCTGGGCTCTGCTGCTTGCTCCTGAGATAGAGGGAGGCTGGGTATGAGAGTGCTGGCCTTCAGCAAGTGGTAATGCAAAGAAAGGACTGCTCTTACTTCCTCAGCAGCAATTTTATCTTATCTACACACATTGCTCTTTCCAAATCAAGACCAGCCTTTTCATTATTATAAACACTGGAGAGTGGGAAAATATTCCCTGAGGCAAGAAGCAGCACTTGAAGTAAAGCACTGTAATGGAAACTGCCACATGCAGCAAAATTCCTCACTCCTTAAGGCATATTCCTGCTCTCAGTGCAAAAGTTGCTTTTGCTCCAAATAACACACAGCCTAAGGTCAGCTCCCTGAGTCCAATGAGACCATATTAAAGGACAACATGTTGACTCACAGCTTTATATCATGCAAGGCTTGCTGTCATGAGGTACTGCAGCTGAGTGTCCAAGCTGCAGTCCCATGGTACATGTCAACATAGTACATGTCAGCCTCAAAACACTCTCCCTTTTTTGTGAAAGGCATGGGAGACACATATATGCTTAAAACTGAGGACACATGCTCAAACATCTCTAGGAATATCAAGGGCAGGACCTTGTAAGACTGAGCTAAACCAAACCATTGTAATTGGACCTATGTGGGGTCAAAAGCATGATGCATTAGAGGTGATGTCCAAATTCAGTTCCCTTCTTTAGAGAAGAAAGTTGCTGATTGAAAAACAAAGGGTTTTGTCACCAAACCCTATTAAATTTTCTGACCTCTCCCACTTCTTCTTCCTGCACTGTGATGCTGCTGTTCTTATTAATTATTACTCTTACCATGGATCTGCCTGTTGCTCACTGCTCTATGTTTTGCAGTGCTGGTGTATCATTTTACCCCACATTTGCTCCAGCAAAGTGACTGAGCTTGCCTGTAATTGGAAGACGGTGTTTGTGAGACCGTGGTCAAAGTGCACTGCACAGCACAGGATGACAGCCTCAAAGTCAGCCCTGCAGCTGTTGTGCTTCTTTGAAAAAGGCCTCAGTCAGCTCTTAAAAATTTGCTGATGTTATTTCATTTCCATCAAGCAGGCCAGGAGCCCCAGAGCTGTCTCTTTCCCCATCTGCTCTTGCCCTGCCTGCACACCTCACTGAGAACTAGCTGGAAAGGTTTCCTCTCTGTTTCAAAGCCTGCTGGCACTCTGAACCAGGTTACTGTAGTGAGATGTTCACAAGCGGTCAAAACTTGACACAGTCTTGAAATGTGATTGTATCAGATAAGATTTTGCTTTTTAGTAGGTATAAGCTTTTTTAATCATCAGCTTGCAAAAGGGAGAAAGAAAAGCAAAACTTGTATGAAGTCAAGGTTGGTGAAAGCTGTTTGCAGAGCTGTCCTTCAGACTCTCTGCCCTCAGGAAGGAACAGGAGAGTACAAAGAGGGAATCGTGAATATGATTCAGTCTGCAAAGGCAAGTGACACTGTTGCTTATGCCAGTTCTGGAGATGATTTTTTTTGGAAAACAGGAAGCTTTACAGGGAGCATGATCCACTAGACTCAGTTGAGACAGCACCATTACAGTGCAATTACATGATTTACCAAATCAGACCTAACTGCTTTCTGTCAACAAGGGATCAGTCGCTGCTTCCCAGCTTTTATCATACATTCTCTGCTCTCTAGTAATTGCATGATTGTGTTGGTCTGTTGATCCGATGGAAAACTGTTTCTTGGAGGTGGGTCTGCATTCTGCCAGATGAGCTCGATGGACTAACTCACTGTAACTGTATAATTATGACTGTAAAGGGAAGTAACAACTTATGCCTATGGGTGTAGCATGGGATTGTTCCCTTCCAGTGTGGCCTGGATTATGCTGGAAAAGGTGAAATATTCAGCTTCATTTTCAGAGGCCACATGTGCAGCATTGGCAGGACAGCAGTATTCAGATTAGCCCTAAACCCAGGACTAGGGATACCGGTGTTGAGAGTGGGAGGGATCTGTGTTTCCTCTAGGACTGTAGCACTAATGCTGGCCCTAAGAAGGTCACAAGGATATATGGCTGAGGCTGGGGGAGAGGCTGGGACCATCTTTCTCAGAAGCAATCTCAGCTATCCCACATATGAAGCATAACATGAGGGGCTGAACCTCCTACTGTTTGTGGGCAATGTAGGTGAGTTACTGTGGTTAGAATGAATACTACTAGTAAAACACAAGTCCTAAATCAAAGGTTTCCATTAATGTCAGTACATGTATGTCATGGTGAATGATTCAAGCACAAGATTTTGAAAGCTGACCATCGAGCAGATTTAGCTATTGCTACAACTATGTGGTCAAAAATTTGTTTAGCTGCCAGAAAACATAACTTCATAGTCATGTGTAGGTACGTTTACCATGGCAGGGAGCACAGTGGCACTCAATACATAAAAGGAAGATGAGAAATCAAGCCATGGCATCAACAGCACACCTCTGAGCGAGCACAGAGATTTTGTGCCCATACTGGCAGTGACTGATTGTTGAGTATTTTTTATTAGCAAATGGTGAGCATGGCTTGGTATCAGCAACATATAAGAAAGTAGAAGAGGGAGCTTCAAAACCACTTCTGTGTTCAGTGATGCTCCACCATCGTCTTCCTTTAGAGGTGTTTGTCTGGATGTACGTATCACATGACTGGAAGGTCTTTAGCTACGTCTGTGTTGTGGAAAACCTCAGAAGCAGGATACATACCTGGGGACATGTGATGGATTTAGGTGTCCAGTTCCCTATCTCTTCAGTCTTCTTCTGTCCCAAAGGATATTGCCCTTAATGAACCCTTGCAGTTTATAATCTTTTCACAAACTAGGCACTTATTCTGAGATATTTTATTTTGCTGGATTGTAAACTGCATGGATTCAAAAGCTGTCACAGAGGTTGATAAGATGTCCTACAGCAAAAGCAGCAGCTTCTGAGAAATGGGTGACAGAAATCACCATGAGTTTCTCCAGCCCATAAATCAGACTTTTTTTCCAAAGAAAAACCAGCATTACTCTGTTTTCTTAACCATTTACATTTCTTTTAAAACAAGAGACTACGCACAAAATTTTGGGTATCTGTGGACTTATTTATGCCCAAGCAAGTACTTGGACAGTCGACAAAATTAAGGAAACAATAACTTGAAAATGTGTGAAAAAATACCAAAGCCTGCATGATTCCTGCCTAGAATGAGCATTAGGAATTTATCTGAACCATTGAAATGAAAGGCAAGATTTCAGCTTGTTTCACCATCAAAAGAATTGAGCCCCAAATGGGTGTAACTGTTATATGAAACAGTGTGCTGGACTGGATTGTCTGTGAAGAGCCTGAGCCTTCTGTAAGTCTAGTTTCACTTTTGAGCCTTGAGATTCTTTAATTTGCATTATTATGTCTTAATGTACATTAATTATGCCTTACTAATTAATTGTTCTCTGATGACTAGAAATTTCGAATAGACTGGCAACTTTTACTGAAAAACCATCTGAGGGAAAACTATATGAGCCTTCCTGTATTTTAGTCTTTTTACTTTTACTCAGAGTTAATAAGTATGGAAATGTTGCCATTTATTATGTTATCACTTTCTCCTTACTTAATCTTGAGTCTTGAAAGCCCAATGTGCTTCAGATGTTTATGGGCAAATGTATAGTAAGTTTCACTGAGCTTACTATATAGAGCAGTGCCTGCTTTAAAATGCACTATAGGAAGTGGGGTGGGCATACAAAATAAGAACTCTGCTTCTGACAGTTTGTTTTCCATCATTTTATTTTATCTAGGTCTGGATGTGCTTGCCACTTTCTCTGGAAATCCGTGTTTATCTCTGAGTTTTAAGAAAGGATTCAAGAAGTAAAAATCAAGTGGAAATATCCCCCATAATAAAGGGGGCTATCAGAGCCTTTTCCTACAAGATTCCTTTTATGTGTGAAATATTTATTAGTCCTTGCCTGTTCATTATTTGAAGGGATATCTGAACTGGTGTATCCTTAGGGAATCATGAGGGGAGCAGAGGGAATGTTTACAATGAAAATGGTGCTTAATCTCCATGAATGACAGGAAAAGATTAAGCAAACTACAGATAAACCATCTTATCATTCAGAAGTATACATGTTGAATGTGTTGTAAAATAAATACACCACTGCTGTTTAAATCCTTTGTGCATCAAAGGACCAGAAGCACAAAAAGAAAATATTCACCTCAAACAGGATTTATGTGGACTCTCCATCCAAAGATTTAAAAGAACTTCCATTGATCCACCACTTCAGTCTAGCATCTGAGCTTGTCTGGAGGTCCCTGTTGGATGTGGAAACTCTATCTGCATGTTGTGCTTCCTCCATAGCCAGAGTGATGCTGCTTCAGAGTGATGCTGTATCTCTCTCCTCCACTGTGATTCAGAAATTAGACAAAGTGGCCTCTGGTCCACCATGGTAGTCTATTATACGACACAGTAATCGACTCACATATTCGAGAAATGAGTGGCTTGGGGTTTATGCTCTTTTTGGTTAGTGGTAGCTCAAAACTGTAGTTGCTAACACTGGACTATCAGGCTCTAATACAACCTATGAAAAACCTACATACTTAGAGACTGTGACTTCTGGATTGACAATTGTCATTTTGAGAAGTGTTTCATAGCAGGAAAAATTTCTGTGCCTGTAAGACCTATATCAATTAGGTGAGAGCTAACCTGAAGGTTGTCTAACTCTTCAGATACTGTGTTATTTCCCACCATAACCTCCTCTCTCACAACTAGAGCATTTTTCTACCACTAAATTCACCAAACCTAGACGTTTACAGCCTTCATAAAAGTTCGTTTTACAGAGCCTTTCCTGGAGTCTGACATCAAATGAAAGCTCTTCCTCATGCAGTCCATTACAAGTCCTCCAAGGCATAATGACTGCATTTCCAAAGTACCATGTGGATATTACTAACGTTGGTCACTGAGCTAAACATAGGGGCAGTTTCATTTACCCCTGGAAGAGGACAATGTACAAACCCTTCAGTGTGATGGGTAGAGTGTGGAGCAGCCTAATTTGCTGTTGTATCGTGTAATCTCTCAAAGTAAATCTCTTCCAGGTTAAGGCTGTCCCCAAATATCACCTCCCAGATTTGACACAAGTTTTTCCATGTATCAGAACTTCACTGTCTAGCACTGAGTGTTAATGTTCACTTGGAAGAAAATGATGTCTCTGTTCCTACTGCATAAAAAGCCCCACCACACTTACAGTGGAGGATTATATCTTTCTCTACTACAGTTTATAAAAGTAATGACTTCAGGTAGATACTAGATGAAATCCAACCATTAAGAGTGAAATATAATCTGTTCATACTGAAGAAATCTTGATTAAATTTACCAGTGGAAATAACCTTACTATACATTCAAACCAATGGCAGCTGAGTTCCGAAGATGTGCTCCTGCACCGTGTACACAACTTTTGCAGCTGTGTCTCTTTTTATAAAACCAGCAGATTCCTATAGGCTGTGCAAACACTTCCTGATAGATAGAAGTCGGTGCCCTTCTTTGCGTAGGTTCTTTCATGTAACAGACTGCTGCTTTTAAGAAAATAGATCTGACATCAGCTCAAGGGTGAAATTCTTTTTACTAGGTGGTGGAAGTGTCTGTGTGAGGATCTATACACTGCAACCAGAAGATCATATTTCAGATGAAGAACTACTTTGCATTTCTTCTTTCATCACACTGAGACAAAGTCATTATTGACTTCAGAGAAATTAGGATTACTGAATTTGGTTTACTGAATTTGGGTTACTGTCAAAAGGATTTTAAAGCAGAATAAGCCTGTCAGAAATGTTGGGGATTTTTTTCTGTGTCTTTTGGAACTCTCAGGGGGAGTTAGTTTCAAGTGGCATTTTAGATACACTCGCATTAACCAGTGACTGATGTTCATGCAGAGTTTTCCAATCTGCATCAATGCACAAGAGTTCAGAAGTAGACTTCCTTTGGAAGCACTGTGGTTTCTTTTTAGAAGGCTCTGACCTTTCATTTGTCTATGATGTGCAATAAATAAATCCAAGTTGCTTTGGCATTTGGCACCTGAAGTACATTTGAACATAGTAATACATTAACACATCTAATTTCTGAGCAGCTGAACTAGCAAAGCTTATTTTCCCATGGACTTGTGTCCTCTTAGCAGTTCCTGCAGTGTGACCCCAGCTCTCATGCATATTTCCATGCCCATTGGGCTGGAGCTCTACCTGTGCTGTGAGCAGTGAGGAGCTAGGAAGAGGTTGACTGGGAGGCTGATATGTGTATGCCCATTAGCTGTCTTGTTGCTGTCAGAAGCACTACCTGTTGCCTAGAGGAATAGTGAGCTGAGCCTCTCTTCTCTGTCTAGGTGCCCATTCCCACAGACATAATTAACCCTCTTTTAACTTTAAGAAAAAATTGGCCAAGGAATTCAAAAGCCCAGGAGAGTGGGACTTAGAGATGGACAAACAATGTGATGGCATAGTTAATTTCCTTATGACAACAGGCTAAAGCTCATAGTGTAAAAATCTCTCCCAAGAATTTGAGCTATTTAGTTTGTTTCCCAGTTTGAACTGGGCATGGGGAAAAATGCAAATCAGCACATATTAGACCACTTGCAGTCCTGCCTAGGGAAGAGTTCCAACTGGGAGCAGTAGGATTTCTCAGAGCAGTGAGATTTGGTTAGAAGTTCTCCATTCCCAACTTGCCCCAAAGACACACAAATGATCTTAGATTTGAAAATGTTCTTGATGCTCAATTGGGATTCCTTCTGAGTTTGGTTGCTTCATTTATGAAACTCATTTTTTCCACGTGTAACCACAAGTACACAGAAGACAATGTCAGTATCAAGAGAGATGCAGCCCTAGGCCAAGTGCTGTGGTGATAGAGTTAGAGGGATGGAAGTTAGCAGCTATTTCTAGGCAAAGAAGGATTTTGTGGTGGAGCCCTCATTAACATGTTCTGGGCTTCCGTGGCTTTCTGAAGTCACCGTGCAAACAGAGAGTGTTGTGCTGCTCCTTGGCCTGCCTTGTTCTCTTGAGGAACACAGCATTCATGGGGCACTCATCTCAGTCACTGTCCTTCAATGATATAGCCTGAACAACAGCAAGTGGGCAGTAATTTCACTTGCTGTAGCACCAGGAGAGCAGCCATCTCAAGAGCTGGATCAATTAAGGTAAGAAAAAGATGATGTTGAACTGTAATTGGACTGAAGAGACTTTTTTTCTTCCATGCCTGAACATTTGGGAACAGATACATTTCTCCTCCTGACTCTGCCTTTTTAGGCTTGTTTATTTCTCCATTAAATTATTTTCTTGATGATGTCTCATGCTCACCCTCCAGATGTGGCTATTCTCTTCTGTTTTCTAAGAAACAGCATCTCAGAAGGAGAGATGCTTATCCTGGAAAAATTACCAGAGAAAAAAATAGGGGTGAAAAGTGGGATTGGGAATACTGTGCAAATGGCTTTTTTCTTTTTTTTCTGGCACTCACAGCAGCATCTCCCTTGAAAGAACAGGACAGATGCATTTGGAGAAACAGAGCTCTGCTTTTCAACACACACTGTAACTGTTGTGTGCCATTTTGCAAAGGCCAAGGTCCCCATCCCCACAAGGCATTCATCATCCTACCCAAAGAGGCAACGTGCCCCATGCTACATGGTCTTTGGCTCTTTTTTTTGCTGCTCAGCTATCCCTGCTGCACACTGCAGTGGAAACACTGATTTGTTTTCCATTCACAAGGGTAGTTTGAACCCAAATACATTCCCATCACACAGCTATCATATGGGCTGATGAAAATAATGAACCCTGGACATGGGGAAGGTACAGGATGTGGTTGTGCTAGCAGAGCCGGTGTGCAGGTGGCAAGCCCTCTCAGCAGAAGAGCCAAGGGTCAGGAAACATGTGGAGCTAAAGGGGCGGAAGAGAAAGTAGGGAGTCTGGGCTTAGTTTTCCTGATGACATGCATATCCAAGGGGAAGGCTGGAAGCTACAGAAAGTGACTTTTGCTGACTGCACCAGGCGGGTGTGGTAAAGCTGCCTACTTATCTGTGCTCTCCTGGCCAGCTGGGGCCATGCTTCATAGGTCAAATGGATTAAGGAAGGGAAGCAGAATTCAAAGTCCTTTAACAGCTTTTAATTAGGAGCTGTCCTTCTTTTTTTCCCCTCTACTTGGTAGAAACTATATACCCATATTTTCCCGCTCATTTCCTTTAATAACTAGATAATGTTATTATATACCAGTAGGTGTGTTATTCTCCTAGCATGTTTTGACATCCATACCTTGGATTTGCCTGAAATATTTGTGCACTATTTCAATCAAAATATTTTTACAGGTTCACATGAAAAAAAAAAATCTAGTGACTGAAATGATGACAAGAGGATAGCAAATAAATAACTTTATAAATGAGTTGAATAGAAAGGATTGAGGAGACAGAGGTTTATTCTGCATAGTGACTGTTCACACATCTGTGGATGTTAGACAGATTTGTTCTTCGCTGACTCTAGTTGCTACATTTTCTAGGTTAAAAAAAAATTGTGATTTTTAAGAATTCAGAAATTGCAATTTTATGCTTCGATTCCCACCCTTTACAAATCAAATATTCCTGTATTTCCAAGACCGAAATAAAATAAGTCTTGTTGGCAGATATCAGTGACCCTGATCTCAATGTCTTCCTTCCTTGAACTGCTCAGTTACCTTTTTCTTGGCACACTACAGTCTGCAGATGTCAAAGAATAAGGAGGTGTGTGTTGTGTGGTGCTAACACTCCAGTGCTGGCACAGTACTTCCTGCAATAAAGGGTCTAATTTCAGGCTTATGGAGAATTCCTGCTGACTCACATCCTGTGGCATTTTATAGACAAAAGTCCAAAACCAGATAATCTAGGGTCCATGACAATCCTACAAAGTTTTCACCTTTTTCACCTAGACAGTTGCTTGCTCCACTCATTTCCAATGGCAGTAGTTGTCGCTTCATGAGAAAGTTCTTCCTACCAATTTAAGCCTGGAGCCTTGGCATCCCTATCTACTTCTGCACCCACGTAGTTTGCACCGTGTCATTCTTGGACTCACAATTCCCATCTTACCCCTTCTCCATTGCCCAGCATTTCACTGGTAGTATCAGCTGCAAAAGCTACCACCAAATTATAGCCTCTGCAGAGAAAGCAATGCCTGGCAGTGCTCCACCACGTGGTCTCCTGTGTATCAGTTTTCCCGGTCTGTGGTGTTCTGTACCCAGGGCTTGCCTGGAAAATGTGATGCCAGCGATGGAAAGGAATAGAGCTGAACTTTTTCCTGGACTGCTTCCTCACATGCTGGATGATTCTCTAGGAAACCCTCCAGCCCCTCCCAAGGGTCTGTGCTTTCCTTATAGTTTCTTTGGCATTGTTAGACTTAATCAGCTCCCTTTGAATCTGGACAGGAGTGTAATAAGTAAGGCTCACCTTGGTTACTCCCACAACTGAAAGGATGGGAATGGTAATGTATTACTTATAAGCACTGAATCAGCATTCAGTGAAACAAAATAATTTCAAAATGCTTATCAGCTATATTTACTGTGTAGTTAATAAATGCTATACTAGTAGAATTCCAGGAATGTTCCTGACCTCTCACGAAGTACAGATATATATGTGGGTTTATAAATGTATATATTATAGCCCCATATATATGAGTGTACAGTTACTGCTAGTGTTTTTAGAATAATCTCAACACAGTGCTAAGGTTGCTACTACGTATGATCCTAAAATCTTCCTGGATAATGTGCAGGCTCTGAGCCCTTCATCTGCTATTAACTGTCTGGCTCTAACTTCAGTGAGGCTCAAGCTGCTCGTAAATATTCCTCTTCTCTTGTAGTAGAATTTGCACTTCTGTAATGAAGCATCATGTCCCAGTGGGCTCCTTTTGCTGCCTGCGGTTTTCAAAGGTCAGACTATATGTCCTAATATTTCCTTTTGGCCTTAGTGATTATTCTGTGAATTTTGCGCATGGCTTGTTCAGGCGTCCCTCTCCAGAAAACAATGTGGAATGTATTTTTTAACCTTTGATGACAACCTTTGGTGAGACAAACTCAGTGAAGAATACAGTCAGTGCCTGGTCACTTCCTTGCCTTTCCTGTTGATACTTTTCTTCTGGTTCCCACATTGCCACACATCAGCTGTTAAATTTTCAGAGGATTCATTTAGCAACAACCGCAGCAGAAAACAATGAGAAGGTGGATTGACACTTGCTATGATGTTTCTTCTTGAATGAGATATGTGAGAAAATAGTCAGGCGATTAAAAAAAAGGTGTAATCAATCAGTTACCTTGTTCACAAAGGCAAAATATATAGAAACCAGAGTTTTGGGTTAGGGTTTCTAGATTTGGGGTGAAGAATCTGATGTGAAGATTGAGGTAGTCTCCTTCTCCAGACTGTTGAAAGTTGATTTGTACCCCTGTAAACAGAGGAATTTGATCAGCAAAGAAGCTGTGATATTATCCCTGATCCTTTTCAAACATGATTAATTTGTGTCCAGAAAGGGAAGTCTGAACAGAAGCTGAACTTGCCCTGAGTGGACCAGTTCTTTTTTTTTTGGAACAAATGATGGCAAATATCTTATAAAAATGGGTACAAAATAAAACAAAGAAAATATTAACAGGCAAAACCACTATTAGTTGTGATGAACTTTTACATTTTGTAAAAAAAAAGACTTTTGGGACATAGGTGTTAAAAATCAACTCCTGTATTACAACTTTAAAAGGTTTAATCACACTTAAGATATCTACTGTGCAAATAAATTTTGACCATATCATACTTAAAACAAAGTTTGCTCACTACTGAGATAAAAATAGTTCTTCAGAGGGACTCTGAGAGCCAGCTGTACTAGAAGTCTTTAGAAGAATGGAAGAAAGATCTGGGTCTGTGGGAGCCCTTGCTGTGCCTTTTGTGGATGTCAAAGTTCTTTATGTTCTTATGCCCTCACACTGTGTCCCGTAAGACAATTCAGGTACCATTCAGTTATCCTGGCTGTGAAAATATTTGTGAAGAAAATTAATTACCTGGGAGGAACCAGTTTGGAAGTTTCCCCAAATGCTGTTTAAATGGACTGGTAAGAGTTAATTGAGGAAGAAAGAAGTCACACACTGTGTACCATTGGCACTGATTTGGGAAAGTTGCTTGATATAATTTTGAACCATCATTATAAAATGTTATTTGTACTTTGGCAACTACTGATATATTTTAGAAGTCCTCATCAAGTTGTGCCAAGAGGTCTCTCCCAGGAATTTCTGGATGGAACTAGGGAGATGTGGCTAGTGGTTTGAAGGTTGGATGCTTTTTTGTTGGTTTGTTTTTTTTTTCTCAGTTTTGTTGCTGAACACACAAAAAATGACAACAAATCCAGTCACTTCAAACCTTCCAAAAAAAGATATAGAAGAGGTATCAGCTCCCTCTGATCATATTAGTTCTTCTAGCTGAAAAGAAATATTGAAATGTTATTGTAGGCTGGATGAAATGTTACATTTGACTCGATAAAGAAGTGCTTCATTTTTGGGCTGTCGTATTAAAGAACAGGGAACCACAAACTGTATTTCTATCAATTATGAATACATGGGACTTGAATAAACCTGAGAAGACTCTCTAATACTACTTCTAGTGTAAACCAGAATTAAATTTCATCCCTGACAAAGATCTGATAGACCTGATCTTAAACACTGCAATTGATGTCAGTCCCAGACTCCACAGACAACATTATTCAGTGCTTAACTGCCCTGGAAGTCAGAAAATCTTCCCCATTATCTGAGATAAATCTCCTGTCCAGAAAATTATTTCCTCTCTTACCCTTGGTGTCTGTAACGATAATAGGTCAGGGACCTCCAGCCTTTCCCCACTGGAAGGCTGTTATCACACCTGTCTCTCTGGTCTCTTCTTCTAGATTGAACAGTCTCAAATCTTTCAGCTTTTCCTTGTAGGCTGGGTTTTCACAATTTCTGAAAGCAATTTGCTCTCCTTTGAGTTGCCTCCAGTTTCAACTTCTAATCCTGTCCCATGAAGTGCTGGCAGTTTTTTTCCAGTTGGTGTGACCTGTAAATTTTAAGCCTGGTTCCCTAGGGAAATAGGACTTACCTAATCATGTGTGTCTGTTTATTTTTTCTATCTACTTGACTCATAATTTTTTAGCTCTTCTGCCAGTTTCAAGCAAACACTACAGTGTTTAAATATCTCTAAGATATTAGGTTCATCAATATTTCATTTAAAAAGTGGTAAGATGTAGGAGAGACGTCTCATTAGACTGCATACCAGTGAAAGGCTTCAACGTGATAAAATCCTTAGCAGACACTGAGGCACCTCCATTGCAGAAACGTGTGACAAACAACAAACCCTTCTTCATCTGGAGATTTTTCCTTATGCGATATTGGACACACAAACCCCCTGGGAGCTGTGTTGCATTGCTTCTACTCCTGACACGATGACTTGTAAGAATATGTTGGATATGCTGGCTCCCTGTAAGATACATTCATAATTATTTTTTTTTTTTTATTTCATAACAAACTAGTAAGATATATCTTTGGTAGTCTGTTTCCCAAGCATTTAGACTTCCACCACCAGGTAAATTCAGCTGTGGGAGGCCTGGCTTCAGGTCTGGAGAAAGCCTTAGACACCACACTAGCAGATGGCAATTTCAGATTTCCTGATGGTACTCTTCCACATTGAACAAAATCCTTCAGAATTTGCAGGTGCAAGGTCCAGAATCCAGGTCGTTCCCCAGGACTCTCTTTGTGAATAGTGTGATGCTTGTGCCTTTTTTTCAGCTTCAATAAATATTAAGGGAATTTGCATAAAAACACATCCATCTGGACAAAGTGTCTAAGGATGCTGCTTTCCACTCCTGCAGCATGGAGGTGAGGGTACTCTTGTGAAGTGCAAGTAGCTTCATGGGAGGGATGCAGTGAAAGCATGCTGCACCAGTGAACTGTAGAAAAAAGGATTTTGTCCTTCTCTAGAAGTTTTGTCAACCTGAACTTGGAGACTTTTTTCACAGACTTTCAACTTTCAGCCCCATAAAAGAAAAAGAAAAAACAAGGGGGAAAAAAAACCAAACAAACCTCAAAGCAAAGCAAAGTAAAACAAAAAAAACAGGAAAAAAAAATAGGGCATGTGACTTACTTCTGTGCAAAACTATGTGGCCTCTCCCTGTCACCAGTTGCCCATCCGTTAGCCTGACTGATCCAACGCCCAGACACTGAATTACCCTCTGCTTCCTGCTCAGAAAGTGATGCTTCAGAGCTGCTTCCGGCTGCAAGTGGCAGAGAAATTTCCAGAGACTTCAGCCGCATAAACAACTAAAGCATTTGTCTCTTCTCCACAAAACCCTTGCCCCGCAAAGGTTTGGTGGGGAAAACCAGCTTGGAAGGGAAAAAAAGGAACAACTCCTTGAATGGAGGGTGAGTAGGACCCTGTTGTCCTGGCATAAGCAGTTACGCAGTTTTAGGTCATAATGGGGACAAGCAAACAAACAGTGAAAGACGTTGAATTTTTCAAAGGCATGCCCCTAAAATTCCACATGCCTCCAACTATAATGACATGCCTAGGAGTGGAGAGACATATCCAAGGCACATTAGACTAGTCTGGAGCTTGACAGCAATGAACCTACTCCTCCAGTTTTGTTACCATCAGCATCCAGCCAAGCTACAATAAAGCTGCTTTTGGGATGTCCATGCACGCCAAATTCACGCCTCCTGTTTATAGATGGACATAGCCAAATACAAAGCACATGTCCCTAGATTCCAGCAAAGGTCAAAACATTTTTGGCATATTCTTAGAGTCATTCAGATCTTGACCTTTAGGCAACTCTGTCTGAAAATGGGTGAGTTTGTGCCGCCTTCTTCCTACTTCCATTCCTCTTCTCACTTGAGATAGTTGTTATTCGATTTCTAGCTGGAAGGTTAGATTTTGTCCTTTGTAGTATCACTTGCAAACCAACATGTTTTCTGGGGTCTATACATAAAGTATGTGTTATGGTAAATTTATTTCTGATTTTGCATGTCATTTACATGAAAAGTGATGGCATGCAATGTTAAATGCATGTCGTCTCATTTTCTTGAAGCAGCATCTTGAATGTGCTTCCTTGTCTGCCTCAGCAAGGTTTATCAGTGTGCTGGTGATGTGTGCCTGAGGAAATCCACACTAAGGCCAAGGGTACAGGCTGCTTCAATGGGGTGGTCTGCAATGTAGACAGAACTGAAGGTAGCATCCACCCTTGCCTTAGATGCTGTGGTGCTTGTAGTCCCAGCTATAGCACAGAGGTATGACCAGGAGCAGGTACAGCTCCAGGGTGCCACATTCCATATGTATTCTGCATGGCATGTTGACCACTTGCAAACTTATCAAGCTACATGAGCAAGAAAGCACATAATCAGTGTTCCCAGGGCCAGCCCTTATCTCCCCCCAGGTTTGAATAATTTGAATAATTAATTTGAGCAATTTATCAAACAAAAGGCATCTTGGCCGCTGCTGTGGCTGCAGTTGCTCTGACCTCTCAGCTGGGCTGCCTGGGAGGCCCTGATAGGGCCAGAGAGCCTTAGAGAGTCATGAGAGGTCAGGGAGGAGAGGGGAGGGGGCTTGTCCGGTTTCTCTGCTGCTTTTTGGTGTCTTATTTTTAATGAGCTTTTGGTGACCAGAGGAGCAGATACACAAACAAAATCTCATTGGCCTTGTTTGGCCAAGGCTTTGTGCTCCCTCCCACTGTACAGACCATTCCCAAGCACCCTTCATGGACACAGAGCTTCCCCTGCATGCAGGCTACAGCAGAAAGAGGCTGCAGGGAAGAAGGAGGATAAGCCCAGGGACTGGGAACGCACTTGTTTCAGAATGGAAGCTGCTCTCTGAGGGGATCTGGGAGATGCTGTATGAACAGGGAGTCAATCTGACAAAACATGGAGTGATGCATAGGGTCTGATTTCATTCTGTCTATTGGTTACTAGCTCTCCTGCAAGTCTCCATGTCCAGTCTCATGCTGGGCTGAGATCTCCTCAGTGTGGCAGGAGGACTGAACTTTTGTGGAGCTCCTTTCATTTTTTCACTGGCACTGTCTGGCTGAGGCAGGAACACTTTTCTAAAGTAAACCAGATTTTAAAATTCTTGACAGGTTTTCCTGTTATTCAAGACAGGTGAGGATGCTGAGACAGAGGCTAGAGTAGCTTTAGAAGCCATTACATACTGTTTTCAGATTTAAACTGGGGAGGGAGGAAATCCCATCCTGTACTAACTGAATTACATTAATATGACTGGCTTCTCTCATTAGCTCCTCATGGTTCAGCACTGATAGTCTCTGGTGCAAAATGGGCTATACTAGATATTCTACAAGCCTAAAAGGCTGGATAAGAAAGCTGTCATCCCTAGAATCACTGGAGTTTTGGTAACCAGACATCTGTATCCTGTAGCTATCACAGTAGCCGTAATTTAACATGAATCTTTCACTTTGATTTTAGGTATCTGTCTTTCTTCTATGCTCAGGTTGATTCTTCTTTCAGAGGTTTCCCACCGCATCTTCCAGTGACAATCCACTTGAGAAAGACGCATCGAAGTTCAAAATAGGAAAATCAGTGTAGCAAAGTACATATGACATCGTACATCCTGTGTTGGTGTAGTCACCTCACATCTTTTCTAGCTCTCACTTACCCAGACACCTACCATTTTCCATGATTCTTGGTTCTAGCTTTTATTTGATCTTATGAGAGGATTAGTCTCACCAACACCACGTATATAAGTAATTTGAATCAGATGAAAAGCCCTACATCTGTTGCATGACACTCCAGAGTAAAGTTATTCTTGTGCTTAAATGTTTACAGGGTCAGGGCCCCATTCAAGTATCTGGAGTGTAAAGAAGTTTTTTTTGTTATTGGCCATGTCCCTGGTACTACAGTGAAGCAGCAGTTCCTGCAGCATTATTCTAGTTAACAAGATTTACTGACAGCCAGGCAAAGCACTGGAGCATTTTGTCCCACTTAGGAAACATGGTGTAAATTCTGAAATCTCACCAGGATCACTCAGTGAGTTAAAAACACTTTGTGCTTCTGAAATATGCAGTTCCCTGTGGATGCCTAACAGTCACAACATCAAAACTCCTTGCTGCCTGCTGCTCAGTTTGCTGTGTGCACTGACCAGCCAAGAGGTTTGTGTGTTTGAGGGGTCAGCCTCCCTCCTTTACTTCCCTTCCTCAGGACACTGCAGGGCAGAAGGAGGCAGGGTACATGGCAAGTGCAAAGGGCCTGGGGAAGGCTAGCATTCATCTGTCTTGGCTTAGATATGCTTAGGGTAAACAGTGGGTATTTGTTCCCATAACGCTGAGGCACCAAAATAATTTTCAACAATGAAACCAGTCACCTCCCTTCAAAACACTCAGTTAATAGCAATGACTGTGCATGAAAACAGAGCCCAAGTGGAATTGCAGCAAGTTCTAGCAGCACATCATCTGACTAAATTTCAGAAGACACTTGTTAAAACCAATATAGCGGCATATTTTCTACAGTTGCATTTTGGAAACTCACATAGGAATGCAGAAAACACTAAAGTGATCTACCAGTGATTTTACTGTGTTCTATAGATCCTTAATAATTTCATGTTAATAGTTTCCAACTTACCCCTATAATTTCATTTTCGTTATTGACTAGCTCAACTGCATTTGAGGCAAACAGTTCTTGCAGGTCATCCATCCCCTATCAAATTTTTTTCTCTTTGTAGTCAAACCCAACGAAACCAGCATCATCACAAATAGTTAACAAAACTGGCTTTTTTAGCAGTAGGTACCCTTGGTTCTCACTAGGTATTTGTCATTAGCACAGAAACCCTATGTGCAGCCTAGTCTCAGCAAAGGTCAGTTGTTGAACTCACTGACAGAGTTCCCAAAATCACTTAGAAATACCAATGACCTGACCTGTAGTACAATGGATATGGGGATATTAATGAAGGCTGCCAATATTCTGGTTTAGGAGCTCATAAGAATAACAAGTACACATTTTATTTGCATAGTGTCGACTTGCCTCTTGAATCACGAGTCTTCTTTGACTTTCCATGGATTTTATTGGATCCCTGGGAAAAACTTGGCTTCTCCCACTCCCTATATCTTTCTGTGAGCAACAAGGGTGTAATTTCAAAGGAAATTACACTCAACCCCCAGTACAGTAAAACAGCTGGAATTGCATTGCATGCAAAATAAAAACACTGCTTCATTAACTTAGTCATCTGGGGACAAGCTCCCATGCAGATTTGCAGGGAAAGAGGAAAAGGTAGCATATAAAAATACATATATGTATACGTGTGCATAGTTATGTATGCAGCTGTGTGTTTCTATTTACCTGATTGTCTACCTGTTTAGCTATGCATCTCTCTTTGCAGATGTATTTATTTCTCCCAGAGGTTTTACAGTTATGTGTATGGACAATGAATTAATAACCATGTGTTTATTTTTCCTGGAGGACAATCCCACAAACTTCTCTGTAACAGTCACTGGTTAGTAATTTTGATTAAAAGGTATAGTTCCAGTTGGGGGGGCTCATTTTAGTAAAACAAAGCCAACATTTGGTGTGAGATGGGAATGGATACTGACATGGGGAGCATCCCACAGAAAGCAGGATGTGCTGGTGGGTGGGAAGGGTGACTTTTGCAAGCAGTTGTTGGATCCCATCAACTGAGATGTGGCCAGTTAGGGTGATGGGTACATGCTACATGATTAGGAGACTCCCATTTTGCGGACTCGGCACTGACACCGTCTGACAAACCCGGTGGGATGAAGTCGCTGCCAGCAGGAATATGACTGTGTCCCACCGACAGTGCCCCATGGGGCTGGCACTGGGGATCTTTTCTATTGAGGGGATTTTAAGAAACTCCAAAAACGCACGACGAAGCACTAGGCGACCCTGAATTTCAGTGTTGACGCTCTCCTGCCGCCGAGCAGGGAGGACGGAAAGCTCCCGAGGTCCCTCCAAACCAGGGCATCCCCGGCGGGATGCTCCGTGAGGACCGAGGGGGCGGGGCCACGGTGAGGTGGGCGGGGCCTCGCCCCGGGCCCCACCCCGGGCACAAGAGGGGCGGTGCCGCTCCCCGGGGTCCCGCATCCCCCGAGCCGTGCGGGGCGAGCGGAGCGGAGTAGTTTGGCTCAGCTCGGCTCGGCTCGGCTGCCGTCGGGCAGAGGGTTCGCTTTGCGCCTCGCAGCCCCGGCGGCCGCGGGATGGAGCTCGGTGTGGCGCGGCTGCTGGCGGTCCTGCTGTGCCTGGCTCCCGGTAAGCCCTCGGGGAGCCCCGCGGTCCCGTGTGTCGGGCAGCCACCGGGGTCCGGCAGCCCCACGGGACCCCGACGAGTGGGATCGCGGAGACGAGAGGGTGCCGAGAGCGGCGCGGGTGCGGGTTTCGCATGGGGTTGTCAGGGCTGGTTGCGCGGATGAGGCAGTGCGAGCCCCGGGTGGGACGGGACGTCCCTGGCTGCGGGCTTGCGGACCTCTCCTGTCCTGTCCTCTTGGTCTCTCCTGTCCGGCCGGCTGGTACTGGCTCGCCGGAGAGGACTGCCTGTCACGGCATAGTGTCCTACTCGCTTGGCTTCAGCATCAGCTGTCGTTTCCGAGAGCGAAATGTCCCTGAAGCCAAACGCGGGAAACCCGTCATCAGCGAAGAACCTGCTCGGAATGCAAGTGATTAAAGCACGGGGAAATTCCAGCGAAGTAGGCAAGGTCGCGGTCTGGCCGCGCGTTCTCTGTCCGTTGTAGCGGGTCGAGCTGTCCCAGTTGGGGCTGCCGGCTTGCCCTGGTGAGTAGGGTTGGGATTCCTGAAGGTGATGGGAGCAGCCAGGGCGGACTGAAAGGCTCTCCTTGTGGTACTCCCAGATGTTCCAGAGGCTGGGCTGGTGCCTCAGTGCAAGCACTGCCACCCAGATCACAGCTCTCACAAGCACCAGTGCCTCTGGGTGTGTGCGATGCAAGCCCTTGTGCTAACAGTCTGGTAGTAATAGATTTTTGCCTAACTGCTTAGGAGGAAAGAAATAACCTTAGAAGATCATGGGATCTCGAATTTGTGACAAACTTTAAAATAGTTTCTTCACATAATTCATTGATCAACAGTCTCAAAGGACTAAAGTATATTCAACTTATTATAAGAAAAGTTGGTAATCCCCAGGGGAGTGAGATCATCAGATGAAGGTTCACTTCGTTTCAATGTCCCACATCCTCCTGTTAGACCTTGAAGTTGGCAATGCAAGAAAACAGGAACTCCACCCTGGCTGGCTGAATTGTAGTGCTCTCCAGCTAACTCCTGACCATCTGCCTTTGCTTCCTGTTATGACAGAGTTTTTGAACTTTTTGGGATATGTGAAAAGTCATTATTTACCCTTCACTGCTAAGTAGCTGATGTGAAAGTGTCCACTTAAAACATGCAGCATATTCCTAGATATAATACTTTTCTGATTGAGTACCATTTACTTTGTTTATTGGGTTTATTTAATGGGTTTCATAAATGTTTTTGCAGGTTTATTTATTTCTCTGGATCAGCCAACCCTTAGCATCCAAAAAGATGTCCTCACAATAACGGCAAATGACACACTAAATATTACTTGCAGGTAAGGACAATCTATTTAACATGATTTTGATGACTGGTAATTTATGTAGAGAGTTTTTGTGCAGAATCACAGATGATGTGATCTCTTCCCTGTCATTACTCCTGTTTCACCCCATTCCTTTGTGCCCCTGCCTCACTTTTCCCTGACAGGCTTTAGAAATTGTCTGAGAGGGTTGCAGCAAGAGAGAGCTGGGGAGTGCAGGGTATCTGGGAGGAGGAAGCATCAGCTGGGTCCTTGTGGAGCCCGCTGGTGAGCCATACTCTCCATGCTCTCTTTTGGATGCTTTGTCACTTAGATTCATCAGAATACAAATTTTCAGAAGCTTCCTTATAACTATTAACAATAGGTCGAATATGTGAATGTATTCTATGTGGCTTGATGCTCTGCATGACGGGGTGAAGTCCGTTCCTCTCCATAGTGACTAGTGGGGCTGGAGTTCACCACCCAGACATCAGTACTGGCACTTATCACATACGTATGCTCCTCTAACATTTGCTTTCCCAGCGGTCAGAGACCACTGGAGTGGTCCTGGCCAAACAACCAGAGCAGTGCTGAGAAGCGTATCTCTGTGACAGACTGCAGTGATGGCCCCTACTGCAAGACACTTACTCTTCTCAAAGTCATTGGCAATGACACAGGAGACTACAGATGCCTTTACAGGGACAATAAGGCAGCTACAACCATTTATGTTTATGTTCAAGGTAAGTGCTTACACAGCTCTCAGGTGTCTCTTTCCCTAGCTTCAAGAGAAAAAATGGATATCAAGTGTCTCAAAACAGTTTTGATGCTAGAATTTATTAATCCTAGGATTTTTGATTCTGTGAAACTTTTTCCTTGTTTTCATGTTGAGTAATTAAATGTCAGTATGCTAGTTGCCCTCAACACAAAAGCCTTTGTACCTATAATTTTGAACTGACCTGCCATATGCAGTACGTGGTCTGCTATTCTCCCTCACCCGGAATTTAGCATACATATCTCCACTGAGCTCTGAGCCTGTCCTCGTGAATGCAGAGCTATTACTGACCTGAGCAGGAGTTTCATATGAGAGAGGATTACAGAGATTCTACATTTGTTAAAAATGGCAGATCTGGTCCCATTTACAATTTGTACTGATACCATTAAAAAGCCTCAAAAAACCGCCCAAACCCCAAAACATAAACTTCCATACATTTGCTGACTGTGGTGGTAAAATCTATTTAGGCTGTAAGAGCTCAGTTTTCAAACTCAGTTTTGTTGGCGGCAACGCTTTTCAGTGTCACAGACACTGAAAAGCCTCCAGTTATACAGTCAGCTTCAGTACATGCGTTCACTGAGGCATATGCCTTTTTTGCACTGATGGCTTCACCCTCATTTCCATATGTGTCCTGTTTTCTTTTTATTGTTAACTTAAAATTTCCATTTTGAGAAATGAGATGTTATTATGTACATGAGTTGCCTTGTTTTATATCATGAAGGTAATTTTTTTTTGTCTGACTTTGAAAAGGATGCTGCCATCAGGGAAGCCAATGTAACATGTCACTACTTTTAACTGATATTTCCTGTAATACTTATGCAAGGAAAGTCATGTTAGGGTAAATCAGTTTTTTGTTGGCAAAAGGACTGCAGTGGCAGGAAGCCATTTTCCAAAGTGTGCACTGCTGCTGATAACCATTTTGAGCATAACGATGTTCTAAGTCTGGGGGGTGGGGTATCTATCAAAATATGTACTCCTCATTTAGTCTCATTACTTCAGTGTTTCATCACACAAACTGATTTGAGAAAAAATGCACAGGGAAAGAACAAAAGTGGAAAAGTTTCCTCCATAATCATGTGACAAATAAATCCATTTATCAATTGAATATTCTTCTAGATTACAGATCACCATTTGTGACTTCAGTTAGTGATCAACTTGGCATTGTGTACATCACTAAGAATAAAACCGTGGTAGTGCCCTGCCTTGGAACTGTATCAAATCTCAATGTATCTCTACATGCGGTAAGGAAAAAGCTTGTTATTTTTTCAAAAGTTAGTTGAAATCACTGTAGCATAAATATATTGCTTGAAGTATAAATACATTTCATAAAAACTTCTTTCCATCCTTGGGAATTTTACAGCCTATGGTTACACGATGAGCACTGTAACTGTACTTGTCTATGGTCCTGTGCTCTCAAAGTGCGTACCGATTGCCTGAGCTAGGATGTTAAAAGGGGGACCCTGCCGTTATGGAAAATATTGGAGGTGAAAATTCAGGGTTGTTTGATTTGTGAAATCTGACTATGTATTTTATCAACATTTCAAACAGAAATATCCAGAAAAGATATTTGTTCCTGATGGTAAATCCATTTCGTGGAATAATAAAAAAGGCTTCACTATACCCAGTCATTTAATCAACTATGCGGGCATGGTCTTCTGTGAAGCTAAAATAGATGATGAAAGCTACCAGTCTGTGATATACATAGTCGCAGTTGTAGGTAAGCCAAAGTTTTTATTTCTCTGTAGCCAATGTTCTTTTTCTTGCTACAGCATGCTGAACCAATTACATCCACTTGGACGCTAGATTATTCAATACTGACAATGCAACTAATGCGAAATGGATGTTGAGATATATATTACTTTTCTTTTAAATGCAATGTATTGTGTTCTTTCTGGTTGATTGTTGGGAAAAGTGCTTCTATTTTTAGTGTTTTACATAGATGTCAGGGATTTTAATGGTTTGGGTTTTTTTTTCTGACAATGCAAGCCTGTTTCCTAAAATCAGTTATCCAGGATGTAAGTCATAGTTGAAGGGAACTGGAGACAAGCATCTATCAGCAACAGATGGAAAGGAATTGCTCTGAGGGGGTACCAAGGGAAGGGGGGATCTGAAGGTCGCACTAAGGGCTAGGTTGTCTTGTCTCCTTAAAGACCTGTGTCCCTACTCTCACAGGGGTTTGTGCTCTCCTGGTATATTTTGTCAGTTGCTCATCAAAACCTAGAAATAACATGATGATTCTCTGGAGGCTTAAGCCTGAGCTGAAACTCAACAGCTATTTCTCTTTTAGCTGAGGACACAGTGACCATTTCAAGTGTCCAAATGGCACCAAGGCAGTCTTGCCTGCCTTCTCAGGAAGGCATAGCAGCCCACCCCTCTTTACTCTGTGCGGCAGGTGCTTACTTCTCTAACAAATTCACAAGTCCCCACTCTAACTTGGAGCAAATTCAGAATATCTGTAGAATTTCTGCATTCAGAATATTCTGTTTTGAAATATTTAAAATATTTTGTTTCACAAAGTAAATTTTAGATAATTTTGTGAATGCCCAACTGTTACTTTATATAAAGTTCCTGCTTACTGCGGGGGATGGGTATATATCTCCTTTAGTTTTAGGTCTCACAAGGATAAGAAGAATGTGTCTAAAGCAGAGGAACTGTGTGTGTCACAGTTCCCCGCCTGCTTCCACCACTGGTGGGGCTCTGGCCAAGTGTATGCATCCTGTTGTGTCACTGTCTGACAGGCTCTCAGCTGAGAAATGTTCAGTGTGGGTGCATCTCTTCTCTTCAGGCTCTTTTTTACACCCATCATCATGGTGCACTGTGGCATTGAGGGGCTTTTTTGTAGCTGGGGTTTCAGTGGGAGTTTTGATGAATTCATCTGGGAAATTTGGTGCTGAGTGCCAAAAAGAAACCTCTTCTTACCCCCATGTTTTTTGTGTGCCTTTTTCTGCCTCTAGGATACCGAATTTATGACCTGACGATGAACCCCCACTCCCAAGTAGAGCTGGCAGTGGGAGAAAAACTTGTTCTCAATTGCACTGTAAGGACAGAGCTGAATGTAGGAATTGATTTTAAATGGGACTACCCTTCCATCAAGGTAAAGTCATAATAACTTAGAGGTGCCCACATCACAACGAAATTTGATTTAGATATAATGTCACTTCCCCTTTAAAATGTTGACAAAGCAGATGATAATACACAAAGAAATTGCTGGTGTATACAAGTGTGCAAAACGTGGCAGAAGGAATAACAATGACATTTCCAAACACCTCTGTCTTTTATCTATTACAGGAAAAACGTGCCACTATTAGGGATGTAAAAACCACTGCAGGAGAAATAAAGAAGTTTGTAAGCACCCTTACCATTGACAGCGTGTCCTTAAGCGACAAAGGTCGATACACTTGCGCAGCATCCAGTGGTCGTATGAACATGAAAAACAGCAGTGACTTCATTATCCACGGTATGACATCTTCAGTTTTGTTTGTTGTTTCAGATTCAGGATTAATTACTGGGATGCAGAAAGCATTTTGATGATGAATCTAATGACTGAAATGAACCAAACTACAGCTACAGTATTTTCTCTTGCAACTGCTGTGGGATTATTTTTATACCACAAGTTTAGCTAATAAGATTTTAAAGGATGCTGTATGTTACTGAAAGCTGTAGAATCCCTTTGGAAAGTGGGCAATAAAATAAACTGATGTAAAACTGATGTAAACTGATCCTCTCCAGTGTTGACCTTCTTAAGGTCCTGTAAAGCTGAATTTGTGTAGGTGGCTTTGTATAAGGGCTGCCTGTTCTCACTGTTGGTGACCTTAAGCTAGATTTTGGTGGCTCTGCAAGACAAGAGTCTGGGTCAGCATGAATGAAGCTGGGAAAATAAAACGTACAACTTTTACATTATGAATAGATGAATCAAATGGAGTTTTGGTCATACGGAAATGATGCAAAGGAAACAACTTTGGCTAAGTGCATAGATAAGTACGAGGCCACATCCTACAGCCTTTTCTCAGGCTCCTGTTGGGCATGGCACCAGCAGCTCCATTGGCTTTCTTCTAGAAAAAAAAAATTGCTAGCAAGAGAATGGCTCATATTTAATCACTGAGTCGGACAAAGAGGTTTATATTTTGGAGGAGACTGGTTTTCCGGAGGTTCTGATTTCAGGGGCCAGAATATTATTGGTCCTTTCAGAAAAAAAAAAAACAAACTTTCAAAATTATTATGGGCACAGTGGTTCAAGATATACTGAATTTTCTCCTGAGTTCTTTGTTTCTCTTCAGGAGCCAAAATGAGATTGCGTGCTATACTGAGTGTAGCAGATACTAAGTCTGTACCATCCTAAATCAAACCCTAGTCAAAATGGTAATTGAGTCGAAAGGCTAATCACTGTCTTAGTCTGAATGGAAGTTCACAGATATTCACAGAATATTCTGAGTTGGAAGGGACCCACAAACTTTATAACTTATGCCAAGTAATGTAAATAATTTCAAAATTGTCTGTGACTGCAGTTGTTCAAATACATACTTGAAAAGAGGCTGAAAGTATTTAACTTTATCACACTGTAGTTTTGAATACTCTGATTTCCTGGGATGAGTATATTGAGAGAGTTTTATGATATATCTGTATATGTGTATACAGGTCTGACACTAGGTCTGAGAGCTGACATACCTGAGAACTGAGTCTTGTCTCTGCTTTCCAGAGCTTCTTGGTGGGGGAACTGGTCTGTTCCTCTGTGTGAAGGAAAGGACTAAGTTTTCACAGTGGCATCTTTTCAGAGCCCAGTTTGGAGCCAACTGTGCTTTACCAGTGACATCTTGTCACTAGCTTCTATTTGTCATCTCCTGTTAAGTGCTAACCCAAATGGAGAGCATTTACACTTTTGTCCATGTGGAAAGACCATTTAGTTTAATTCTTTTTTTTTTTTTTCTCTCCAGAAAGTCCTTTTATTCATCTGGAGAGAATGGAGAATGTGATTGAGACAAGGCTAGGTGACACAGTCAAAATTCCTGTAAAGTTTAAAGGATATCCTTCACCAGAGGCTAAATGGTAAGAACTGGCATATAATGTGTTTGAGAAACTGAGCTATTCTTAGTTAAAGTAAGTCTTTAAATACTCAAAACACTCTGTATTTTCTTCAGGTATAAAAATGGAAAAGCCATCAATGTAAATCATACAGTTAAACTTGGATACACATTAGTGATCACTGCAGCAACTGAAAGGGATGCTGGGAATTACACAGTCATCCTTACAAACCCTGTTAACAAGATGCAGAAAAGACACATGTTTGCCCTGCTAGTGAATGGTAAGTGGAATACCAAAGAGGCGACTCTCTTTCATGTGTGGATGTGGTATACTACCATCCCTAGGCTTAAATTCATCCTATAGCTGTGAAGATTTAAGTGCCAAAGAACAGCACTTGAACCTCGGCCCCGGGAGGGCAGAGGTGGCCCATCTCTCCCAGCTCAAGGATGTGCCAGGCAAGGGGCTGCAGATTCCTGGTATTGATGTTGGGATGATACTCTGTATGTTTTGGTTTGGTTTGAGTTTTTTTTCTGTATATTATTCTTTGCCTCTGTGTCCTGCTCTTTTCCTGCCCTTCTTGCTGGTTGTGCTGGTGGAGTCCTCCTCCACCCCGCTCCATCCTGGCTCAGTCCTGCCTCACCCATCCTTCCTGCCTCACACAGGCTATCGCTCCTTTTCTATCCTGCCCTGTACAACCTTCCTCCTCCTCCTCTACCTCCTCCTTTCTTCTCCCCAGGAAGTAGCCTATGCTTTGAAGACAGCAGGTCTTGAAAGAGGCAGTGAGGCTACATGCGGTGGTATCGGGCCTGGGGAATAATAAGTATTTAATGGTTGAGCATGGTGGAGAGAGTCCAGGGACTGCATTTTTAACCGTGGGGTAATGAAGGGAGATTTTATAGGAGATCCTAAGTACTGCATGTTGAGGTCCTGATCCTCAAAGTGTTGGGCAGGTTTACTGCTTCCCAACATGTCCTTGGAGATGCTCTGCGTTGCACTTGGATGTGGGTCATAGTGTGAATTATTCACCATGGGTCTAATGCATGCACACTGGGGAGTAATTAGCAGGAGCTGTAACCTGCTGCTCTCTCCTCCAGTCCCCCCCCAGATTGGTGAGAACGCGCTGATGGCTTCTGTTGACTCCTACAAGTACGGCTCGACGCAGGCACTCACCTGCACTGTCTACGCTGTCCCACCGCCCACCGCCATCCTCTGGCACTGGCAGCTGGAGGAGGAGTGCACATTCAGCCCCCAGTGAGTGCCAAGTCCTTGCTATCTTCTGCGGCGTATGCAGGTCTTGAGGGATGGTTGGATTGGGTTGGGGTTTTTTTGGGTACCTCCTTTATCCAGGCTTGTCACTCAGAGCAAACCCAATGGCCAATGAAGAAAAGATTGTTGTACTTAATCTGCAGATTGTTGCAGGCAGACTCTGCCAAGGTCATCATTGTTGGCAGAGGCAAGGGCCACCCGCAGCGAGGATAGGGCAGTGCCTGCAATGTTGCTGTCATGCTCTCTTGAAGGGCATCTTGACTTTCATGGGGTTTCAAATCCAGCTGTTTGTGTACCCTCCCCTCAGATATTCCTGTGAGCTGCAGGCCCAAAACTCCATCCCAAACAGAGGAAATTCGCTGTTTATGCTAATTACAGGTCTTTGTGGTGGTTTTTTTCTTACACTCGAGTGCTGAGTGTGATGGTGCTCTTTATCTGTGTGAAAGTGTATCTCAGAGGAAGTGCACTGATTGATGTTGTGAAATGATAGAGAGAGTGCCTGACTGAGATTCTCGCAGCTTCTCTTATCTGGGCCTGCCATAAGCCCAGATTTCCTTTAAAAAAAAAAAAAAAAGCCCAGGGAAAAAAAAAAGCAATCTTCTTTCCTGTTGTTGTTTTCAAAATGATTCCACTAGTTTCTTCCTTTGGTGCCTGGTCGCTTCCTACACAATGGCTACCGTCCTCAAGAAATTCTTGTAGGGAGTTCAGCGATTTCTATGTCTCTCTGTCTTCCTTTGAACTAAATCAATTTGAGTCATCCATTTATGAATGGAGGTTTGTTCCCAGAATAGCTGCTTTCCTCCAAGCATCATGATTAAGCTAACAGGCAGATTAATTAGGAAATTCACCTTTAGGCTTGGGGACTCCCTATTTTACAAAGCATGAAGGTCTCAGAATATAGGGTGCAATTTAATAGAAGTGTTTCCAGAAACATTTCCAGATGCAGGGTATGGCCACTGATGCATCTGGCTGACAAAAATCTGCATATTATATACAAAATCACTCTCTTGAAGGGCAAACATTTGTCTTATCTAATGCATATGTCTACTTGTATTTCAGGAAAGGTCGCTCAGGAGCCAATCCATATGCATGCAAGAAATGGAAAGTGATCTCAGAGAGAAAGGGTGGGAATCAGATTGAAATTAAGCACCGAGTTGTTACTATTGCTGGGAAAACAAAGGTTAGCATATTTTATTTTCTGTTGGTTGGGGATGATTAACCCTGTTCAGCAGTCCACGTGTCTGGAAATGTATCACTAGAGACTCTTTTCGCCTATTGTTAAACTTGGGGATCTACTCTCAGCTAGTCCTGCAAGCTCCTACTAAAGTCAAGAGGCAGAGATACACTCTTTCAAATCCTTTGGACAATGATCTTAAGTGAGTCTCCATTGAGGAACATAACTTACCTAGATTTCAGTGCTTACCTTTTAGTGATCTGAAGTTAGATGAGTTAATCTTGCCAATTAACTTTAATAGAGAGAAACTAGAGAGACTGAAGAGCAGAAAAAGTTGTGAGTGCAGCATCTGTTAACACATGTACAAAAGTCTGTCTTCTGGCAGGCTGCTTTTTCCTGTTTTCTTTTACCTGATTGTTACACGCTTAAGGACAAAAATGTGAACTTCAGGAGGGGATTGTGCTCCTACCATGTCTTGGATTTGTGCTTTGGAAGGATTTTTGGTTGTGCAGATACCTGCAGAGCCCTTTGCTGAGCTGTAGAGGTGATCAGGCATACTTGAACATGGATATAGTATGAAATTGCTTGATTGTTCTTTTTCAGACTGTGAGCACCCTCATGATTCAAGCAGCGAATGTATCTGCTTTGTACAGATGTATGGCTACAAATAAGGCTGGGTCAAGTGAGAGAGTGATCTCCTTCCATGTGACCAGTAAGTGTACCCTGTTGAGGACAGCCATGTTAAATTAATGTTCATCTATTTTACTGATGAAAGGTGCTTCAATGCTGCTTTTTCTTGTCCTTTATAAAATCCTTTCATTCTATAGGATTTTAGGTTTTCCTAAGTTTTTCTTTAGGCAGCCTTTAAAGTCACTGCTTAATTTGAGCCAAGTGATTAGTTCTACTGGCATCAGTAGAGTAGTGGTCCTGTGAAAATGATGCAAGATGGGCAGTGTTTTCCCAAGAGTGATTACTGCTGGGCTTTTGCAGTCACTTAAAAGAGCTACTGAGAAATCACGGTAGTGTCACAAAATGAGGAAAGACTCTAAGAGCTAAGACTAAAATTTGCAAAACCAGTGGCAAAGAGCTTCTGTCCTTAAAAATCAGTCCCCATATTTACATGCCAAAATTTATTTTAATCCCAATCTAAAAGTGAACCATAAGATAGTGCTAATTGTCTTTGGTTGCTATAAGTTTCTATGAGAAGAGTAACTTTATTCATTACACAGGCCTTTCTTTGATCTATTTGAAATGTATTGCTTTTAATGAGATTGTACTCCTTAGATAATTGATTAGTTGACTGATTGACTGATTTTTTCAGTGTTTCTTTTCCTCATTTACAACTAGATAGCATGACAAAAAGGATATATTTCCAAAATTACTTTTTCAAGTTAATGTTAGCCACAAAATGTGCAACCAAATAGGAATTTCTTTTACTTTTTTAACTTTCAGGGGGTCTTGAAATTAGTCTCCAGCCCCAGAGTCAACTCACAGAGAAGGATAACATGTCCTTGCAATGCACAGCAGATAAATTCACCTTTGAGAAGTTGTCATGGTACAAACTCAGCACTCACGTTTCACAGACTCCTTTTGGAGGGCTGCCCATGCCTGTTTGCAAAAACCTCAATGCTCTCCAGAGGCTGAATGAGACAGTTTCAAATACCAATGGTGAAAATATCACCTTAGAGCTCATCCTTCGTAACATCTCCCTCCAAGATGGAGGGGACTACGTTTGCATTGCTCAGGACAAAAAGGCTAAAACACAGCACTGCCTGGTGAAGCACCTCACTGTTCAAGGTAGGGATCTCTTACTGTGAACCAAAATGAGAGGCTGTGTATGAAAATAACTGCAGTGGTGTTAGTTTTTGGTATCTTCAGGCTTTGCATGTGTTTGCTTTATGGTGCACTCAGTTTGTTAAATAGATTTAGACTGTTATTGTAACATGCACTTCTGGGGCTTGTCCAGGCAACAGGGACTATTTCATGAGTACCAGTGAGGAAACACTGACCGAGCCACTGTGCTGTGCACAGTGAGTTTGGTTTCTGCGCAAACAATGGCATGTGTTTAGCTCAATAACTCCTCAACTTTACTTTTCAAAATACATTTTAGTCTGTAGCTCTACATGCATGTGTGCATTCATATCATTAATGCTACTGCTTTGTGTCACTGACTCTTGAGTCTGAAGCAGTGTCTATGGTTTAAAACTGCCATGAAGTGATACTGGTATTCAGGCACAAGCAATGCGAGCTGATAATCAATCAGCTTTCACACAAATAGTGATGACTTTGCTTTGGGACCTAAATGTCTAGGTTGATTATGCGTGTTCATGGCCTGTCCTGAATGGACATTTAATGGATCAACAGTATCAGACCTCTTGTAATGGTCCTGGAAATACAATTGTGAAGGAAGCAATTTCTCAACTATTCCTTCTTCCTTCAGCAATCTAAGCAGTTACAAACCCATTAGAGCAAATTTCAACAAATTTCAAACACTGTTGAAATTTTCTTGGCTATTATGTTTTTTTCATGTCATGTGGAAGTTTAACTATGATCTGGATGTTTTCTTTAATGGTCTGTAATTTTACTGTATTTGTAAACCAACAGAACCCACGGCACCCACACTCGTAGGAAATCTGGAAAATCAAACAACAAACATTGGTGAAACTATAGAAGTGTCATGCACAGTGAATGGCATTCCTCCTCCAATTATCATGTGGTTTAAAAATAATGAGACCCTTGTGGAAGATTCAGGTGAGGATTGCTCCTTTGCTATTATTATTTAAAGGCTTTCTTTCATGGGACTCACTGCTGATTTTCATCACGGAAAGTTTAATTTTGAATTTTTAGCAAAAAGTGCCATAAAAATGGCATAAAAAGAACTAAGAATCATGATTTTTTTTCCCCAGGTATTGTTTTGAAAGATGGAAACAAAACACTAACCATACGTCGAGTAAGGAAAGAAGATGAAGGGCTATATACCTGCCTTGCATGCAACGTCCTTGGATGCAGTAAAGCAGTGGCTTTTTTCTCAGTGGAAGGTTAGTGTTAGCTTCTTTCTAGACTGTGTATGAAATCTGTAGAATCAGTAAAAGGAAAATCTACTGGCTATCCTGATGGGAGATCTGAAAATACACAATTAAATTTGTGAAGAGTCCTGACCATTCCTATCGAGCTCAAATTGGGTGCTGTTGTAGCTGTCATAAACCCAGCTGTTGAGGCTGGTGCTTTTTTCTACACCATATTGTTTAGTGCTTTTCAACAAAAGCTGAATCCATTCGACTTGTGGTTGCAAAGAAAACTCTGTCAATCTGTATTACATGCAAAACTGTACAATAGAGTCTACTTAAACCTGCAGATGTACTGGGACATCTCTGTTGTCTTGGTAACATAATTGTCATACTAAGTTTTTTAACACAGTAGGTTGTACCTTTCCAAACTATATAATTGCTCTCACAGCATCTAAGAAAAACTGTGAAGACTTTGTGCAGTCTATTGTGGTTGTTATCCCATTTCAGTGATAGAAACAGGTAGTGCTTTTGATTTAGGGGGTTCCAGCTTTAGTCCACCAGGCTCTGAAAGCAGCATTTGCGAGACCCATGTCTTACCTGGTCCAGTCCTATTCTGGCACAACACAGTGCAATTTACAATGATATGCAATAATTCTTAGCAAGAGGTTAGTCTGCAATCTGAGTAACTGGAACCACAGCAGGCTTTCCACTAAGAGGTGCAATGAGAAACCTCAAACGAAAAGCTCCTTGCCCTTGATATTAGTACATTTGCATAACTTAGTCACTGAACCCTTCACAAACCTCTGTCTTATAAGTCAGGGTGATTGATCTATTCTGTTAAGGTAATTAAAGCAGTATCCTGTTATTCTTGTAGGTCCCTTTAGGATACTAAGATGTTAGAAAAATGTTTAGGTGGGGTGGAAAATATCTACAGCTGACATGGTAAATATGGCTGAGGTGCACCTGTGAAAGTCAGAAATCTGTGTAGGACATACTGTTTGACTCCAAGAAATTTGCAGTGCAGCTCATTGAGGTTGTGCAATGGAGTGTGCTACTGTGTAGAAAAATCTGTATGGTGCAAAGGATGAAGTACAGGAGGATGGTGTGGCAAACAAGAGCTGATGAAGAGAGCTGCCTCTTTACACTAATAGATGTTCAAGTGGTGTCTGCTGGCAACTATTTTACTGGAAAAGAGACATTGTAAATAAGACCTTATTATCATGTGTTCTTGTAGAACCACATTTTTTCATGCCCCAGCTGAATCATGTCAAGAGACAAGGGAGAGATTGTTCTCTGGGTCATTCTCACAGCACTTTATTTACTATATGATGGGGGTGCTTTTTGGTTTCTGGAGAAAGAGTAATTAATTTTGGGTATTTTAAAACAATTATTTCTTTTCAAAATGTGAGATTTTACTTTTTTATAATTGCTAAGGGTCCAGACACTGTCCTTGAAATAAAGTTGATGCTGAGAAATTGGGTGATGTGCAAAACAGCATGAAACCGTAATATTCCAACATAACCCACCAAGCTTTTTTATTTTGTTTTGCTTTCGTTTCCTTGCTCCGTGTTGCACTTTTAAAACGAACCTTCTGAACAAGGACCTCCATTCTTTACTTTAATGAATGAACAAAGCAAATATGCTTCCAACTATCACTCAAATATTCATTTATTTCTTCCCAGGCGCTGAAGAGAAAACAAATCTGGAGCTCATTATCCTCGTTGGCACTGCAGTGATTGCCATGTTCTTCTGGTTGCTTCTTGTAATCATCCTCCGAACCGTTAAGCGGGTAATGAAAAAATTCTCATACTGTCCTATCAGCACTGGTCTTGCATGACAAATGAGAGCTGACTTGAGGCCTTTTGTGTTGCTTCTTTCCATTGTTCTAAAATCAACAGACACATTTTTTCACTCCATGCCATAACATTCTTGCCTGGAACCCAGGGCACAGAAATTTGTTTTTAATTGAACAGGCCCTTGGAAGAGAAAAAATGTTTCATTTGATTTTGCTTATTAAAAAAAAAAAAAAAAAAGAAAAGAAAAGTGCAAGTAATTAACAGTGATCACACTCATGATGACATGGTGTAGGGAAATGGTAGCCTGGCATTTCTGGGAAATAATGAAACACTACAAAGTGATTAAATGGCACTTTGCCTGTACATTGCCAGCAAAAAATCTGTGCAACTGCAACTAATACCATTTTCCAGGCCAACGGAGGGGACATGAAGACTGGCTACTTGTCAATCATCATGGATCCTGATGAGGTCCCTATAGACGAGCACTGCGAACGGCTCCCGTATGATGCCAGCAAGTGGGAGTTTCCCAGAGACCGGCTGAAGCTAGGTGTGTCTGCATTGCATGAACCATTTAGTGATACTGCAGCCAGCCCTACGCTGGGGGCTGTTTCAAGTGCTGACTTGCCATGGGGCTACCCTGCTGCAGGATCCCCGGGTGAACTCTGTGTACCCATAGAATATGATGCATCCTTTCTAAATTATAAGATCTCTGTTAATTTCTGATACATGAACTCAGTTTGGAGTTGCTTTTTATTCTACATCTTTTGCCCACTGTGCCAAGCAAATGTGTTTGTGTTCTCACTTCAAGGTAAACCTCTTGGGCGTGGAGCTTTTGGCCAGGTCATAGAAGCAGATGCATTTGGGATTGACAAAACTGCTACCTGCAAAACAGTGGCCGTCAAAATGCTTAAAGGTAAAAATAATGACTAAAACTTTACCTTGAATACACAATATAGGGATAATTGTCAGCACTATAACCAGTAGATAAAAAACATAAAAATGTTCGTACTAGTGGTTATACAAGTTTAGCTTAACAGTTGTTACCATGAAGCAATAATTAGGGGAAGTACATGCCTTTTCCTCATAAATAACTGGAGCACTGTGGCTGTGGTTTCATAGCCATTGCTTTATAGTTCTACTCAGGTTCAGAAGATAAAGTTGCTCCTGCAATCAATTTTGTGTCCATTTTTGCCTTATGCATCTTGGTAGGGAGCTTTCTGCAAGTCTCAAGACAATGGCTTAGGCATGCTCCAAAATGAGCTGTAGTTTGGAATAGCTTTCTCTTCACTTTAAATCATATTATACTGCCTCACATTTGCCACAGAAATGTTGAAATGTGCGGTTTCCACACACATTATTCCTAAAAAAGACGTAAGTGGGACATCAAAATGGGTCTGCCAGCACCTGGGGGCTGTATTCCACCCTGTGCTGTACTGGAAGAAGGATGAAAAAGACAAGGGATTTCTGATGGTGTGGTGTGAGCAGTCAGAAGCGCAGGCAAGAGCCGTTGCAGACTCATTGCAATGGGATGAACATGCCGTACTGTCAGTAAAAATTGGAAAGCCCTGTTCCTCCAGCTTCCCAATGCTCAGGCAACCAGCAGAGTGCTGCCTCCTCTGCCCCTCTCTCCCCACTTCAGCTCTTTCCTCTTCCCCTTCTATATCTGGGTGATGAGAACACCAGCCATATCTCCAGGCTTTTGGTGAGGCTGCAGGCATGTTTGGCCCTGGCTCTATCTCCCCCAGCCTGTGGACCCATTGGACCCTTAGCATGGATCCCAGCAACTATGGGACAATGTTTCTGTGAGGGTCAAACAGCAGAGTACAAACTGCTCAAAAGATCTGTAGGAAAAAAGGTGTTTGCTACCCTGAATTGTTTGCATCCCTGTTCTCATGTACTGCCCTTGGCAAGCTTTGGGAAACGTTTAAAAGCAGAGTAAACTCAACCCTATCAGGCACGTGCCTAGTTTTCATCAGTGTCCTGCAGCATAGCCGGCCCTGGCTACCAGCCAACAAGGCTTCTCACTAGATGGGCCAGATAAAGAAGAGAAGAGAATGGGGTGGAGGGCAGAACCTTCCTGTTTGTGCTGCTCCTGATCTGTGTTGTTTTACCTCTGCAGAAGGGGCAACCCATAGCGAGCACAGAGCGCTTATGTCAGAGCTGAAGATACTCATTCATATTGGCCATCATCTCAACGTTGTCAATTTACTTGGAGCCTGCACAAAGCCAGGAGGTGAGTAACTTCTCAGTGGGTAAGAAGGTGTTAAAGAAAACCTGCCATTTCTGCTACATAGAAAATTGAGTTTCAAAATCAAGGGTGGAAGATATAGTCCTTTTAAAAAAAATCTGATAAGAGTGAGCAGGTCTAGAGGTGGAATAAGGGCTCAGAAGCCCTGAGTTCAACATGCAGTTCCATTCCTTAGTTTTTCTATCACTTTGCTTGTCTATACTTCAGATCCACCTTTACATTGGACACCCCACATGTAACAGACTTTGGAGCTGAGTCTAATAACACCTGACAATGCTCTTACTCTTGTCAGCAGCTACACTGTTACTGCAAGTTGTGACTTCCCCTCTCTGGATGGACTGTTGGTGCCTCTGTGTGTGTGTAGGAGGGGAGATTGCGTTTTGGAGTCCAGCTCTGTGTGGATGAACCTATTTAACTTTATAATCCAGGACAGATGTTTTGTTTAGCAAATCCAGTACTACAGACTAATTTGGAATAGATTCAGTGTACAGTAACTAAGTAATAATTTTTCAGGGAAGCTGACTCATTGGCTTATTGTGGGATCAGAATTTAATTTGTGAAGTTCCATGACAGAAATCAGTTGTTGAGGGAAACATAATCCATAAAGATTTTTTTCCTTCTTTATTCCATAATAAAATAGAGGTGGCCAGCATGTGGAACCTAGGATGGAATTTTATCATTGTAGCATATGTCTATATGAGGTAAATCTGAGCATGAAATACCACATTTATACTGTACAGTAAGGCATATATGTCTGAAACCAAGACTCCTGTTTTAAATTTTTAGTTCTTTCACGTATGAAATTAAGCCTATGATTTTCAAAAGTATCTGCTTTGTTTTCCTTCTGTATAGAGCAGAAAAATGAATAAATTCCCTGCTTTGATTGGATTTTATTTTTTTATTATTACTGGTATTTTTAAAAATCTCTAGGTAGCAGAATGCTTTTTGAAATGTATGTATTTCTAAGTCACAAATTATGCTGTGAAATAAGGTGAGATATACATGGTGTTTCTAAGGAATTGCTTTGTATGTTGTACAGGCCCACTCATGGTGATTGTGGAATATTGCAAGTTTGGAAATCTGTCAGCTTATCTACGGAGCAAGAGGAGTGAATTTGTCCCATACAAGGTAAGGAGTCAAGGTTAAAAAAAACAGTAAAGTGTTTGATTTGGTGGGATTTTTCCATGCACAATGTTTCTTTTTCTAGTGCAGACTAAAGTGGCAGTCCTTGGGGATGCTGAATGTCTCAGTATTTCTCATGGGAATGAGAGATGGCAAAGACATCACAGGTCATCCAGTCTTTCCCCTGGCCCCTGCAATGTAGTGGTTTTGTTATTGTTAGCTTAAAAATGTGCAAAGGAACTGGGCTTCCACTATTTCCCTTGGCAGATTATTTTACACTTGGCCATATCTTTCAGGAAGTTTTTTCTGATTATCAGCCTGAATTTTTTCCTTTCTTAGTTAAGATCCAGACCACCTTAAATAATTACACTCTCTGTTTAGTGTATATATCCATCAGATATCCATAAGTATCTGCTATCATGTGATTATCCTTTCCACTGTCTCCTTATCTCATTGCTGAACCAGGCTATATGTTTCTTTGGTATTATTAATGGTTTGGTATAATTGATGTATCTCATGAGTTTACATTCAGTTTTTCACCTCCCAAGTCCTTTGCAAAAGGGAGCTCCATCACTGCACCCCCTCTTTGCACCTTGATTTGAAAGAAGTGGAAGGATGGAGACTGGCATTTTCAAACTCATTTCTGGGCACCTCTAAGAGGGGTCTGATTTCTAGAGAGGGTTGAGAGGATCCATCCTCCCCAAGGGTGAGATTGCTGGATGAAGAACATGACTGCATGAACCCAACGCTGAGCATCACACTCAGGACCCTCCCCTTTTCCACGCACAACCAAGAGGGTGGTCCCTGGGCTGTGCTCTGACACACTGGTAGACCTGAGTCTCTCTGCAGCTGCTATGTTTAAATCAGAGCTTCTTCCTGCTGCTTGTTGGTTCTCCAGGGGGTTATTTTTCTTGATCCTTGAAGATATTGTTTACTATTTTATGTTGGCAAAGGCAACTTTCTGTATCTTCTTGTGAGGTAAAAAGATAAACAAATATCTGAGAGGCCTTGAAGGAAGAGACAGGGTTTCACGAGGGTGCTGACCCTTGCTTACACAAGCAGTGGGAATGGGAATTGGCAATGTTAAAAACCAGCCCTGCCAGGGAAAAAAAAATCACCAAATCAAAGCAGGAGAAAATGGATATGTGGTGGAGGAAGCCTGTGGGGTTGGATTTCTCCCTGGAGACATTCAGTGGCTTAGGGGAAGAAGGAAATAACTCAGATTGTGATGGCTGCTGGGTTTTGGCCAAGGTACAGGTTTAGTAGAAGGGCCTTTGCAGCAGTGGGAAGTAGAGCTGTAGCAGTACGGAGAGGCTGGATCATATGAGAGGGGCTCAGGAGCATTCATCCATGAGTGCTTCACAAGGCTGAGGAGGCCAGGTCCTCAGTGTGCATTTATTCCCTGGCATGTGGAGATGTTGCTGGAGTTTGTCTGGGAGGATGGAAAAGGAGGAGGTGAAAGTTGAGCTGTGGAGTGGCAGAAGGTGCTCCAGCTGGTGAACCCGTGTGGCCACGGGTTGGGTTTTGCTGGTACTGTCACTGCACCAGCTAGGTGCCCCAACCAGAGCTGGCTTAGAGCAGAGCAGCTGATCACACCAGCACTGGGTTGCCCTCCCTGTCTTCAGTGGCAACCTTGGCACAGACCAAGCTTCTGGCACACTTTCAGCTTTTGATTTTTCTCACCCACCCCTCATTTTTCTAGACCAAATGTGCCAGGTTTCGACAGGGGAAAGAGAACTACGTTGGTGATGTCTCTGCAGACCTGAAGCGACGGTTGGACAGCATCACGAGCAGCCAGAGCTCAGCAAGCTCTGGCTTTGTGGAGGAGCGGTCCCTGAGTGACGTGGAAGAGGAGGATGGTAGGATATGTCTTCTCCTGGTGTTGGAAAAGGTGGCATTGGTGGGACTGATGAGGGATATTTGGGACTGTGTGATTTCTGAAGCTCCCTCAAAGCTGTGTGTATGGTATTATTTGGATGACCAAAGTTCCTGAACTTTCAGTTCAGCATCCCAAACCTCTCAGCCCAATCCCGGATATTGTCCCGTCTGAAAAGGGTGCATTGTTAATGCACTGCCTTTTGGAGATATGTCTATTTAATGTCCCAGTGTCTTCAGGGAAAATTGCAGAGCACAAACTCTGAAGGCAGTGCAGAAAGGGATGCACCGGGATGCACCAGGATACTAGCTGAATTTCCTCAGTGTTTATGCAGAAGTTAAATGCTGTGAAATGCTATCTGCTTCACTGCTTATTAGCAGAGAGGTTGCTTTGCTTTCCCTGGGCACAGGTTGTCTGTCTGGAACAGGAAACCAGAATTATTCACTCATTCAAAGTCTCTCTGGGATATACATACCCTCTGCAGTGGTTTCACTGATGCATTTGCTATGTCCTTCTTTAGCAGAGGCAGCACAAAGTGCTCAGTGCTGCCATCTCAGAGACAGCACTAATTTCATCTAGGGGACGGATCAGACTACTCAGGAGAAAGAAAGGCTGTAGCTCTGCTGACTGTACCTCAACTACTACTAAATATCATTTAATGCAAATTAAAACATCAGTATGTGAATGGGGAGGATGATCTTGCAGTTTCAATGTGATCTAATAGGTAATGTCAGGCATGCACTTTATGCATTTCCACACCATTTTGGTCCTTTTTAGTACTCTCTGGTGTAAACATTGACCCTCTAAGATGGGATATTGTAAGAAGTATGTAGACCTGAAGCAGCCCTTAGGATGAGGAGTGTAGCCACCCGTGTTCTGGTTCTTGGTAGATTTCTTCTTAAAATCAAGAGCTGAGCAAAGTCACAGAGTTGTTTATTTCAGCAGGACCTAAATGCCTAGATGTATTTAGATATTTGAGTACATTATTCCTCCAGGTCACTAGAGGATGAAGTTAGGGTTCCTCTACCCTAAATTAGCTGGGGCTTTTGCCAAATTCAAGTCTTTCTCCCTGTTGCATTTTCTTTCCCTTTAATGACTAAGAAAACCCTCATTCATTTCCAAATTCATCTGTTGAAACCACAGCAAGCTTTACTGTCCTAGGAACTTGTGAGCCGAGTTTTGGTTGTTTCTCTTTTGGGATTATTTTGCAAATCTTTCCACTGGTGGGAACTCTGAAAATAAGCAAGGAGCCCTAGGGTATAACCCATCATCTCAAAGTTCATTTTACACAAGACCAGTTTGGTGAAAAATGGGTTTCATGTTAACTATATAGCAAAAAAAGGGCTCGGTTTGCTCTTCCGGTTCAATGTGGTGTAAGGTTAAGATGAACTTTTACCTAACAAGCAGTTATAGGTGAAATCAGTGGCAAAGGGCATGTTTGACTGTCATCTGATTCTTTGCAGCTGGTCCTGAAGACCTTTGCAAGAACCCCTTGACCATGGAGGACCTCATCTGTTATAGCTTCCAAGTGGCGAGGGGAATGGAGTTCTTGGCTTCACGCAAAGTAAGGAACTTCTCAGGAAGGGTGGCATGTTATTTATTTGACTGTAGGAAGTAGTGCTGTAGGTCTGTAGAAGGAAACAGCATGTTCATCTTTGGACTAGCAGTCATCTGCAGCATTTTCTTTTTGCTGTAAGACATACTCAAATCATTAATACTACAGAGTGAAACAGCCCATGTGTTTATTGACACAAATTTTAGTGAACTATATAAGGCCACCAGTTCACAGAAGAATGGTTAAGTAGTTGGAGGAGGGGAACTGACTTATATGGATTTTATTAAAAGAATTAGGGACAAATCCCTGGTAACTGAAGCTAAACAAGAGTAAAGAAGTTTGCTCTGAGGAGGTTGCCTGTACTTTGTGCAGTGGGATTGGAAGGGCAATGTGAGGAGAGACGATGCTCACCTATGAAACTTCATGGATGACTCCTTGGAGAGTCTCTTGCCAAAGACAACCTGGCAGTCAACAACACTTCACCTGAATTTTGGCCTTCTAGAAGTGCTTTTCTGTGGTTTGAGCTTTTCTGTGTACGTAGAGCCCACATTTCAAAGGATTTCAGTTCCAGCAAGAGTGAGGAGTTGCCTGCAGTTGTATAGAACAAAAAGTACTTAAAAATCACAGAATATGGCGAGTTGGAAGGGACCCACAAGGATCATTAAGTTCAGCTCCTGGCCCAGCACAGGATTACCCCAAGAGTCACATCATGTGCCTGAGAGTCTCATCCAAACACTTCTTGAACTCTGTCAGGCTTGGTGCTGTGACCACTTCCCTGGGGAGCCTGTTCCAGCACCCAACCACCCTCTGGGTGAAGAACCTTTTTCTAATATCTAACCTAAATGGGAAAAGAAAATCAAAATGGGGAATACAACACTGCTCTAGAGTTCAGGCTAGGTATTCAAGAGTAGACTTCAGAGTATTTTTCTAAAAACATGCTTTTGTCTATCTTTCATACATCCTGATCGGTGTGCATATGTATGCCTCTTTCCAGATTCTGCAGTTTTAGTCCATATTAGAAGCAAATCTACAACCACTTTCAGAGCCTTATTCTTTTACTTCAAGCTACTGAGGTTTGACTTTTGAAGTCTTTGGGTTGTTGACTAAGCTGTTGTTATGCATAGGTAGGGATGTGGACTTCTTTCTCTGTAGTCAAGATTAGTTTGTGTTGGAATCAAGTCTGCATTTTAGCGTGGTGTTTTTCAGAAAAATAGTGGAGTACACAGATTTGAGTGAACCTAAGTAAATCTAAAGGTAATCAGATCTGAACCTGTTTTGTGTCAGCTGCTTAGGATAATTAATTAGACAACTTCAAAGGCCTTCTCTGCACAGTGGATAAACAGATGTATGTTTGGACTTGGGAATACAAGTCTCCCTGAGCCAAATCAGTTGTGACCATCAAAAAAACACTTAAAATCAGCAAGTGTTGATGCTGAGGTTTCTTTTTCTTAAAAGGTTTTAAGAATTAGCTGGCCTTTGAGGGTAGAAGAGCACATATGTGAAAGACATCAGCCTTGTCAACAGAGCTGTGACAACAGGCAGCATATGAAGTTGTTTACTTCTCTTTGCAGTGCATCCACAGGGACCTGGCTGCTCGTAATATCCTCTTGTCAGACAATAATGTGGTCAAAATCTGTGATTTTGGCTTGGCTCGAGACATCTACAAAGACCCAGATTACGTCAGGAAAGGAGATGTAAGTTTCAGATTCTCTGTTCAATAGAGAATTAATATGAAGTCAGGACTTTTTTTCTGTGTTTCCCTCAAACGGGTTTGTGGAAACTCAGTGTTTTGCTAAACTGTGATACATTTTTGTTTATAAAATTCTTTCAGGCCAGACTACCACTAAAATGGATGGCACCAGAAACCATTTTTGATAGAGTATATACCATTCAGAGTGATGTATGGTCCTTTGGAGTTCTGCTGTGGGAAATATTTTCATTAGGTGAGTCACTTTAATTTTATTGAGCCATCTTTAAACAATAGAGTCTGAAGAAAATAGTCAAAGTGTTCTTGGATCCTCTGTAGCATTTTCTTTTACCTCTTGAAAAAATCCTATATGTTTTTCTCTATCGAAGTAAAATACTCAGATTTTTTTAAATTGCAAATGTAGGAACATGGACTTGCAATATTTCTTCATACAATTTCAATATGTGATGATGTGCCTTATTTACTCAATCAGTTGCTGTTTCCATCATAAATATAAATTGTTTTCACATCCAAATATACTGAATTGTCTTATTAACACAGGCCATGGCAAGTTATTTGTTTGAAAATTAATCCCAAAATTTTAGAGTCTAATGCATTAAAATTACCATTGTTTTCATTTTAGGTGCATCGCCATACCCAGGAGTGAAAATTGATGAGGAATTTTGCAGAAGACTGAAAGAAGGAACAAGAATGAGAGCACCAGATTATACAACACCAGAAATGTACGGAACTGTTCTTCCAGCTACCCACATTTACCCTACAATAATAGCAGGTGCTGGAGCAAGGAGTAGGTGATGTTTTCTTTATGCTGATATTTTAATTGGTTTTGTCCTTCTAGGTACCAAACAATGCTGGATTGCTGGCATGGAGATCCTAAACAGAGACCCACATTTTCAGAGCTGGTAGAGCACCTGGGAAATTTACTGCAAGCCAATGTCCGTCAGGTAAATGAATTGTATTCTCTGGTTACGAAAACCACCAGCTGAACACCTCCTGTCCTACCAGCCACCACATCATCCCATAGTTGGGTACTGTCTGCTGGAACTGATAGGGAACCTGGGCTTCTTCTACCACTCCCATTGCTGACCAGCAGTTGGGTCGCTGACTTGCAGAGAATACTTGTGGGGTAAAGGTCCCAGAAGCTGTGTTGTGGTAACCAAAAGCCATCTGTCCTGCCAGCAATGGCTTCCCATGACACCACTGCTGTCTTGCCAGAGAGTTACTGGCACAGGCTCAATTCTCTGCTCCACCGATGATTTCTCTGCATGCTGCAGACGCATTTCAGGAGATAGCTCCCGTTGATCTTACTGTGCCAAAGACGGATATCTTAGTGTATGTGAGGGTGTGGGCTGCAACACTTTTAATGACTATCCTGGAAAACAAGGATGCAGGAATTTCACTGCCTGTGAGCAACTTCATGCAAATTAATATATTAAGACTTGTCCTGGGTGCAGGCATTGCAGTAAGAGAGCTCACTGTGACCAGGTGGGGTACATGGGTCTCTCTACCAGATTCTCTACCTTGTAGCTTCCTTTTTATTCACTATGGAAGTGGACAAGGCCAGGGGAATAGACGATGAAGGACACTGGATTTGGCCATATGATTCCCTATTAGACAAGTTCTCCCTTTCTATTGATGATGATGGTAATTACCTGCCCTTCCGAACTATCAGGTTCATGTACTTTGTGGCATTGGGAGTCAAACATTACTATAATCTGTATTTTTTTTCAATGACATCAATAAAAAGTTCAGGTTATACATTATGCTACAGTATATTATATAAAAATCTACTTTTTTAAATTTAAAACTGCTTGGAAGTGGTTCTTATTAAGTTTCCTTCTTTTAATGTAGCTGCTCCTGCAAAGGTGTTATAATGTTCATAGTTTAATAAAACAACCACTGTTGGTCTGATGCATTCTCCACATACGTGCATGTAGCTATTTTTGTTTGTGTGTCTCTGTAGCCTATTTAATTTTTGTATTTTTTCACTGCATTCTACAGGATGGTAAAGACTACGTTGTCCTTCCTTTGTCAGTATCGCTGAATATGGAAGAGGATTCAGGTTTCTCTCTCCCAACTTCACCTGCTTCCTGTAGGGAGGAAGAGGAAGTCTGTGATCCCAAATTCCATTATGACAACACAGCAGGAATTAGGTATTTTATACGGTGGACATCCTACTGGGTTTTGTTCATATGGGGGGCAGGGAAAATGAAAGGAAGAGACTTCAGCTGCCTGGTTCATATTTAACCTTCTCCATACAGATAAGTAGAGATTTTCTAGGCAAAAACTAGTTTCTTACCTCCCCAAATGCTAGTGGCTTTTTTATTTATTTTTAATGTCACTACCCTTTTAAGATATTGTATTCTCATTTAAAAAAGAAAAAGCAAAATCACAAGAATATTTGTTGTTTGTTTTTTAAGAATCAGAACACATAAAAGGTTTTACTGGTCCAATTCAGTTGTGTTCACACTCTTGTGTTGCAGCTTCCTAGGATATTAATGGTGATAGATCTATCATTAATAACCTCTCTGGCATTTCTCCTCCTAAAGTGAAATGTTGGAAAATAGGTCATGAAATGATAGCCAAGGAGAACATAACATAAATAGTATTATCACTGGGTTTTGTCCGCTGCTTGCTTCTGGTGGGCTGCTGAGGCATCCACAATGGAGCAATAGTGGTGGATGCTGTTGGGTATCATGGCGGAAGTGATTCCCCAGTAAGGAGTTTGTACTAATGAACTGAAGGGGCTTATGTTGGACCCTTTAAGGGCCTCAGGCATGGGATGTAAAGGAGAAAAGTATTTTCTCATCCAGTGCTGCCTAAGATCAAATTCAGCCATTTAGATACTGGGAGCCCTGGGTCGCTTAATACAATCTCAGAAGAAGGAGAACAGAAAGAGATGGATACAATCATCAGGGCAGAGATGGACTCTGTTGGCAGGTTTCATGTGGTTTCCGTGAAGTGGAGCCCTCTCTCTCAGTGCTTGTATTATACCCACCAAGGTTCCCAAAGATTTTTTCCCAACGAAATGTCACTGCAGGGTGACATTTTTTTGTGGTCCCAGAAAAGACTAGGTAGGGCACACTTACATTTCACACTTCAGTTGAACTTGTGGTCCTACAGCTGAACTCTCAACCCCGTGTTTTAGTAATGGGACAGTTCAAACTATAAATATTTAGAAGACAAGAAACCATGATTTAACACTGAAAACATCACACTTATTTTCCACTTCTAATACTTCCTATATGGCTTTTCCTGGTCTCCATTTCCTGTTATGAACAGAAATAAAATCCCTCTGCCAACCTTTTAAGGAGATTGAATCTCTTTTGTCTTGTCTTGCAGTGTGACAGGGTTGTGAAAGCACTAGGGGAAACCATGCTAGGAGAGGCAAAGTGGAAAGGTTAAAACATGTCTAGGGGCTTTATTCTTCCATTCTGATAGCTGAAAATGATTTTATAGGCATGGATCTTAGTATACAGATGGTGAAACAGATTGATCTGTTCAGAAATGTCTTTTTCAATCTTCACTGAAGTACAAACTATGGGGAAAGGCTGATTTAATACAGTCTCTAAATCAAAGCTAAGGAGGAAAGCAAGCACAGGGGAAACATGGAGAATACAAAAGAATATTTAGGTTGCTGATGTAAATTAAAATCAGCAGGACCTCCTAACATCTGCCGTATTTGGCTTAGAAAATAGATATGCAATTTCTAAACCTTGAAATATTGTGATTAAAAAGTAGGTGAGGTATAGATTTAGTGTAAAGTGTAAAGATAATGACTGCTTTTAGCAAGAACAGAAAATGTGTAGTTCTTAAATTGTTTGATTTGAATTCTAGCAACAATCCTGGAATAAGCAATCATATAAATAATGGTAAATGCCTACAGGAAAATGGCCAGCATGGATTTGTGAAGAACAAATCAAGTCAAACCAATCTGTTTCATTTTTAATAAGAATAATTGGTCTGGAGGATAGCAGAGAAGGTGGATTTTGATTTCATGTAGGACATTTTTGACCTTTTTTTAATGGGACAATCTATTACAAAATGGAAACGCATGTCGGGAAATACTGTCGGGACATCAGCTGAGCTCTTACTGCCACCAGACAGAAGTCAGACCCCATGCATGGCCTCTTTCTCTCTGCACACTGTTTCTGGTCCTGTTTGCACAGTGTTTGGCTTAAGCAAGAAGATTTCATTCACTGTAGTCTTGTAGGCTGACTTTTGTCTGGGCTGAGCAGAGGCAGGGCTCCCATACCTGGGAGGTTATTCAGATCAAGAGGCTGGGATTCTCAGCCCTCACCACCCTGGTAACTGTATTTCTGGCTATGCCGTTCTGTGCCTGTGTGGACATTCAAATGCAAGCACACAGGTAGCTTACAAACTTAGAAGGCAAGTTGTGGAATCATTCAAGGTTAGGCTGTCCAAGAAGGTAGATTGTCCATTAGATGTGTTTGGGCTTGGTAGCATTGGATGGAAAGTAGATTAGATACTACTGTTGAGTAACAGGAGCAGAAGACATGGCCAGTGCAGAGAGTTTGAAATAACTGGTTTTGTTAAGTTTAGGAAGAGAAAATGGAGAGGGAACATAGTAACAGTTTTCAGAATATGAAAATTTGCACCAAAGAGGGTGCTAATTAATCTTTCTGTGTCACCAGCATTAGGATAAATTTTATTTGCAGCAAGTACTTGGATTTAATATTTGAAAAACATTCTGAAGTGTGACTGAGCACCTGAGCAGGCTCCAAATGGAACTTGTAAAATCCCCACTAGTTTAAATGAATGTCTGTTGGAGATAGGCAGGACTCAGCATAGCTAGACTAAAAGCTGGGAAATACGGCGAATGATGCTCTTAAGTTCCTTCAGCTTTGCCCTTCAAGTGGATGCGGGGTTCTCTTCTGACTCTATGGCTTTTCCTTCATTAGCTGTTAAGAACATAAATTTGTCCTGTTTAACTGTCCTGTTTAACTGAGACAACATCCATTTTATTTCATATTCACATAGGCAGAAAGCTGAGGGTAGCCATTTTGTTTGCTGTATTAGTACCTCCAGTAAAGTCAATTTTATTTTTTTTGTCCAGTAATTTTTATGGATGTCATCCTGACCAGAGGGCTTCTTTAGGAGAAGAGCTTTCAAGAGAGATGTAGCACTCCCTGTCCTGATCCCCACGGTTTAAGGGCAGCAGTCTGCTGAGTCTGCTGTTGTTGTCCTAGGTCCAGCCAGGGGTCTTAGAAGTGCAGTCCAAAGGAAGAGACACATGTCTGTGCTCCAGGCTCCTCTGTTTATTGTACTTCTAAGCAAACCTTGCAGGAAGTGAAGCCCTCCAGTGTAACTGAGGAAAGAAGCTGTTTTCTCAAAGCCATTTCTTAGAATTTGCTCAGAGATCAAGATTGTCAGGAGCAAAAGGTCAGAAACATGCCATTTTCTAGACTGTTCATCCTTTTCAATAAATGGATATTTGAAGGTTTGCATAATATGTTTTGACAAAAGGATTAACTTTTTTGAAGAGAGATAAAAGGATTCTGATATCATTGTGCTGTTTGCAGCCAAGTCGTGGATAGTGGACACAAAACTTTTTTGTTTTGTTTTCTTTGTAGTCAGTACCGACAAGGTAGCAAGAGAAAAAGCCGCCCTGTGAGTGTGAAAACATTTGAAGATGTCCCATTGGTAACTACTGTAAAAGTTGTTCAGGAGGTGAGTTTATCTGTTTGTACATATTTTCCTTCTATTGATATCTTTTTTCATGTTTTTAATCCTTTTCCATTTAATGCATTTCTAATATCTTTGCAGGAAAACCAGACAGATAGCGGGATGGTTCTTGCATCTGAAGAGCTGAAGACTTTGGAAGAGAATGATAAACAAGTGAAAATACCCTTTAGGTAAGGCTCAGGCTACACATAGGATTGAATATGATCTTTTACCTGCAGTATGTTAGAAGACTGATTGGTTTGTTTAGAAGACCAAATCTTTTCTTAATGCACTTTTCAAAACAAAGAAAGCAAAATTGTGCACTGTATGCCTGATCATCCGCATTTGGTACCAGAAGAGGAGAGATAATGTAGCTGTTGGGAGCATCAGTCAGCACCCAGAAAGGACTTGCTGCAATAGCATCAACCACCCCTTGGAGATACTGAAGTGGTGCACACAACTGAGCGATATTTATGAGAGCCTGTCTGAACTGATAAAGAGCTCTTTTTTTTGCTTGCTTTTTCTTTCTTACTTTTTTTTTTTTTCAATAGCTGACTCTTTGAGTTTGCAGGATGTACCTGGGTGTGTTTTCAGAGGATTGTACAGGGGTTTCATTGTGCAGTTTACAGGAAGCACAATGGTGTTCATGAAGCTGAAACCTCACGTATGCTCTCGGAGAGCTTCTCAGGAATTTTTTTTTCCCAGGATAACTTCACTGTGGACAAAGATATACTGCAGTTACAATTGCATCACTGTCTAAAATAAAGCCTCTAAAAGTTTTCTCTCCATTTCATCTGTGGTCACAATCTAACTCCTTGTATCATCATAAAATTAAACATCTTTTTCATGTGTTAGTAAAATTAGGACATATGAAAAGGTCTCTCCTTACAATCAAATCCATGTTTAAAAAGGCTTGAAGCCAGGCTTGCTAAGTACAGCATTTTGCTTTGGTTGTTGCCGTGATGGAAAGCAGCTGCCATCTGGAATCTCCCACCTACCCTTCAGAAGACAGTCTCCACAGCTCTCTCAGTCCTGTTTCTGCTTGTCTTTTTGCAGCACGCTGGTGCCCAGCAAGAGTAATGAATCCGTTATGTCCGAAGCTTCCAACCAGACAAGTGGATACCAGTCAGGATACCACTCGGATGACATGGACACCACTGTGTACTCCAGCGAGGAGACTGAACTCTTGTGTGTGCGGGAGGCCTCGCCCCCGCTCTGCCGCGCTCATGGCCTCGCCTACGATGGCCCCGCACCTCTCACCCCCCCGCCGCTCTAGGGTCAACCTGGCAGCTCCAGATCCCCCTGGGACGTGCCTTCACTGCCTGGCTGGTAGCATTCAGGTTTGATGTATGGAAAGACAGCATCCATGGGACTAAGAAAAGACATTCATTTTTCCTGAAGAGGATGCAGAAGCGGCTGGCAGCAAAACTGTGCCGTGCCGGGCTGGGGGTTCTTTTCTAAAGAGATGCTGGTGGCTGAGGGTGCAAAGCCCCAGCCACAATGTGTGTGCTGTGCCAACCCTGTGGCAGAGGCAGACCCTGGTGATATATCAAGCATCTGCCTAATGCAGGCAGCATCACAGCATTCAACTTGTTTCTACTTGTACGAAATAATGGCACAGCACTGCTTTTAGTTTTAGTTGGGTTTTTTTTGTTTGTTTTTCCCTTTTGTGGCTGGACTCCAGGAAGGAAACAGTACGGCACTGGCTTCTTGTTTCTCAGAGTTATTCCTTGCTTGTACCTTCACAAACAAAAAAAGGAACATCCAGCTCAAGGTTCTGGCACTCACTGACGGCCTGAGACTAAACATAGGCTCGGCTAAATATAGGTCAGGATGATGGTCTCTGTCCTTGGCAGAGGAAAAAGGGTTGCTGTACAAGACCTCATGAGCTGCATTTGCTTGCAAGACTTGCATGGTGAAGTTGGTTAGTAGGGACAAGGCAGAGCATTGAGCCAAGTGATGGAATACAGGTGGCAGGGCCATGCCTCATCTCTGAGGATGGGCCTGCCCCCCATCATCCCCGGCACCCTTGTCACATGCCAGATGAGCTACCTGCTTCTGAGCTAGCCTGGAATTGCTGCAGAAAATACTCTCCTCCCCCCAAATCACCAGTTGGGCAGCCTCTACAACAGGTAGAAAAGCAAATGTAATCTACCTTAGGACCACAGGAAGCTCTGTCGTTCTGGTGGGGGATCCTAAGGGCACACTACCTTCTTGTCTCATCCCCCCTCCCTCAAATTTAGGTCTGACTCATTCTCTTTGCAAACTCTGTTTGCAATGGCAGAGATATCGGTTTATGTAGCCTTGGGAATTCGTGACTGGTTTCATGGCAGCTCTGATCTTCTATGAGTGGTGAAATTGTGCCTAATTGTTGGACAACTTCTTACCTGTGCTCTTGTAGTCTCAGAACTTTATTGATAGACACAATGCAGACTACAGGATTTTAAAATGTAAAGCTATTTCTACTGAAGTTTTTTTGTATTTTTATAAGTATTTTTTTGTTTGTACTTACTAAAATGTCAAATGCTGGGAACTATAAATATAAGGCATATACAGTATTTATAGCCTCTTTATGTAGAAATAAATGTAATATATTAAAATATAAATATATATTATATAATGGATATTGTACTATTCACACTTTGTATCAGTGTTCTGTAGCATTGCAAAGGTCACAAAATTCTTTAATACCTAAAATTTTCACTTTATTAAAAGGGACTGGAAATTTAGAGTTGGGGGCTACAGTAGATCTGTTTGCTTTTCTTATATACTTTCTATTGACAGGGAATATTACAAAGGACTACTTATTTCAAGTGTCATTTAATGAATCTAGTTTTTTATACCATCGTCCAGGTCTATGAATATTTCAGTGGATATGTGTAGTAAAGAAACTTCTCTGACTTTTAGCGATTGAGAATACCTTTAGAGACTGCTTGTACAGGATGAATCTCCTCTGAAAGAGTTTATTGTGTTCAGTTAGGAAATGCTTGATCTAATTGTATTGTGGATTTTGCCTGGGTAGTGGCAGTTTCCCTTAAAGCCTTGTTCATCTTTTCCCATTCATGTTTCTTCTAGCTCACTTCTCACAGCTTAAATATTGTCCCTGCTCTTGTGCAGTGAATCCTCCTTTATTTAAAATCTATACTTAAAGCTCTCACCCTTTCCCTCTGTTGCCCACTTTTTGACTTTCTCTTCTGCACTGTGTAGGTCTTTCTTCTCAGTGCAAGGTTGTTCACTGTTGGGGTATCAGGACTAAAGGAATTATAACATCTTATGTTAAAGTGCAAGTGAAGTTAAGCCGCCAACTGCAGACTTTAATTCAGCTTCTCTTTATTACAGTTTGAAATGAGACCTTTGTAGGCTACTGCATAGTGAGAACAGTTATCTAGGAAGTGGGAGATCTCACTGCTAAACTCTTCTCAGGCTGAATATGCGATTAATACCTTCTACACACAACATGCATCCCCCAAATACAAGGCTGTAGGATATCAAGCTTCAGATGTTTCTCCATTCCTTCTCCTAAATCTAAAGCATTTTACAGCCAGGAAATCAGGAGCTGGGAGGTCAGGTAGAAAAAAACAGGAGAGGCTTCCTAGGACTTCTGTAAGGCCTTCTAGGAAGGACTTGTATTTTCATGTATATATTTGACATTTTTCTTGCTTCCCAGGCAAAGGTCTAGCCAGTAGAGTATGCTCAACAGACAATGCTACATTCTTTAACATCCCCCCTCTGCAGTAGTCTTCAATATATTAATGAAACTGTTCCTCTATGTATTATTATTATACAATGGACATAAAATACTGACACTGGCAGAACCTTGATGAGCCACCTATTAGAGAATCCTGACAGTGAGGTGGAGATGGAGATCTGTCATTGATATCTATCTGCCCTAAACCTGGACTCCCCAAGGTTTGGCATGTTCAATTTAAACATCTCATTTTCTAGTTTTGGTTCCTCTCCAGCTTGGTGTAATACAGGATACATGCCACATACATGAAGTCAGATGCTTCTCCGTGTGTTTGCAGTACTTCCAAAACAACTGTCCACTGTAATGCAAACTGATGAAGCTGCAAGATAGCCATTTCAGATAGTGAGTTCTCACTTGTAATCCTTGTCAGCCAGTGAAACTCTCTTGTGGGTCCAAATAATTTTAAATATGCCTGGAAAATGTGGGAACTAACATAAACCTGCTTTAGGAAAGGAAATTAGCTTCTTAAAAAAAAAAAAATAAAAACAACCCACACCATATATTCAGTGTCAGGAGCTAGCAAAGGTTCTATAAGTGTGTTCATATATTTGGCATCCAGTAACACAATTCTTTTCTTAGATCACGGTCATTACATCCTTTAAAACACCTGGACTTTTTGTTGTATTCTGAATACAGCACGTTCAGCTAAACCCTAGTCATGACACATCTGTCTTTTAGATGCTTTAAATTCCAAAAAGGATATTTTTAAGGAAACAACAGACGTATAGTGCACAGATTTGCAAATGCCTTGCAAACCAGTCCTAGCTTTATCTCCATTCTCCAGCCATGCAGTCAAGTGCCAACATTTGGATCAGCATCCTTACCTGTGAAATCCAGCCTGGCTCTGAGCCCAATGAGCTACAAATAGAAGGGACACTTGTGAGATTATGGATCCAAACATATCACTCCGAGCAGCTGGGTAGGACTGGGGAGAAGCAGTGATGGGATTGACGACTTGTTCAGAAGAACTGACAGAATGAACGGTGATTCCTGGTGCGTTTGGACATGGCAACAAGCAGAGCCATGCCAGAAGTAGGCAGTTTCAGGGCTTGAAGATGACCCATGCCAGCTCTTATCGATGTAAACACAGCCCACCTGAAGAATGCAGGGGTGTTCAAGTATGGTAGGTAGGTTCTTCTCCCTGCAAAAGATACTTAAAAGGTATCTCATTCTTTGCATGGAAATGTCTTGGTAAATCCAGTCCTTGCCTAAGTTTTTCTTATTAATGCATCTCGAATTGCAAGCAAGTACATTTCACACAAAAATAAAAGTATTATGATGATACTCCATGTCTTCTGATGTGGTTGTCCCCAGAGATCATGTCAGGATTTTTGGGACAGTGGGCTTGTTAATTCTAAAAGCAGTATGTGACTAAAACGACTACAATCATAGAACCGTTGACATTGGGGACAAAAATTTCCTCCTAATGGCATCTCTTTTTGATGGTTCTAGGGGTGCAAAACTTGCTCCACATATAAAGCTGAAATTCACTATTTTTATGCGAAACATTCCCAAACCATGAATCATCTGAGGTTTCCCCTCATCACTGACACTTGAGTACACACCCTGTGTTACCTCGCAGTATGGGACCTCACAAAACGAGCAAGGGCAAGAAAAACAAAGTTAATGTTTGTTCTTTCTAATCGACAAATTTATTAGGGACAGAAGTTAACCAACAAAGACCTTTTCTTTGGACTTCAGCCCTGGATTTTTATTCTGTCTGGCTGAGTGTTGCATTCTCTGTTGTAATATATGTCCTCATCTTCTCAACCCCTGACATTTGGGCTGATTAAGTCCTAGAAGGTCATTGGGAAACATAGCAGGAGCTTGTAACATATGGTGCTGATAAACATCTCAGCATCAGAGATAAGGAGCTGGTCAATGTAATCTTAGGAAGCTCAGGTTTTGTTGCCATAAAACTATACATTGTAAAGCCTAATCCCTACACAGCTTTAATTAGCTGGTAAACATATCAGATTCATGATGAAGGGTGTTCTGCTTGCCCCGATGTTATTCACTGACTGCCATCGGTTGGTTAAAATGTGAAGTATCTCTGCCTTGCAGCTTGTTAGGATGATGTGTTATGGTGAATGATTGCTCCTCTGGAAGTTTTGGGATGAGGGTGGCGGAAGTGAATGAATTTGATTTCCGGACCCACCCACACAGCCTCGGGTACCAGATAAAATGGCAGTGCCATGGGGTTTCCTAAGTCCTGGTCAAATAAAAGACTTTCTTAAAAGGTGGAAAATATGCAATTAAATTTAATTCTCTCTTTCAGGGAGAGCTGAAGCTGTTCAGCACCCTGCTCCTGTTTCCCTGGGCTCCATGCCCCTCTCTCTTTCAATATAGTCATGGTAAGTGTTGTTATTAGCCACGGTTTCACAAAAGCAAGTGGAAATGTAACTACTTTTATTTCTCTTGGTCTGTTTTTACACTACAGTCAGAGGCATGATTGCAACACATTGTAGATAGGCATGATGTAGTTTTCATCCTACCAAGCTAAGCAGCAGTACCAGTGAGGGTTTGGCAACCTGGACCTCTGCTTGGCACAGCATTGCCCATTGATAGTGGGGCACACAGCAAAGTCCATGCTGCTGGCACTGAGCTCACCAGTAAAAATGCAGCCTCAGGATAATCTCTATACGTGCTGCACTTTCGACTGCAGCATCTCCACATTTGGGAGTAACCACAGGCATGTATGTCATATCTGATTACTGGAATTTCTTGCACTTCGGAGTGGACCCAACTAACCCATGATTATACCTGTGTCATGCACTGCAGCAACAAAGATTATTTGTCATGTTTCATCTCTTTGGTCCCAGAATGTCATTCCTACAATCTCTTCCCGGACTCAGCTGAAGCTGAAGGTTGCAGACCCCAGGTCTATGGACCATGGTTAACTCTGCAGCTGATGGGAACCAGCAGACAGTGGTGGCTTTGGTTTTGGGACTGGCACTTTGCCTGGGCTTAGCAATGCTGTGTTGCGTGGAGCAGAGGAGAGGAACGAAAGGCTAAAAGAAAGTTTTAATGATTGTCTATGTCCTTTTCAAATATCCATAGGTCCTTATACTGAAGAGTTTTGCTTTAGCATCAGGAACCAAGGAAGAGCAAAGGGATTTTGCTCATTAGAGACCTTCGAGTTGCACCGTGGGATGAGAAGACCAGCGCTGCTTACTGCTAGTTACGTAGAGGCTGCTTTATATTGCATATTTAATGCAGAAATAGGGCTCCTTTATTCCTAGGAAGGATAATAACTAAAGTTTTCTGGGGTTTCACTTTCAGACTTGAAGAGTGCTCCATTTAGTACTCTGTTCACCATGTTCAGGTTATGGTTTAAGAGCTGATCAATTGGGCAAGGCATCTGAACCAGCAATGGACCCTTATGTTTAATATCTGTTGATGGCTTTTCCTCTTACTTTTTGAACTCATGTATAACCCTTAACATCTGCAACATCACGCAGCAAGGACTTTTTGCATGCAGATTTTGACTTGATGGCCCAAGTTATTTTCCAGTACACTGACCAAGTTTTCCCTACTCATTTTCTCCATCTCCATGTTACTTAGGACTTTACGGACAGCTATACCCCCAGTTGCTTCCTTTCAAGTCAGAGTATTCCTAGCCCTTAGTAAAATCTGTTTGCATCTCCCCAAACCTGTAAACAGGGCCCCTTGCTGAGGTGACATGTCTGGCACGGTTCCCAAGTAAGTCTCCACAAGATACCCGGCTTCCTTTGGGAGGAAGGAGTGTGTGGGACAGTCAGCAGAGGACCATGTTTTGTCAACCAATTTGCGTGACGGATGTACCGCAGCATTGGCGGACATCAGTCAATGTCAAGATCCGACTTTGCCGGCATCTTCTTAGTGTTGCTATTTTTGGCCGGTGAAAAGTTTCCAGGGGTTGGGCTGGGCTTGTCTCCTGTATGCAGCGTTGTCCTGTTCCCAGGTTACTTGCTCTGGCTCCTGGCTGGCTGCTGGGAAGGATAAGAAGCAGAAGGCAGAGGTTGTATGGCTGAAACACGGCACAAACAGGAGCACTATTTACCACCATGAACCAGTGGAACAGAGGGAACGCAGGGCCTATCTTATCAGTTACTTGCTGAGTTAAGACTCAGGGGTATAAAAACTCTCTTTAAACTCTGGGTAATACCCATAAACAGAGCTTTTAGGAGATAACTTCACCAGCAGAATTTTTTTGGTGCACTTATGTGTAGTTTTATATTACAATCAGAAAGACATCTTTATATTGCCTGATAAAGTTCTTAAACTGGCAACAACTATTTAGCATTACAGTTTCGTTAAGTACTAAAACAGCAGGGAACATGCAGCTAAAGCGATACAGTTGTTAATATATGTAATGATATCAGAACAATAGCTTCAGCCATTTCAAGTCTACTCCGGGGCTAATATTCCTAATTTTTCAGGAGAATTATTAATTTTTATTGGCAATTTGCATCTCAGTATAATTATAAGGCTATTAGAGAAATCAATATTGTGTTATGTAGAGTCCCTTAATACCTATACTGTTTGTTGAGCCTGTTACAGGGCCAGTTTTGAAATCAGTTAAGGAGAGTCTTTTTAATTCTGCTGAAATTGGGCTTTGCATGTTGAGATAAGTGTCTTAGACGCTGAAGAAAAGGTTGCAAAATCTGTCCTCAGTCTTAAATCTTTGCATTCAATTGAGAGTTTTACAAGTAAATCGAAGAAAATCATTGCTGTGTGTTTAAAAATCTTCCCCCCCATTGTGACTCTGAAATGTCATTAAAATTCCTGACCACTACCTGGCTTTCAAGCAAATTAAAATATTCCTATAAATATGTATATTCAAACCACTATGCCATAAACATAATTCTCTCTTACTGCAAAAATTCACTGATCTAAGGTGAAGAACAGTTTGCCACATAAGTTTCTGTGACAGATTCCTCATCTGAATCGATGAAGTGCTTTCCATTTTTCATTATATGATGCTTTTTCTTTTCTAAGAGCATTTCCTTAGATAGGTTTGGACATATGACAGTCAATCAGAGCTTAAATATGGTGAAAAATGCAAGGTACATCAAGGCAGCTTTCATTTCATGGGCTGTACTTGCAGTATACATACTTTCAGTGTAGCTCAGCCCAGCATTTCTCTGACACTTGCTCTGACATTAGGTGGAAATGTCACCAGAAGAAACTACCCTACCTTGGCTTAGGACTCTCAGGTTTAATCGTTACCCCAGGTTGTGTGGGGTTTTTGTGCTAGCAAAGGACAGAGCTAACTGAAAACAAATTGGGGTGGGGTTATTTGGTTGGTTAGTTTTCTCAGGTTACTTTGAACTCAAACAACTCCCAGGATGCAATTTGCTGAGCACCACAGCTACATGGCAACTGTAGGAGGGAAAGCTGTGGGTTCTGGCAGTGGTGGAGAGGCACAGCTTCATTCCTTCCTCCTGCTAACGCTGCTTGTGAAACTAAAACCATTGCATCCCTTTCCTGAGGTAGCACAGTGTGTCTGTGTGGCTGTGAGCTGCAAATGCAGGAGAGTCACCCGCTGCTCCCATCCTGGGACATTTCTTGAAATGGTAAGGGATCTTTCCCTGTTCACTATGTATTGGTTTCTTCTTCACTAGCTGAAAGGATTTCAAGCAAACTTGGAGGTATTCTTTCAGATGTGTAAAACTCCTCATCAAAAGAGCTCTTTCCATTTCTTTTGGTTGTGTTACAGATAATAAGATAACACGGAGAATAGATAATACTTTGCTAGCTACTCACATAATTTGTGTCTCTCAGAAAAAGAAGAGTTGTAGGGAAAAACTGTTTTCTACCTCTTCCAGCATAAGAACTAGTGAGAGTGAACTGCAAATACATTAATATAGTTTTCATCCATGCTCAGTAAACCTGTGAAATTCTTTTCTACAGATTATTAATATTTACATGGGTTCAGAAAACTGTTGAGCAAATTAATGGAAGAAGAAAGCATTCAGACATATTAAAAATATAAGACACCATCACAAGTTCAGGAAATCTCTGAGCTCCAAATTGTGGGAAACTAAGCCAAGCTGTTTGTGAGAAGATTTCTATGTGCTTATCCTGCTCTTGTAGTGTTCGTTTGGCTTCCACTATCGACTGCTAAAGCTCCTGGTAGGGTGCTTTGGTATACTGTGATATGACCCTCCTGATGTTTTTAAAAGTGACCTTGTAAGCTCTTATAGTTATTGTCTTGACTCGTTAATTCTCTGTCAGAGTTACAGTTTTCAGGCTGCACATAAATGTGTGTTTTTCAACGTACACCTAGAGTGTTCTGCACTGAGCACCATATGGATTGGTAAAATGAATTCTGATACATTGCTCTAAGTAGTCCTGAGCCCTCAGAAAATGATGTTTTACCAAAGAGAGGGTTAAGGGGCAGTGGATCAGACACCATACCTTGCATGAATGGCTGCAGCCTACAGTTTGATTTCAGTGATGCTTCAGTGCCACTGTGTACCAGCTGCACACCTTATAGCTCATCCAGCAGTTGTTGAAGAGTCATGTAGCCTCTGGGTGAGAGATTTTAGGCCCTGATTTTTGGCCTTTTCACTGCAAATAAACAACGCATTCCTGACATTTCAAGTACACAAGCAGAATATCCTCAGCTCCATCAGGCTGCTGACAAGTTCTGCAGAGGAAATCTACTACAGCCTCAGGAACTGATGGGTTTCCTACTCATTCTTGACAAATTGACTGGTGCTAAATATATATATCCTGTATTTCCACACAATCTTGGTGAAGAAGGCAACCAGTTTACTCTTTTTTTTTAAAGGCGGAAAAAAACATAGGGGGAATGTAAAGCAGTAATTCATAAAGGAAAAACTAAATCACATTTTTCTTATGACTCCATGCTTCTAGCTCAAAGTTCACTGAACACAACATCGGACTGCACTCAGCAATGCACAGAGAGGGAAAGCTCATCAACACCACTGGGGTGCCTGTGTAGTTAGCAATTTTACAAGGAAAAACTTCCTGGAGACTAAAGCGTGGAAATGTCACATAACTGCTAAAAATACTGTTTACTTTGGTGTCTTTGTATGTTGCCTTGTGGCATCAACCTTTAAGAGATAGTCAGATATTCTTACAAAAGATAGCTAGATACAGTGAGCTCATTCCTGCAGCTGGTGGGACTTCTACATTCACAGTTCTCTGCAGACAAATAAATAAGTGTCCTGAATATGAGCCTGGGCAGAAAAGCCCCATCAGATTTGAAGCTTGGTATTTGGTGCACATGAGCACCAAATACCTGAGAGTGCTGCTACAGCTCTGTCAATCCGTGCAAAGCATATAGGTGAGTTATCTGGATACAAGGGTTGTACAAACCATATGTGATGCATACAGGTAAGAGACTTTCACAGGATCATAACACAGTGCTTAACCTGTCTGGCTTCTTCCAAACCTTTCCAGTAAGACTGAAGAGACTGAATAGACAGCCTGTTAAAGCTGTCCTCTGGAAAATCCAGCTCCCTGCTTCAGCTTACACCTCACTATCTGTATCCTTTTCCAGCAAGCCACTGTCTCACTATAAGTCTTCTCCCATGAGAGGTATGATATGAGCTTGTAAACTTCTACAAATATTACTGTAAGTCCTGGGGCCCCAGGAAATTTCAGAAAAAACTTACTTTACTCCCCCTTTTGAAATATTCTACCTTAAAAGTTTCAGATTAGACTTTAGGTGTTACCTATTCAGATAGGTTTTTTCCTTCCTTATTCCCTTGCTTCACATACACACTGACACCTTAACATTTCAGTCTTCCCCGCCATCTTTAGAGCAAGAATGTATAAACCTGGTCTAGCTTTTCTTAATTTTTGCTGGGGATAGACAGAGGTGCAAGCAAGGCTGTGATTGGCATTGTCAAAGCAGGAGCTAATCGGCCCCTGGGAACAAATGTTTACTGTTCTGATAGCAAAGCAGTAGGGAAAACTCAAGTTACAGTTGGATTTCTCTCAACTCAGCCCTCTGCAGACAAGGGTATGTTAAAATAAAACTCATTAGAGGAAGCATATGCTAACACCTGAGGTTGAAGTAGAAGAAGAAAGCAGACAGGTCTGCCCTCTGAGCCTGGAATCAGCAAAGCTGAACTTGCCATGGCTCCTGCTCTTGTGGTCAGATTGCTTAGTGCCTAATAAGTCACAAACTCCATTTGAAGTCTTTTCCCAGAACTGGACTATATACAAAATAAAAAAAAGTGGAAATCTAGTGGACTCAAATGGTTAGTTAACTAAAAAGTTACTGCAGGGGGCAGGAAGGGAGGACAGGTAGACAGCGTGATTACATTAGAATGATTTCGTGCCCAGAATCTGCAAGAAACACCAGGGTGATGTTATGGAAAATGTTAAATGCCATACATATCATGCTACAACCATTGAACACATTTTTTTTTTTCTTCAGAGAGTCCAGGGAAAACTTGAGAGTTTTCTCTCAAGTTCACTGGATTTTTACCCTCATGTAAACCTCCTCCCTATGAAGACCATAATCCTGCAAAAGGAACTATGTGAAACTGTCCTCATTAAACCCAGAAGTATTGCACCTTTGATTTTAATCCAGCTAATATTTTGCAAGTTGCTGTCTCTGCAAGATCTCACAAACTGTGCAAAGAAAAATCATCTTTTACTGGTCTCATAGTTTCTGAAGCCCATGGGACAGTATCGGTGGAAAAAACCAAGGCCAATTAGACAACAATAACCCAGGCTTCTCCCTACAAAACAGCAGTCCCCTCCCAATGCAGCTAAAGGAAGCAACAAGGCAGATGAGGAAGGTAAACTTGGGATCTCAAAGGAAAGAGTCTCTGGTATTTATAAAAGTCAGAGGTTCACACGGAAACTTTGTAACAGCAGTGATCCTCTCCAATCTATTTCAGGACACACAGCCCCTTTTCCGCTATAGTATTTGACTCCTTAGTGCTGTAATATTTCACCTCTTTCTTTTAACTCTTTAAGTGAAAAAACTTGTACTAATTTGAAACCATATCAGCAGCTAGAATACATGAAGTGAGAGCTGAGCACTGAAATTCATTTCATGAATAAAACCAGAAAAAAACCCAAACCACAGCTTTAGCATGTGAACTGTAAGCAACAAAGCCATTTGACCCATCATGGTCTTCTGCGATGAACAAACCCACATCATGGAAAAACAGAAAGGGAAATTGCCTGCAGCAGACAATGTGATGAAGTGCAAAGAATGTTGATGCACGCTGCATTTCAAATGTTAATACTCTCTGAAAGAACAGCATGGACTGTGTTCAGTGCCTTCATACAGGATCATGGGGTAATTCAGTTTGGAAGGGACTGCAGAAGGTCTTTGCTCCAGGCTCCTGCTGAAGCAGGGCCAGCTCTGAGATTAGATGAAAGTGCATTTTACCACCCTCTTCGAGTCATTGATGTTAAACACAAGAGTTTCCAAGACAGACACCTGTGGCACTCCACTTGTTACCAGCTTCTAGGTGGAAGATGACCAATTAACCCTCATAGCCTGATTATCCAACCAGCTTTTCAACTATCTAGTTATCCACCCATTCAGATTGCAAAGTCCTAACTAGGGATACAAGAACATTGCGAGCAGCAGCCTCAAAAGCCTCACTGAAAGTTCAAGGCAAATGCACTGCTCTCCCTTCACCTGCAAAGCCAGTTATTTTATCACAGAAGACAGTCAAGGTGATCAGGCATGACTTACCATTCGTAAGTCCATGCTAACTGATACCATTCACCTTCATTCCCTTGTATGCCCAGAAATATCTTCCAAAAATACTTGTTTCAAAGTTTTCCCAAGCATCAAAGTGAGACTGGTCTGCAGTGCCCTGGATTGAATTCCTTTTGGCCTTTTTTGACCATGTATGTGCAGCATTTGCTTTTCTCCAGTCATTAGAGAGAGGCCTCTCCCAACTTTCATAAGGGGGAGTGGAAAATTTGGTTTCAAAATGTTCCTTCGACAAGGAAAAAAAAATGCTGATGAATATTGCTCTTGACTGTAGGAGTTTTCATATCACAGTTAGTCCAGGCCTCTCTAGTTGTCCAGACCTTTCCTGAGTCTTGTTAATATAAGCCTTTAGCTTTTCTCAACAAATTGGTTTGAACTTTCTAACCTCAAAGGTTAAGCCTGCTACTCAGTGAGTATCTCATATTATCTGCCTTTATAAACTGGAAGAAGGCCTGAGTCATCCCAGCTGTAGATGTTTGCTCCACTCCTGGCAGGATTTTAAAATTGTGGGTTACACCTGTTTATCATCTGGAATGAGAAAAGCAACATGACTCTCTCTGTAGCAGCCCCGTGTTTATCTGACAGCTCAAGCTCAGGATCATGAGATCCTCAGGAGACCACGTTTCAACTTGGTATTCTGATTTGTGGCCTTTAATTGTTTGTTTTGAAAACAGAACTGTCACCAGCATCCCTTGAAGACAGAGCTCTGGGATTTAACTATGTTGTAGCAGTCATTTGATATTACTGCTAAAATGAGAGGGCATATTGGTGCTAATTGAGGTCAGCATCTGATGTGTTTTAATGACTTCTGATTGCTGCCATTACAACCATTATTACTATTGCTTACTTTTCTATAACCTTCTTGCTCATCCATTAGGCAGTATATCAGTTAAACAGGTTTCTTCCAATCATAATGAATGGCAAATGAGGGATAATAGGAAAACTTCTGCTCCTTGAGATTAATGGAAGTGTTATTTCACCAGCATCATATCAAGCTAATAATGCTGAAAGGCATAGCATTTCCCTTCTTAAAAAAAAAAAAAAAGAAAGAAAAAAAGGAAAAGGAAAAAATATGATTATGCACATAAATCAGTCATAAAACTTAGAAGCCACAATTCCAAAAAGGAATAAGAGAGAGTGAGACACCTGTCAGCACCATCTCCTTGAGTAATCATGGCTTCTGGTCTAATGATAAATACTTTTTTCTGCTTTGACTTTGGGAAGATATCTCAGTTTTTGGATGCCTGAAAATAATAACAGGGCACATCATTTACAAGTACATTCAGCTGTGGTTGTGTCACAGGGAATCTGATATATAAGTAGTGTGATGTGTTGGACAGAAATGCTGGGGAGCATCATACCATTCTAGGCCACCTCAAACAAGATACTGAGATGGTGAAGGAATGAGCTAGCATGGGCTAACAGGAACCTTCAACAAAGACCTACAAAGAACCAAGATGTCCTGCGTCCTGGTGCAGCAACTCCACTCAGCAGCATGGGCTGGAACCAGTTTTATGGAAACAGGGAGACCTGCTGGATGGGAAGTTGAACGCAAGCCAGTAGGGAGGAGATGCTGAGGGAGATGGGTTTGTTTATCCTGTGGAAGGAAAGGCTGGGGAGATACAACTGCTCTCTTCAGCTACCTGTTGTAGCATACCTTCTTGGAGGTACAGTGTGAAAGGATAAGAGGAAAGGGTCACAGTTAAGAGCAAGGGGTATTTCAGATGGGTATAAAGAAAAGCTTTTCAGCATAAGCACTGGAGAAGGTTCTCAGAGAAGCAACTGTGCAGATTTTGCAAATTTGATGGAGAAAAGGCCCTGAACAGTCTGATCTAAGCGAAGTTAGCCCTGGTTTGATCAGAACAATGGGCCCAATGACCACCAGAACCCCCTCCAGTCCTAAGTTATTCTATGACTCAAAGTGTTAGGTTGTACTGGAAAAATATTTCAGCAGAAAGCTTTCCATGGAGTAACTCTGCTCTAGTAAAAATGAAAATATTTCATATGTATTTTTACATGAAACTTGAAAAAAATCTCAGAAACACTTTTGAACAACTCAAAACTGACCTATGATGTATTATTTCAGTTGTTACATTATCTGTATACAATTTTTACTAATCCATACTGTAAATAGATACCTATATGTGTATTTTCTATTGTAACACTGAACTACTGTGAAACGGAAAGAATTCTATATTATCAAATGACTGTGACAAGGTCTTGGTTGATGTTTCCAAAATTATGCCATTTGGAATACTTTCTACAAAACTTTACATACTTATAGTTATTTTCTGATAAAGAAAAGTTAGACTTTCCTGAAAAGGAGCAGATAGAAATTTTATCATCTATAAATCACATACTAACTATCAGAAGTGATAAAATGTATCACACAGAATACATCCTATTTGTGTGCTGACTCACACAGAAGCTGCCCATTTTCTTGTTCAAGAAAGAAAATTTGCTATGTTATCACTTGTTGCTTTCAATTCTAATTTCTGTATCATCTGTGTGACAAAAGGTATGTATCACCATACTGAGCCAGGGAAGAAGAAAATCATCATTCAGCTTTGCACATCGTTTGATTGAAGTTGTTTTAGGGATTACCTTTCAGAAGGAAAACAATTTTAGCATATAAACAAACCCCTTTGGCCAATGTTTATCCAAGGCAAAGCATGAGGACACAACTTAGGTGTGTATAAACAGTTAATTTCATGGAGAATTAGTCTGTATTTCAGGGACCAACAGGCAGCAAGGTACAACGTGCTTCAAGCTGCCACTGAATCTCAGAATGCCTATGACAAGAGTTTTAGTAGAATTTGTAATATTATTCAGAGTATTTATCTTTGTAATAATTTTTTCTGCTCTGATGTTAAGTTTTTACCTTCAACAACACTCAGCAACAGCTGAGGTAACAGTAAAGAATATTTATCCTACTTACTTATGACTTTTAAGGCTAAGATGCTTCTCTGGAGGCTCTGAAGTCAGTCTGTCATATCAGGGCCTATAGCAATATATTTTAAATAGAAATATATTGCACAAAATAAATATAAAAGAATCAAAAAAAAGTATAAAATTTACCATATAAGTTTTGTGTTTAAAATAAAATTTAAAATAAAACTAGGAGCTGACTGGCTCTACTTCTCTATGGTATGGCATCTAACATGAACAAAAAAGTCAACAAGAACATCAGGGTTGTTACTTCCAGGAAGCAATCTATTTTTAATATTATAAACACTTTCCTGTTTTCTTTTATCCAAGATTTCTTCAGCGTGTATGAAATTCAAGGGTTTAAACATTTTTTTTTCCCTTGGCCATGGTATGCAATGACAGAGATCAACATTTGTTATTTATTTTAAGAAAGCCTCTGCACTATATCAACTGAGAAGGGTAACATTGATAGGCTTTATGGTTCACATGTGTCACCCTTGTCCTAGGTGAAAAGCTACTGCTGTTAGAAAGCTTGTGCACTGTGTGTACATCTAGTGTACGTGGGATACATGTTCTGAGACTGAGAGCAGCCAGGATATCGACTGATCTGTAATTAGATTATCCATGTTAGTATTTTTAGTTCTTATTGAATTGGAAGCAAAATGAGCTCAAAAAGAAACCATCAAATGGCTCCAACTGAGATCAGTGATAAACAATGTTTTTTTCGCACAGCAAAAAACAGAGTAAACACAGTCCAGGTTTGCTCTGGTGGCCATGCTTGTAATACAGCAAGAACATCCTTTTCAAATTCTTGTCCTGTCTGCTGCTACAAGCAGAGAGCAATGGGTGTTAGAGAGACTTCTCCAGGCTTTATACAATCTCTGTGGTGGCTGCAGCACAGTCTGGGGGTGCCAGGGGAGCAAAGAGAAGCATGCATATGCACGCCTGCATGTACAGCAGGTACTCATGTAAGTGGTTGACCAATGCATGGGGTCCTACAGATTAGGAGGAAAATCCAGTGATGGAGCTGATTGCCTCTGTTGGATAGTGAATATCTATGAGAAAATCACATTCCTTGTTTTAATTTGACAAGAACTTCAGCCAGTAAAGCCAGTCAAGATGCTGGTGTTGGGATGCAGCTTGATAATCCCCTGATTTTACTTTGTAAGTAAGGTCCCTTTCTCAGTAAATGGATCATATAACAGTTCCTAAAACCCGTTAACTGGTTTTGCTAAAAATTGCTCAAACCTTGCATAAACCACTTTTATAAATAATCTTCATGTTTGGATTTGTCAGTGTGTTATACTACTTCTGTTCTTTATTGCAAATTCAGAAGCTGTAATGCTGTCCAAATGGGTTTTTGAGTTCACCTCTTCACTGAGTAATGAGATGTCTGGTTTTCAGCCTCAGTCAGAATCCCTCAGACTCCAGATAATCTTACGAGTTTTGTCTTATGACTACACTGTTTGCTATTCTTATGCAATGTGTACTCAGTAGTGAAAAGTCATTATTTAAATTGTTATTTATGCATCCCAACTCAACCTTAAAGCTGATTTGCCTATACTCAATTGCTTCCCCTCTTGCTCATGTCCACTTCAGTGAGTCATCTGTATTTGTGATGCTCCATCCTCTTCTGTCTTATGACCATTTCTTTATTTCTGAAACAGAATTGTTGCCCACTGTAAAATGAGTTTAATTGTTTTCTTGTTCTTCATGCTTTGTCATGAGTCATACCAGAACTGCTTATCCTCAGCAAGACACAGAGCTGGAGTTACAAGGCTCATAAAGATCTGCACCCATCTTCCTTGTTAGCACCTGCTTCCTTTTCTAATGCATTAGTACAATGTAAGTAATATGGCAAATTCCAGAGCCATTCCCAGTCATCTGGCATCCATCCACTGACCTTGGTCCACAAACTGAAGACCAGGTGAAAGCCTGGGAGTTGGTTCATCGCCAGTTTATCCTGGAAATCCTTGGTAGCTTTCTTATTCGCTAGGAATACATGACTTCAGTGGTCCTCCAGTAGCTCAGGTAGAGTCATCCATTTCCCTCCCAACACTAAGCCCCCATGCCTTTGTCTTCATTCTTAGCTGTTTCCCTGTGTTACTCCTATTGCTGGCTGTCTCCAAGCCACGTTCTGATGGTCTGTACTCAATCCAGGTGGCTCAGACTGTTCTGCAATACTGGGAGGGAAGCACCATTCATACAAGGGCATTGATAGACATTCCTGCTTCTGTTAAACTTCCAAAGATAACAATGAATAAAGATTAGCAGATTTAACATCTTTGGGAATGGTCTAGATGATGGAACAGAGTGTACGCTCAGCAAGTTTGTTGGCAGTACTAATCAGGAGGAGTGGTTGATACACAAGATTATTGTGGTGCCATGCAGAGGGACCTGGACAGGCCAGAAGAATGAACTGGCAGGATCTTCATGAAGTTCAACAAGGGGACATGCAGAGTCCTGCACATGGGGAAGAGCAACCCCAGGCTGGGGACCAAAGGTCTGGAAATTGATTCTGCAGAGATGGCCTTGAAAGTCCTGGTGGACACCAAGTTGAATATGAAATAGTTCAGCAACTTCCTGGACTGCACTGAGAAGACTGTCTCCAGCAGGCTGAAGAGAGAATCTTTCCTCTCTACTCATTGTTGTTGAGACAGATCTGGAATGCTATGTCAAGTTCTGGGCTCACCAGTTTAAAAAGCACATGGACACACTGGAGTGAGTCTGTTAAAGGTAATAAAGAAATAAATAAGGTAATAAAGAACTGGAGCATTTCTCATATACAGAAAGGCTGAGAGAGCTAAGACTATTCATTCAGCCTGGAGAAGTCTCAGTGGGATCTAAGCTACATGTATACATACTTGATGGGAAGGAGTGAAGAACAGGGAGTCAGGCTTTTCTCAGCGGCACCCAGTGGGCAGAAAACACAAACTGAAACACAGGAAACTTTTGTATTGTGAGGGTGACTGAGCACTGGCACAGGTTGCCCAGAGAGGCTGTGGGGTCTCCATCTTTGGAGACATTCAACACCTGACTGGCCTGTGAGCAACATACCTAGAGCAGGGGAGTTAGACTGGGTGATCTCCAGAAGTCTCTCCTGTCCTTGCCCCTTCTGTGATTCTGTGATCTTTGAAGCATATGAAGTGGGCTGATTATGTCTCTCCCCCTTTCCAGGGTTAGAAACAGACTAAACCCCAGCCATAATAACAATAAAACTGATCTGAGCCTTTATTCTTATGGATGACTTCTACAATATCCTTAAAAACTTCTGATTTCTTTTGGGAAATATTTGTGTTTATTTCCTAAAATCTTGTAGGAGGTCCTTTCTGCTAGCAAGAGCCAAGTTGGGCAGAGGTTTCCCAGTGCCACTGTACTTTTAGTCCATGTCAGGCAGGCTGCTGTCCCTGCTTTTCCAAACCATGAGTATTGCAACTGGGCTTCCCATTTTTCCTAGAGTTCATTGATTTTGTTCCTGATTTAAAAAAGCATCACAGGCAAAATACCTTTCATATGCTATTTTCGTGAAGGCTTAAAATTCTGTTTGAAACTCTGCTAAACAGGTTCTTCTTTAAATGCATAAATAATGGACAAATTTTAAGGTATGTGAGAATCTCTACTATTTGGTCATTCTTGGTTCAGGAGAACCACAAAGTTCTGTTACCTTTCCACAATAAACCAGCCGGTTCTTCACACTAGCTTGTACTAGCTGAAGCTCAGGGCTTCCCAGGAAGATAAAATCAGGGGATGGAGTCAAGTATCAGATATAATCTGATTTATCAGGTATCAGATATACTCTAATTCTCTCAGAGATATGTTGTCCCTTTTCCCTGAATTTTCTGAATTCAAATAGGAAAGAAATCAGATCTTTTACCTACAAGTCCTTTCTCAAGTATATGGCTCCATTAGACAACTTAACTGCTTCTGAGGGCAGTGAAATGAAACTTCAGTGTCTACTGTTCTTGTATCTTTATTAGTGGCACCTCTTACCGTTCTGCTCCTTTTCCCCCAATACCAGTTCAGACAACCTTTGGCATTGCATGTTTGTCACTTCCTAGGACAAACAAACACAGGAAGTGAACCACAGAAATAGGTGAATGCTCTGGTTAAAGCCTTCTGTGGACTCTTGTTTCGCTAGTGTCTGCTTTGTCCTGACTGACTAGAGGAGTTCAATGGCTTCTTTATATTTTTCTTCTGTAAAAATAGACAAAATTTAGGGAGATAATCCAACACATAGTAAGGTTTACTTCAGTATCATGGACCCGGGTTTGACAGACTCTGGACTTGGTAACACCCAGATGTCACAAGTAATGCTCTATTCCTCAGATCTCATCTACTTGTATAGTACCTGACAATTCCCATAGAGACTGCACTTTCAAACAAAAAAATCACTAATGAATAGATATACAAAGGATTAATGATTAGCACAGATTCACTCCAAACAAAAATACACAGAAATGTCAGTTATTAAGCAATAATATGGACTTTTTTCTCATTTCACCACTCGGAAACTTACACTGTAGAAGTAACCCAAGGCTCTAGCTGATTTCAAACTACTGACCCTGTAACTGTGAAGATGTAGGCACTCGCAAGAGCTATTTAATACAAAAAACTGCTCTGCACTGGCATTTGCAAATGAGTTTCCATGGCTGACATTCTCTGCTGTATGCATTAATTTATAATTCCTTCACTTTCATTATCTGCAAGTAGTGACTTTTCCATTATATTTATAAGAGTACTGCCAAAAACAAAATAAAAAACATGAAACAACAAGTGGCCATTGGGCAGGAAATGAATCACTCTGTCTTTGAGTGTGCTAACTACAGATACTGCAAATATACAGAACCACTTTGAAAATTTTCCAAGGACAATGCTCTGTTAAAACTATAATGTGTATTCTGATGATCTGGATGTATTATTACACAACTCTTTGAAAACAAAAAAACAAAGCACATAGTAAAAAAAAATTCTGTAGATGTGTTTGGATGAGAACTTTTGTTTCAAACGGGCTGACATCTACTACTCTCAAACAGCACTCTAGAGCCAGATCTCTGTTCTCCTTTCTAGTGTGGACTCAGCAGAATGAGAGTAAAGTTAGTTCTTGCAAGAGAACTGGTTTTTTTTCCTGCACATCAGTATCATCCCCAATGGTTATTGCAGTAACATGTTGACATATTTTGTCAGAGAATGTGTGACTATTTTTTTCTAAAAGGAGAAGTAAGGGTCTTTTCCATGCCCTGCTCTGACACTTGGCATTTTTCAGGAAATTTCTCTGGTCATTGGGCGTCATATTGACATTTTACATTATATTTCCAGCTTGATTTGCTTGACAGGATCCCATTTGCTGCAGAGGGCTAAGATATAGAGTTACGATCAAAGGTTTCTCGGAACCTTTTCAGTTTCCTCTACTCCTACATTGTAATCAGAGCAGAATATTTAAAGAAAAGTAGCAAGCCATGGGCAAAATTCAATGCTAACTCATCCTCATTGATTCAATTTAAGTGATGGGAAACACCAGCAGTTTGGATACGATCCACTACTTCCCAACATTTTACACCATGTCATATGTAGATATGATGTTTATTTCATTATCTTTTTAGGTATGTGCAGAGAAGTATCTAAAAATCAATAATAGGTGACTCAACCAAGGGATAAAAAAACTAATTGAAGTAGAACATCTGTAGTTCATTTTGAAAACATCATAACAAATAATATAAAGTGTGAAAGTTCATGTAGTTTTATTTGTACAGCCGAACTCGGTCAAACTTGCTGTGTTTCTTTTCCGTCAAATTACAGTATAGAATGAGGTTTGTCACAACCATTTGGCCTTCAGCTAGACCTGCAGCTGGATCAGCTCTCAAATGCAGAGTTGCTGGAGAGTTGTTATTTAAAAAAAAAAAAAAAAAAAACAAGAAAAGAAAAAAACAGTAAGTAACAGCTGCTACATACTCATAAGAAAATTTTAAATTGAGATATTTTGGCCACGTTTTAGATACAAGCATGGCAGCAAGAGTAAGGAGTATGCAGTCTTGGTTGCTATTTCAGGCTACTGGAGAGGCTCCCTTCCCCATTCGGTTGCACGTTCCTCCATCACACAGAATAAGGAGCACTGTGTACTGTGCAGCCTGGGTGGAGATGGCCAACTCGCCATCACACACACCAGCTCAGGTTCCTGGTCAGATATGTCACCTGTATCCAGCTAGCACTCCTGGCTGCTGTGAAGGATGCAATTGATATGATGCCTCAAGGACTTTCCATGACTCCTTTGTAAACAGCCTGACTTTGCTACTCAGCTAGACAGGGTCATTATCTCACTTTAATGATTTGATATATGTATGAGAATTTCAAGTTTCACTGAGGGGTACTTGCATGGAATCTGATACTCAGTATGTGACCAGTGTGAGGACTGATACATCCATGCAGGTAGGATGTGATGTGCCATCTGCCTCTGGGTGCTGCTAGCATGAACCCTCTCACCCACAACATCTTGACACGACCCAGACAAGCAAGGATCTATCATGCAGCATGTTCACCTCCACTGTTGCTGCATGGCCAGTTCTTCTTCTGAGAGTGCTTCTGCCTCGGCAGTTCCCAGAAGGGTCCAGCATTCATCTGAAGTCAACAAGATGTGGGGAATTCATCTAATCATTGCCCTTGATCAAAGACTGTGATCATATATATGATGGCTTTGGCTTCGGCTTCCAGCTGCCAGCTCTTGCTGCGTCTCTGGACCTTAAATTTTTCTTCCTGTCAAAGTAAATTCAGTATAATCAAACCACCTTTCATTTTTCTATTCCTCTTTCACTGCAACCCTCTTCTGTACTTCCTCTTGCAACATCACTCATAAAATGTGAACACATTATCTGCATTGCCTCTGCTTTATACAGAGAAAAATGGTCCTCTGATGCTTCTGCCTTTCATATGCCTTCAGAGTTCACACTAAGTCTCTGTGGCTGCTACAGATCAAGTTTTTTGGTTTTTTTTGCAGAATAATTCCTATGGTATTCAAGGGTACTCGACTACCTGACCTCAATGCAGTAAAGCCAGGTCTTTCCTTCATCTTATCTGTTGAGTTCAGTCCATGGAAAAAAGACACTAGCTTCAATCTGATGATGCTGATTGGAAAATGGACTTGTGCAAAGATTTTAGATATAGGGATTGGGTCTTAAGCTAATTAAAACACTCCAAAAAAGGTAAAACTAAATATTATTTCTTGAAATATAGAAATCTTTCCTGACCCAGAGTGCTGTACATAAGACTGTAATGTGATTCTAGGAGTAAAACAGTGGATATTTACTAAGTGATGTAGTCTTCAAGTAACAACAAAGTGGAGGTTATTAGTTGAAATCTCAGCAGAGCTTGCCTTATAGGTGTGCTGAGGTCTGGTGCTCTCAGCAGGGATTTCCCTGCTGGTAATACAAAAGGAGAAGGAAGGTGGATAGAAGGTGGCAAAGGTACACAAGCAGGTACTAAAGCAGAATTATTTGGCACTGAGAGAGGGGACTAAAAAAAGCTATATCTCTGCTGTGCTTAAGCCCATGTATACAGTGCTGAACACTCACATATGAATTTGAGTATGTATACTCAAATATGCATATTCATATACATGAAGGAGACTCTGAAGAAGTCATAACAGTCTCATACCATTGCACACATTGATCTCCTGTCTAGCTTTGTGCAAACTCCAGTGCCTTCTGCCCTCTCAGGAACCCCTGCTTCACACAGATTGCTCCAGGGTTTTTATTTCACATTTCTTCACTCTGATACAAAACATCAAAACTCAAGTCATCACTAACAGGTATTGCAAAATGCAACAGGTAATAGGCATAAAGCTAAGAGAAACTCTATCTGGATATGGTAACCATAAAGATTTTAAACTTCATAGTCTGAAGAAATGTTTCTTTCTCCACCAGATATCTAAGAAATGCAATGGAAAAACTTTGATATGTAAATTATAATTAAAAAAAAAATCAGGTACCGCTCAAGGCTATAATTCATTTTATTAGCAAATATTTGCATCAGGGACTTTAATGAGCTTCTAAAAAATAAGCCATTTATGCAAGCCTGTGTAATTCCTCTTCATAACCTGGATGCGTAGAGATAACAGTAGACAAACCCCTGAAAAAGAGGAAAATAGAGAATTTATATGATGCACCAAGAGACAGGAAGCCAGTGACAGCTTTCAGAGTGAGATGACAAAGGAAGAATAGCAGAAAAGGAAGATGACCTTCCCTAGCAACAGTGATTTGGATAGATTGATAAAGGTGTAGTTCCAAGAGATCAGCAAAAATACAGAAAAATACCTGAAAAGTGACAAAAATCTAAGGAAGTTTTTAGTAGCTTAATATAGCATGCTAAAATAAGAAAGGCAAACTCTGTGCCAAGTGAAACCAAATCCTTCCAAAACTAAATTACCGTCATGCTAATGCTTTTTCTGAGCACTGATACTTTATAACATAATCTAGAAAGCTTTGACTTCAGTGATCTTCTACCTCTCTAAGTAAAAAACTTACAAAAAATGGAGTTGCATTGTTTCTTGTTTAAAAATTTTGTATCAAAGCCGGGTTACTAAAGTTCCCGAAACCCAAACTGCAGTCAGATCTTCTGGTGTTCTTGTACCACTCATTGCTTGCTCCTGTAAAACTGATCATACATGATATTAAATTACTGATTCTTACTAAAATGTTTTGGTCTGCTAGTACTGTATGGACTGTGCTATAAGATCCACATGGTCATAAAATCATAGAATGGTTTGGATTGGAAATTACCTTAAAAATCATCTGGTTCCAACCCCCCCTGCTGTGGGTAGGGGCAGCTTCCACTAGACCAGACTGCCCTGCCCTTGAACACTTCCAGGAATGGGGCATCCACAGCTTCTCTGGGCAACCAGATCCTGATCTCCTTCCTACAGCGGGCAGTCCTTCATTCTTCCAATCCCTAATTTCACCTTATACAGTTTGGGCAATGTGGTTGGTGAAGACTGACCAAAAAAGTCATTTAGATGCCTCAGTCCTCTCCACGTCCTGGTAACCAAATCTGCCATTTCCTTCTGGAGTGGGCCCATGTTTTCCCTAGTCTTCCTTTTATTGCCAACATACCTGTAGCATCTTCTCTTGCTGCCCTCAATATCCCTGTATAGATTTAATTCTGCCAGTGCTTTAGGTCTTCTAATCTGATTCCTGGGTCCTTGGACAATTTTTCTATATTCCTCCCAGTCTACCTTCCTTGCTGCCACTCTGTGTAGGCTTCCTTTTTGTGTTTGAGTTTCTCTAGGAGCTGCTTGTTCATCCATGCTGGTCTCCTGGCTTTTTTGCCTGACTTCCACTTCATTGTGATGCATTGCTCCTGAGCTTGGAGGAAGTGGTCCTTGAATATTAACTAGGTTTCTTGGGTCACTCTTCCCTTCAGGGCTTTATCCCATGGTACTCCAGCAAGCAGCTCCCTGAAAAGGCCAAAGTCTGCTCTCCTAAAGTCCAGAGTAGTGAGCTTGCTGTGTGTCCTTCTCACTGCCCTGAGGTTCTCAAGTTCCATCATTTCATGGTCACTGCAGCCCAGGCTGCCCTTGAGCTTCACCTTCCCCACCTTCCCCTCCTTGGTGAGAACAAGGTCCAGTATTGCACCTCTCCTCATCGGCTCCTCTGTCACTTGGAGAAGGAAGTTATCATTAATATATTCCAGGAATCTTATGGATTGCTTATTCCTTGCTGTGTTGTCTCTCCATCAGGTATTGGGGTGCTTGAAGTCCCCCGTGAGGACCAGGGCTTGTGAACATGAGCAACACTCCTGTCTTCCTATAGAGGGCTTTATCCTCTAGGTTGTTGTGATCAGGTGGTCTGTAGCAGACCCCCACTATAAAATTACCTGTCCCTGCCTTTCCTTTAACCCTGACCCATAGGCTCTCAGTAGGCTTCTCAGCCATCCCCAGGCAGAGCTCCATGCACTCCAGTTGGTCATTGACGTAAAGGACAGTATTCCTTGCTTGTCTCCCCTACCTGTCCTTCCTAAAGAGCCTACATCCCTGCATTCCAACGCTCCAGTCATAGGAACTACTCCACCATGTCTCCGTGATGCCCGTAGGATCACAGCCCTGCAGGCGCACACAAATTTCTAACTCCTCTTGTTCATTCCCCATGCTATACATGTTTGCCTAGAGGCTTTTAACTTGGGCCTCCAATGAAGCTGACTTTCTGTTTGGAGTGGCACTTAAATGCTGTTAAATCTAAGCAGGAGAAGTTGATCACCTGGGGAAAAAAATTTAAATAAACAAGAATAAAATGAAAATTGACAATACTTAATGATCAAATTATCTATGGCATATTAAGTCAGTAGTTAAAGACTATTTTCTCATGTATTTTAACTAGTTTCTCATGTATTTTTACTAGTCCAAGTTTATATTGCGGATGAATACTTTTACATACTACATCAATAACATTTAATAAAATATTTAAAGGCTGTTACAAAGCACAAAGCATATACAATCAAAATACATCTGCATAATTGAACTCCTTAATCTAGAGGAGAAGATCTGCAATTTCTATGTTGCTTCTCTCTATTAAAGGCAGCCTGGAAGCATTCTCACCACCCTTGTGTCCCTCTGCTGATTTTATTTCCCGAAGAAAAAGGAAGAGTGTCCATCAAGGCAAGCTTTCCTCGGGGTTGCAGAGCCATCTAGTGTCGGAAGGACAAGATTCTCCCATACGTAATTTCTTTCAATTTACTCTTAATGCCCTAAATGTTTTGTCATTCCATACTTTAAAGATTTTATCACCATTTTTCAGACTCCTTTTTTTCCCCTCTGCATTACCTTCTTTTCCTTTTATTTTCAGTCTTTAGAAATTGGGCATGAAAAGACTACCTTATACCTGTACAAAAACCATGGTAGGTCCAACTTTCTGTGTTTGTTTCTTCCTTAGGATAAAAAGGCTGAAGGAACACAAAAGAAGGAAACATAGGGATGGAGCTGAGCCATTGAATCCTCTGCAATACCTCAGGGTCAATTATACCTAGGCTAGCCCTAGTAGATGTTGGTGTGGTCTATTCCCTAAAAACATGCAGAACATCCCTATTCAAAAGGTAGGAATTCCATATTCTCTCTGGCTAGCCTTTCACTTGGGCTCATTTTCACTTGGGCATTTTTCTCTCGAGTCTGGGTTCTTGCAAGTTTAGTTTTTACCTTGGAAAAAAAAAGAGGTGCTGCCTTTGTTGTATCGTTTGCCTGTTGGCAGATGTGCCTCCTCTACTGCTTTTATTCTGTGCAAAGTAAGTGTAAATCTTTCGGTGTTTTCCTGCCTGGTTGTGTTTGTGAGACCTCTTTGCCATGCTTTCTGTTGTTCTCCGAGCTATCTCCTTTTCTAACCCTTACTCTAACACTGATTATGTTTCGTTTGTATATGTGGTGGTATATGTTATCCAATATGACCTGCAAAAGATAGGCAGCTCTATCCTACACAAGACAACACCACAAAGGGATACCCTTTATACTCAATCTAGCTAGAGTAGATTTCAGTGATCCACTTTGGAAGCAATGAAGAAATACATGACAGACAAGCTGCCATCCAAGACTAGAGGATACATAAATAAACATAAATAAAGACCTGAAAGGGTCTGATGATAGGAGGGATATAGTTTCCTAAACATAGGAATATCCATGTTAGATAAAGAGGGGCATTTACTAACCATGCCTCTGTTTAGACATCTGGAAATAACAAGCCCAACAGGATTTTGAAAGCAATCTGACAGAAGGTGGGCAACCTTGTATTTCCATGGACATGGTTTATTTTTAGGTTGGTTTACTATGAAACAGCGTCTCTATGATCACACTGTCTGCCTCCCACTAATAATTTCTGAACCTGCTAGGCAGGTTTTATGGAAGACTAGCAACCTCAAGGATATGAAATTCCTGTATTCCATGAAAATCAGTCACTAGGAGGTGGAAAGAGAATCAAATCAGTCATCGAATGAAATTAGCTGTTCTTGGTACAGTTTGGTCAACCAGATGAACAATAAGTAGATACAGGGTAGACTGTAAATAAATACATGCATGCACATTGCACACTGAGGTACAGCACAGCACTGGCTGCTGCCTTTTGGGGCTGTATTGTGTCCCGCTGCTAGGTCAAAACTGGTTGTCCCAGGGGGAAATGGGAATATGAAACAGATGGTGGCACTGGAAAGGGGAGCTCTTACTCGCAGAGTATGAGCTACAGTTGTTGATGGTGAGTGGAAGATGCTGGATCCTTTGCAGTATATAAAACATCTATTTTCTTTTTCTGCTATTTTACCAAAAGGCACAATTTGTTTAAATAGATTTGTCTTAGCTTTTGTTTGTGTTAGCTACCCAGCAATCGACAATTATATTAACTGGAGATTACATAAAAAAAAAAATCACATTTGCCTCATCTTAGTATAAACAGTGTTTGTAAAAACCTTTTGTTCACAATAGCTTTTAGGACATTTTAGTACCATGGGGACGGATGTGTTTTCTGACAGACAACAGCTTCGTAGATGAAATACATTAGCAGAACTGTAAAATGAGAGAAATAAAGTGGTGTTTTGCACATCTGTCCTCCACAGGCCTTGCCTGCCCTCCTTGGTGCGCTGTGCTGCACAGGCTCTCTGGCTGACGCAGGTCACTCCTCCGGAGAAAGGAGGTACTGTAGAGGTACCAATGACCTTGGTAATATAAGGTTGTGCCAGAAATTGCCTGACACCATCCACCAGTACATGATAGTATCCATTCATTCCAGGCCTTTCTTTAGAGGCTGTAGTTTCACTGGGTTATTGGGACATAAGTGTCTGACTTACAGCTTTGCTCTTTTTTTTGTGGATTCCTGACTTTTCTGGCTAAAATGATGTAGAGAAAGTATTCCTATATCCTTCCATGCTTTTTCCTTCAACTAAGCTTAACCTGTTGCTTAAGAAAGATTTAAGACCAGAAAACAGGGTTAAACCACAGACTAGTGTCTGTGGTTTAATGAAGAGCTGCTTGTAATTCCTGGAAAAGTATATGGGTTGTTACAAGAATATAAACAAAATCAATATGTTTTTTTTCTTATTATTCTTACCTATTCTTGATGCTGTGACATACATGAGGTACAGTGTAATTTATCAATATAAAATCTACATTTCTGCACATGGTATGTAGCATACACACACGGAATCCCATTGCACCTTCTTCAGTTCTCTATTTATAATGTGACCGTGTAATGCCATATGTAAGCGTTCCCAACTTTCAAAACAGATTATGGAAGGTCTTGCTTCATCTTCCTTGGCACACCTGCTAGGCAAGCCAGCAGTTGGGAGACCTCTAGAGCCAGCAGCACTACCAGCTCTTGGTTCACTGGTATCCCCCCCATGCTGGTGAAGCTGGAAACTCTTGTGCTATCCAAACTAGAAGAAGTATTTGGATCAACATATGAAATGTCAGCAGTGGTCAGACAGTGTGGGTTATGTTCACTGAATGCTCTGCCCAGCACAGGTGATGCAGGAACTGGTGGCACAGCAGATGCCTTTGTGGACTCATTGTTGGTCAGTTCCAAATCCGTCTCTACCTCCCATCTTAACAAAGCTCAGTTCAGAGTTCTTGGTGGCACTGTCAATGCCCTTCTCACGCTGCTGGAATATTAATTAATATTAATTAATTAAAGACCACTAATTAAAGACCAATCTTTGATGAATCCTGCTAGTGACTGCCCTGTGGTCTCGTGCTTCCCCCCTCTCAGTAGCCTGTGTTTCATTCCCCTTAAACAAACTTGTTCATCAGGTCACAGTTCTGATACAACTCCTCTCTTAATTGATATTTTTGGTATGTCAGATACTTTACTGAAATCATAACAAAGCAAATCTGCTGGGAAAATCATCTGTCTTGTCGAAGGAAAATACTGCATTATTGTGGCACTACCTGCCTTTCAAGGAACCCACACCGCCTTTTCCCTGTTTGCAGCTTACCTTTATGTCTTAAATTACAGTTTTCTTCTACCAGGTGACAGCTCTTAGGAAAGTAAAAATCCTGTACTCAGACCAGGCCAGCATCAGTCATCACCCCTCTTGTAACGAGTAAGGTTCTTGAGCTGGAACAAATTGTGATATTCCTAGTAATAACTAGCACTTTTGGTCATAAAAAGGAGATAATTTATGAAGAAGAATCTCCACTAGTATCATAGCCTGATATGCGAGCATTGTTTTCTATAAAATAGAGGCATGTAGCACCAAGAAATCTTACCGCCACTGCTGGCTGGACTAACCCATCACTTTATGTGCAACAAAGAGGTATGTGTAAACATTTTTCTTTCCAGCAACAGTGGTTAGATGAAGAGCTAAATGAAATTTATTCAGAAATGAATACTGGAGATATCCATTGAAACATACTCACTATGTGGAACAAGACATTGAGATAGTCTTATAATACAGTAATATAACCACTGTTCACACTACCCAGTACCACATTCCTGCCTCTGAAAAATGGCAGGCTTTTTGACCTGTTTGCTATCACTACCAGGCAGTAAGAGCCTGGTGTGACCATGGGGGTGTCAGAGTTTCCTGTGAAACACATTTGGTTTGCAAAGAAAAACTGCTTGGTCCATTTGAGGTCCTTATTGAACCACCAGCAGCAGTGAGTCCACTCCCTCACTGAGGCTCATTTCCATTCCAGTATCATACATCTCTGTACAGAGACCAGAGCCAGTGTAGCCAGGATGGCAATTTGCTCTTCTGGATGTGTCCCAGAGGCAAGGATTACTCCCTTTTCTGTGCTCCTGAAGGTTGGGTCACAGCCATGTGATGCAAGGAAGTCTGATTAGGTCATATGAGATGTTCAAATGTTGTTTGGCTGATGGAAAAGTCCTGTTTCCCATGAAAAAGAAACAATGAGTGGACTATACAGTCTTTAGTCTTGTGCCCTTGTTCTCTGTGGGGTGTAAGGTTGACAGCAGATCATTGCATTTTTATTAAAAAGCCCAGCACATTGGAAACACCGTGTTTTGCCTTTCAAAAAATATCAACAGCAATTCAGCAGCCCCATGCAGTGGATATTCCCTTCTCCCAACACACTGAAGTGATTGTTTTCTCAATAAGCATATGTAACCAGAACCCTGAGTCTCTCTGAACTAATAAAGAACTATTGACAGTGTTTCACTGCCATTCTTCTGTAGCTTTTCAGGTGCCACTCTGCAGCAATGTGATAAACACAAGCCCTTGGAGACTCTTTCAACTTTCCTACATGCTGTAGCATGTTTTGGAGATCTAGAATAGAACTGCCGAAACTGGCAGTGAGGCACTGCCACTGCTTCTTCTACATTGCAAGCTTTTGTTGTTTGGTGAGTTTTGTATTGCCCTTCAGTATTTTTTAAGCAAACAAACAATTCTCAAGCATTTAAGAGCTTCAGTAAATACAATAGACTAGAAGGTTGGATTTTGAAATGCTTGGGTCAGTAATCAGGTTGTTGTTGTACACAATGGAGAAATAAGAGAGAGATGAGTTTTACCTGACTTTAGGTGCTTCAGAGGCACATCTACATTCCAGCTTGGCAGCTAAGCACCCTTTAGAGTCAGCAGAGTTAATGAAGTACAGAAAGCAATTACTCTTGCCTAAAGTAGTCAACTAGATTTGCCCAGATAGATTACAAGATCTCAGTTGACAAAATCTCTGTCAGGATGAGCACCTTGGCACCAAATTCAGGTGCGGGCAGCTACTTCTGGGGTTGATGCCTAATGTTAGGCAAGATGAACATGGTCCAAATATCTAGTACCTCCTCAAGGTGACCAGGTACAAGTGTTACAAGAATAGTAAAGAAAATGCTATTAGGAATAAACAAAACAGTGCCAAAGGAAAAGTTTTTCAGAAAGAGACGATTTCTCCATTGCTCACTGACAGGATTAGGAATCAGAGAGACTGAGAACAACAACAAAACTCCCAGGGGGCTTAACCAGAGGAAGCTAGAAGACTGTCTGAACATTGGAATCCAATTATTTATAACCCACTGAGAAAATATGTCTCTCCAGCAACACTTATGGCATGCCCTCACTTCAGAGTTTGTGCAGGGTGAGTGACAAATTAGGGCATCTCCTTAAAGCAAAGCCCACTCTGAATTGTAGTGCCATGCTGATGAGACCCATGTTGGTCTGGGACCACATTCACCAGCTCCCTGGACTTCTGCTGGTCTGTTGCTCCAAGAGGAGGTGACCAGGAGCAGGGGAGGGAAGGGAAAAGCAGATGGCACTTGGGCAGCATCACCTGTGACCTGGGCACAGGGTTATAGATTCTGGGGTGGGATGGAGAAAGTGCTGACCACTAACCACATCAAAGCCCAAAGAGATTATCCAGTGATTACCCAAAGCACCTGTGTGGCTCTCAGGAGCAGCTGTACTGATGTGCAGAATACTCAATAACAGTAAAGAGGAATTACGTTTTCCTCTTCACACTGCTGTACTTTTCTTAGTTGCTTACTAATTGAAGCTCACCCTTCCTTGCACCTTCCTTTCACAGGACTTTCAAACGTAAGCAGGAATCCCTGTTGCCCTTTCTCAGGACTCCATTTCTTTTTCTTTCTGTCTCTGTTGATTATGTGACCTGCACAAGACCTGAATTAGAGATGCTCATGGTCACAGGCTAATAACAAAGCTGCTTCTTTGCAACTTTTTTTCTTAGGCATATGTCATTTGTGCTCTGCTTTAAAGAAAACAAACATGCAAAACACCAAAAAACCACAAGTTGCATATATTTATATGTGTGTGGGTATGTGTATGTGCATGTGTGTTTGTGTATTCTGAATCTGGAAACGTTCTTCCTTCGTTTCCTCTCCAGAATTTTTTTCATCCTAGCAAGAAATAATTTAAACATTACTAAACTGTTCATGATCATGTAATTCCAATATAATTACTACTGGCCTGTACAAAACGCAGATTTAAACATACATAACTTCTTTTTGTATACGGCATAAAATGAAAAGTATATCTTAAGCATTATTCTGTTCTGGGTGTATTCTGTTTTAAGAAACAAGTGGAATCAGACAGACAGTATTAGCATATTTAGGCTGTTGTTCTAAGCAGTATCAAGAGATTTAATTAAGGAAAATCACCCTGTATTGTGAGCAACACTGGAGTATGGACAAACTTAGGCAATTCTTTGATGAATACTGCCTTGTAGGTTACTAATGTCAGATGTATAAATAATGCTATCTCGTGCTCCTTGAAGCCTTGTTTCTCAGCAAGGAGCCTCCCTGAGGGGAATGCTAAAGAAAGCAGTTCAAAGATTTACATAGGTCAGAATGTAAATCTTGAGGGAGGTAACAGATTTCTCCAAGTAAAGAAACAAGAAAGGGAAAACAGTGGCTTTCCTTCTTCTGACAGGGAAAAACAGATTAAGAGTCCTGATGGCTCCTGCCAAGTCCTTGCGCCTGCTGTGCTCTAGACAGTCCTGCCTTTCATGGGCCACAGAGTAGTGCCCATTCATTATTAGAAGAGAATTAACTTCTTTTCCTATTCATTTTTTCCTTTTGAAACTATAAAAACTGTCTCGTGGGACAAGCTAACACTTGGGGTTGCTGTATCCTGCCAATAATGGTCAACCAGCTGCATTTAAAAGCAGCAGCAGTAATACCTTGTGCTTGACTGAGCCTTCTCTCACCCTCACAATAGTTATCAGTCTCTGTAGTTTGATAATTGAAGTCAGTGTTCTAGAGACAGAGTGCATTGCCAGCCCAGGAGCCATGGGCAGCCAGATCTCCTAAGAAGCCCCTGAGGCCAGCGGGGAAGAAGTGTTGTGGCACTGACAGAGTAAGATGTCAGAATGCATGTGTTTCCTGAGAAGCCCTTGCATCTTGATGTCTGGGCACTTTCCCACACAAGACACTTCAGTGGAAAGTTGATTCATATCTGTTTACAGCCAAACTTATACCTATAAGGCAGATGTATATTAAAAGCCAAAAAAGCTTTGGTTGGAGGGAAGGGTTTCTATTTCAATAGCAAAATATTGACACTTTGATGGTCTACTTGCTCTGAAATCTTCCGCTAGTGAAATGAGACAGAGTGGGTGAAGAAAAGAGGCCCCGTTCCTCCCCAGAGAACCAATGTTTTTTGTGATGTCAGGCTGCTGAAACCACTTTTTATCAGTTTCATATCCCCCAGAGATGATCAGTGCTGCTGCCAAAAAACAGACTGAAGTACTCAAAGTAAAGCTTGGTGGGACTTTAATTGCCAGAATGAAAATTATCCCCCAAACCGTGCTCCCCAGTCTGTGTGCAGTTGAATTTGGACTGCACTTCTAAAGCACCTAAGTTTTCCCCCCCCACACTAAATGGGTTGGCCAAGGTCTGCAGAGTAAAGTTTGCTGCACAGGGGAGTCTCTGCTGCTTCATTTCTGGAGCAGGCTTGGCTGGTAGCCCTGCAGTGCTCTTGCCTTCCTTTCATCACATGTGCACAGACTAACCATTCCTCTACTCTCCCACAGTCATGCAGAGCCTGAACTCTGTCTTCCCGCTCACTCTCTCCTGTTTGCTTTCAATGCCATCTGTGTCTCCATCCCTCTCCATACTTGTGAAGTCTGAACCTACTGTGTCTTTATGGCAGACAAAAATGCACTCCGTTCCTGAAAGCGTTCAAGGCCAGGGTGGATCGGCCATAAGGAAACTGGTCTAGTGGATGGTGTCCCGTCCTATGGCAGGGGACCTAGTAACTAGGTGATCTTTAAGGTCCATTATAGGGCAAGCCTTTCTATGATTTCTGTGATTTCTATGGCAGTACAGGACAGTCCTCTTCAGCTAATAACAGGGAGATGTGCAAACATTCAGCTCCTCAAAGCACAATGAGGAGTTTCTTAGGTGCTTTCCAGTGTTTTGCTATAACCTCATAAAAACTGTCCCAGGAGCGTGCTAATGCCCTTGCACATTTCACAGTCTGCAGGCAGGGGGATTTTGCAGAACCTCTTGCAGGTTTCACAGGCTGCAGGCAGGGGGATTTTGCAGAACCTCCTTCCACGCAAGCTCTTGCCACAGAGAGGCAGTCTCTGCCAGTAAGATAGAAAGAGGTAGGGGGAAAAAAAAGAAATCAAGACAATGAATGGGAAAGAGGAGCTTGTCAGGAAGAGTCAATAAATGGAAAATAGGGACCTTATAGTCGGAATGTGGGGCTGTGCCTGACCTGCTGCCGGTGCGCCCCTGCGCTTTCTACTGTGGGTGGAGGCAGCAAGCACATAAGCGAGGTGTTTTACATACAGTAACAAAGTTAAGTTTTCCTGACCTTTGAAGGCAAAAATTTTTATCTGGCGTGAAATGACAGCGTTGTCTTCGCACCAGCTGGTTCTCAAGATTGTGACGGCAGTGGTATCTATCTTGATGGTTTCTGTGCCCTCTCTGATTGGCTTGAGGGATTCCTGAGCCCACCTTCTGCAACCAAAGGACCTTGCCACTGAAGACCATCGTGTTCCAGCATAGTGGACAGTCAAATCAGAGCAGGAACAATAATTTACAGCAGATAGGAATTTACTAGAATGGTGAAAATCGTACATAAATATTGTCCATTATATTACAAGACAAAGTTGAGGATTTGCTCTTTTTTTCCTAACTAAATATAAGGACCTTTGTTTCTTTCTTTTTTTTTTTTTTTCTTTCTTACTGGGAACTCTGTGATATCAACATTCCTGAAGACTAAAGTCCTTAGCTTTCCACCTGCATGTCAAGGATGTTTTTTTATTAAATTCCTAATTGTATCAATAAGGTTTATTCATTGTTTCAAAGCTACTAGTAACAATTAGCACGCTGATGATCTCTGATTAAGAAAAGAAGGGGTTTTTTTTCCCCCTAAGGTAAATAAATCAACTTAAAAATTATCCCTTTCTGCAAACAACAGCTGCACAGGAAAAGGAAGACTGTTAGCCATCTTTCACTGATGCACTAGGCTGATCCAGTAGATGCGTTTCAAGTACTCTGCGGCTGCAAGTTAATATATCCTACACTCCACAGGAAAGAACCATGCAGGAAAACAAAAAAAAGGCAGAACAATTGTGTGAACCAAGAGCCCCATCTTATTCTGAAAACATCTGTGCCTCTGAACGTTTCATTCATTCATTTGGTTTATTTGGTGCAAAAGCGGCCCGAGCATTAGCAGCCTGCTCTGTAATAATAGAAAAAGCAAATGTTGGTGTAGAAGTCCTTTGCCTTTTATTTGGTAGGACACAAACTCAGAAAACAGGAACTGCTCAGGAGCTGAGGCTATACACTGTATGATGAGATTTGGTATGGGGGAGCATGGCTGGGCATGCAGTGCTAGCATTATGGAACGGATAAAGAATGCCAGTAGTTTTGAAAATACTGGTTTACGGAGACCCTCTGTTCAGTACAAAGTACAGAAATGCTGGAGAAAAAAACTGCAGGGGTGAAAGAAATAAATGGAGGATGAAATGCAGACTCACAAAGTATGGGATGATTTTGGCACAAAGCTTCCAAAAAGCCAGGATTTTACCAGTCTACATACCATAGTTTCCAATTTCTAACATGCTCAGCACAGGACTTCTGCTTCAGTGCTGAGGAGTATTCTGTAAAGGGTTAATGGTAAAGAGCAACCGCTTCGTTTTATGCAGATAACACAACAAAGCCTGGAAATGCAAATGCGTTCAGAAAAAGCCTTTGAACAGGTTTTTTTTTCCTCTGAAAGTTGTTATGTTATGGAGATTTAAGAAAAGTCCTCACTGTTTATTACTCCAGACATCAGGAATGGCTGACAAGTTTATATAAAAAATTCCGGATCTTAACATTTTCCCAGTTGTTACTTTTCCTTTCCTGCTGCTTCATCTTTGCAGAAGAATCGGATTAAAGTGATGTATTTTGTCGCACTTTTTCCTGCAGTAAATTAACCCTTGGCCAACAACGACATGGAAGACAGCACAGTTCTATGGAAATTAACTTGACAGCCCATAAATGTGAGAGCCTGTTTTTCACTGGATTTCATTTTAATAGGCATTAACAGGGGTTTTGGGTTAAGTAAGCAAATGGAACTAGCCCTAAAACTATAATTTTATTTCATAGCCCTTTTCACAGGGATTAGCTATCAGTTTGAAAGGCCTGTGAGGCTTCATCTAGCTTTTTAATTCAAAATGTACTGAATCCATCACAATTCCCTTTTGCTCCTAAAATGCTACAAACAAGTAAACAATATCCATTGTGGATGCTAATATATCTTGGTACGTGACAGATTTTTAATGAGAAATCTGAGGTTGGAATGGTGCAAATCTGCACTGTTCTACCAAGGGTAGAGGCTGCTTTTTCCCAGAACTTAAGTTAGAGAGAATCTATTCTGCAATGATAATTTTACTTTTAAAAATGTCCAAAATACACAGAAGAGTTTAAGGAACAGTTAAACCTGTTTCCCCTTCTTGCAAATTTTAGGCATAGTTTGTTCCTGGACTGAACTCGAATTGGCTACAAGCTCTCCAAGTTGGGGCACCAAGCTTGTGTTACTCTGCAAGTTAATCAAAATCAAAGTGACATCTCACTACTGACCTTGATGCTATCATTCAACTCATCCTCTTGCTCATTTACCTTACCACCCCAGATATAACACAACTAACAGCTGGGTATGAATACAAGCATTCTGTGCACACTTTATTTTGGGGGTCAAAGAGCACAGAGTAACCGCAGTGCTGAAGAATCAACATAAATGGTTTTAATAATCATTTCTGACTGAGACCAGCATATGGAAAATTAAAAAATGCTTTTTACATGTGCTCTGACAGAAGTCTTCCAGACCAGAGGAAACATAGAGCTTCCTAACAGGACAGTCAGGACCTCCCTGCAGGAGTTCCCATTGGGCCCACAGCTGCTGATGGTGGTACCATGCTGCACGGCCCCAGCTCTGCACAGAGGCACCAGACGTTGAACGCTTTGATTCTGAGCAGCTTAATGGAGTTGTACCACACAGTGCCTGGCATACCAGAGAGCAGCCCCTTACTTCAAGCCAGCCCTGTTAGGGTTAGATTCACACTGTAAGTGGCACAGTGACTGCATCTTCCTGTGACCAGGGAACAAGTGAGACTGGCTGGTTATCGTCAGAAGTCAGTCAGCGCTAATACCTGGTGTAGGACTGTACTGGAGGTTGCTTATAGTGTGCTGCACAGATACTGCTGAATCAGGCTGAAGAATGGCGGTCAGAGCATGCTGATACCAGAGCACGTGACAGGAGGATAAGGCATGTAGCACTACCATGTCCATTGATACACAGTTCTCAAAGTGGAAGCAACTGGGTAATTGACAGAAAATTGTTTTCCCAAGGATTTACAATTCCTTTTCATATGCCTTCATACAACTGTTTGTATAGAAATTTGTGAAGAGTCTTCTATTTATATGAGTAAGTATTATTAATAGACAAGTGAATGTATTGACACCAACAAACAGGTTCCCAGAAGCATAAGCATGATCTCTCTGGAAGTGACTGCTGTGCACCATATACATACCCATTTACTTGGTAAGAATGTGATTAGAGAAGCAAGATGTAAACATACAGGCTGGCAAATGATTGTCATGTATGTGTCCTGGTCAGGAAGGAAACCAGCTATTTTTAAAACAGGAATTTATAAATAAAGCCAAATATAAGGCACACTCTAAAGAGAATGAGGAGGAATCAAAGATACACAGTAGCTTTCCTGAAACACACAGCTTATTCACCACCCCGGTATAGGCCCAGATCCAAGTAGAGCAGAGCCTTTCTAACATCCATTTAATGTGTCCTCTGCTCTTTTAGCTAATAGCATCAGCACATCAAAAAAAGTCTACAGAAATACGCAGGACAGGGCTTAGCATTTCTGTATGGCTGTGTTGCAGATTTCTGACTCATGATCAGCAGAAGGGTGGAGAGAGGATTTATCTGTGCTTCTGCCTCATGCTTTCTTTGATAGATTTGATAGACTTTGACAGACTCCCCCTGTCTTGTAGCACACATGAACCTGAGTGTAGTTCTTCACATGTTGAGCCAAAACAGCAATTCTTCACTTTCTTTCTTCTTTTCAAGAATTCAAAAAGATCCAAAGGAGTTAAATTGTCCTAGCAAAATCCCAGTGCAAACACCTGTGCCTTAGGGTTCATTCAACACTCTCAAGTCTCCATCTATACACGCCTGGAGGATCCTGCCTTGCAATCCCTGTAGGAAGGATGTCCTCTGGGAAGGTACATACACAGGATCCTTGGGTGGGCATGTTGTCTGAGAATCAGGAAGTAGAGAAACTCAGTGTCTAGAAAAGTTTGTGCTCCTGTGCTAAAGAATAGGAATGTAAATAGTGTATTAAGCTGTTGCATTTAAGATCTGAGATCTCAGCAGAGGGGAGAAGGAGGAGGAGGAGGTTGTCATGAAGAAAACAATGCTTACTACCTGAAGGTTTCTATTTCAAAGGTTTTTCAAAAATGTTTTATGTGTTATTTGCAAAGTTGTATACTGTGTAAACATGAACTGAAGTATTTATTAAGACACTGCATCTCCCTCTTGGCTTCCTCTCTCAATCTGCTTGGAACTATCATATCAGTTTTGTGGGGTTTGTGTACAACAAAGAGCCCAGAGGCGTAATTTTGTGCAACACTTCCCAAGAAGCTATGACCACAAGCTGTGCTTCAGCAGAATGTGAGGTTGGAATGTAGCAAGATATTGCTGTCTTCATGTTCCTATCACATGGGTATATAAAGCATGGGGGCTAAACAGTAGCTAGTTATTAAAAATCAATTTACTCCAGAATTTTACTGGATTCTAAAGTGCAAATATCTACCATCATAAGTAATATTAAAAATATTTAATTTTATTGTAAATCTCCTCATACATGGACTACCTTTTTTTAATTTGTTTTTCCTTGGAGCTGCAGTTCCTGGAAAAAAAGAAGACTTGGGAATATATTGTGGAACTATTAAAATATTTCTGGACTGCTAAAAAGGACACAGATTTGTATTCTTAATTTCCTGTTTTGAAACCATTTTTATGATTTCACAGCTTTTATTAGTGAATTCACTTATTAGTGCATTTTTAGGTTTTCCATTTCCACCTGCATTGACTACATGTCAAAATTACCAATTAACAGGATACTTATGTTTCAAGGTAATTTTTTTTCCACTCTTCCAAAATTTGA
>NW_020884876.1:2497087-2744444 GCF_003945725.1 Corapipo altera | reverse complement strand
TTGAAGTCTTGATTTTATTCTCTGAATTAGTTATAGCCAATAGTATAAGGTTTTACTGGGGCTTTTCAATGATTGTATTTTTAATATCTGTTTTCAGTAGCTTAAAAGACCATTGAATTCCAGTGAGTTTGGAGATGTTATTTTCCAGTGTGGGAACCACGTTCTCTGAACAAATTCTGAGACAGTCTGGGAGAAGAGAGGAAATATTTGCACGCCTTACTAAAAAGAGATGATGTCCCTAAAGAAAACCCATTACCTTCATGCTTTGAAACAATGGCTTACTTTTACACATACAACCCTGCTATCTTTAAATGGCATTATTAAGATGGCAAACTCATGCAAGTGAAAGGTCAGAAATGCCAGAATTATATCAACATATATTCTGGAAGGTGCCTTTGTGTGTTGTGATGTTGACCCTACGGATAGGATCATGTGCTATCTCTCTGTAGATGCTACATCTTATCTATCAAGTTGCTTTCCCATGACTCAAACACATCTGATTTAGTGATAAATACTGAAATAGAGGAAGTAAATCTTCTCTCTTTTCTTCTGCAGTGTATTGGACATCTATTTTCATTATTCTTATAAATATCCAGTAGTGTTAGACCTTCATGTGTCCCCATTTATTGTGAAATCACAGTTGTCTATTTAACACCAATAGTGACATTTGGTATTATAAGAGCTGGATTATTCAAAGGTAAGTAAGATTTCTTTCAAAGCTACTCTAGTTTCACATTGGTGATAGTTCGGGGAGAGGTAAGCCTTGGCTATAGGCTCCTTCAAGGTATTTCTACAGCCTCAAAGGTCCTTTGACTCATGTGCCCTCCACAATTGTCTCCTTTAGACAAGGAGCAGGCACCGCAGCCAGTGGTGAGATATTCTTCCCCTTCCTCTGCGCTCCCAGTCTGGGAGCTGAGCAAAAACTGCTGCTGCACAGGAGGGGTTCAATGGTCCTATGCCTGTTTTTTTCTCCAAAAGCAGTCTCAGGCTGATCACCAGTCTGAAAAGAAAACTCAAAGCATCTTAATGCAGAAACGGCAGGAACTTCATTCAGAGCCAGTCTGAAATGCAGTGAGCCCTCCTGTCTCCAGGTTGTGAGGACTATTCCTCTGCGTGTGCACACTGGTTTTAACTGTACTTCTTCACAGAGGACATTTTGTTTACCTTAGTTAAATGGAAAACAAATGCCAAACAAAAGATTCTTGCAGAACATATCAAAAAAATCTACTTTCCGAATGCCTTTTGATTAGGACAAGAAATAGCAGCAAAGGAGACTGAGGTTAAACTTTATTCCTTACATTCTACTGAAGTGCTGCAGTACTAATGAGGGAGGTTGTGGAAACACCATCCTGAAGCCCTCAACCTGCGGCACTGCCTGGAGTTGTTGTGACCCAAGTGCAGGACCCAACACTTGGTCTTCTTGAACCTCATACCATTGGCCTTGGCCCACGGATCCAGCCTGTCCAGATCCCTCTGCAGAGTGTTCTTGCCCTCCAGCAGAGTCAATATTCCCACACAACACTTCCACCTCTCACTGGTTAGTTGTCTTCTTCACTGCCTGTGCATCTGTGGCTATCATGTGGCACACTTTGAGCCAATTACACTGTGCTCTTTTGTGTTCAAGTGCATTCAGCATCCACTACTCTACACTAATGTGACTGAGTCATCACTATTGAAAACAGTTTGGAAGAGTGAGAGAAGTCCATCTCACTTTGCCTGAAAACTGGACTGATAATCTTCCATAAGAAGAAAAAACAAAACTCTCTTTCAGGAACTGAATTTCAACCTTTCTTCCATCACACCCCATCATGCCCATGGCCACTGTGACACCTGGTAGTGTAAGGAGGCATAAGAGCCTTAGTTTAACTACTGCACTGTGCAAACAAAAGACACTAGTGAAAAAAGAATAGCTAACAGGTTTTCTAACTCTTTTAAGATCTCATTTTAAGATTTCACATCTCAACAGAAAAAACAGTGAGAATGTGGCTCACACCGTCTTGAGGGGACAAATGAGCTTAGACAACTTGGCAGCCAATGAGCAGAAGACAGGGAGTTACCGAGCAGGACAGCTTGATGCCAAGAGCAAGTGGGGAGCTGATGTGCCACCAGCTTCATCTGAATATTCAGGAAAGTAAGTTAAATGGTGACACCTTGTCCTGGCACATGTCCTATCCTCTCCTGTAAAACAAACCCTGGCACACAGCACATGTCGTGTCACTTGCCTTTTTCTCTTTTGGAGGAAGAGCAAAAAAATTCTGCACATTTGTGAGACATCTGCACTCAAAGCCACAATAGCAGGGTATGTAGATGACTCTACCCTTTGAAAAATAAATCCTGGGGCATATTTTTATGGAGTGCTTTGTGCCCTGCCCTTGCTAGACCATGAAGACTTAAGACTAGAGTCTCAAGGATTAAGAAAGAAGCATTGCACAGACCGAAGGTATCTGCCAGACTAGGCAAAGATTTCTAAATTGAGTAAAATCCAGTGGTGAGATTTCAGAATTTAATAATGCTCCTAAAATTGCCTATGTGAATTTCAGGGCTGTTCATGGCCTGGAGGAAATGCTTTTCAGGACCAAGGTGGTGTGTATGAATCAGCATTTCACACCTACCAGAGGATTTGAGAGGGGAACTGTGTAAAAGTGGGATGCATTTGGGAAGCTGTGGGGCGAGGTGGGAGACATCAAAAACAGATGGAGGAGTGGCTGGACAGCTCAGAGTAAGGCTGGCAGAGTAGCCTGGCTCCTTTTTGGAAATAACTCTGAGGTGCAGGTCTTGGTGGGGCAAAACAACTCCTTTGTTCGTGCAAAGTGAGGGCTGTGGGGAGGGTGGCAGCTTTAGAGGAGTTCACCTAGACCTAAGTCCCCTTTCCCCCAATCCACTACTTTTTCTTGCAGACCTGGAAAGTGCTTGGTAATGCTGTGTTGCCTCTCACCCAGCTCACCTGGGAGAAGTCCAGTCAGCAGCCACTGAAACACCTCCTCTAAATCCTCCCTAACACCCTCTGTGCCCCTGCACACCCATCAGTGCACCTCAGGCTGCTCAGTTGGCTTGTGTAGTGGCTTGACCCTGTGCAGGACAGTCAGTCATTGGAGCCTGCCAGCTGCATAGGAGCAGCTGCCAAGCCAATGTGGCCACCATTAACAAAGTAGACTGAACTCAAGAGCAAAGAGCATGTTTCCAATGAGGTTATTTGGCACTTAGTAGTTTGCCTCTCATGTGACAGTGTTGGTCGTGGTAGCAGAGACTATGTATTAGCCAACATAAAACACAATGTTCCACGTGCAAGTTACAGATGAAACCAGAACAGATGATCAGAAAGAAAGACTCCTCAAAAATCAAAGGTCATGTCTCTAGCTTGATGGAGAAGTGGGGTTTTCTCTAGTGGTCGGTAAATATTTTTCTGTGATGTATAGATTTTGTGAAACATCATGAAACACTGGGTTCAGGCTTCCCTTAGAAATTTATCCCTCTGGCTCTTTATCCAGGTCAAATCCAGTCTGAGGAAGTGCCCATGTTAATCCATTTAAGAGGGAGGATCACAGCAAACATCTCATGACAGCAGCTGACCTTACAAGAATGCCTCCCTCACTATGGCAGAGACTTGATATAGATCCTTGAACTTGCAAAACATTTGTCATTTTGAAATGCTGCATAGGGAGAAGAGTTCACAGCATCCTTGGGATTCTCAAGCCTTGTTCTCTCATTGCTCTTCAACCTGAAATCCCATCTGTTCGGAAGAATTCAAGTGAATGTTTTGCAGTATTTATTTTCAAATATTTGAGCTGACTTGGAGAAAGCCGGATCTTTTCATTTCTATAGTAGACATTTCTCAATGGAAATAGAAGCAAGTTACTGCTAAGGTAAAGAAATAATTGTTTTCAGTGGGTTAATAATGAAAAGAAATTGCATTCAAGAGTTTGCATTACCAAATCCTTCAATTAAGTATATAGAGAGAAGGGTTATAGAGCATGGCTCCAGATTGGGACAGTGATATAGCATTATCCCTATTCCCTCCCTTTTACAGCTTTTAAAATGATCTGCAGACTGCACCTCAAGACGGCTTAAGACAAAGGGTCTCACAGAGCCAGAGATAAGCACCATGTTTTATCACTGCAATTCCTTCTGTCCCCTGCCTGACTCAACTAGATGTAATATAGACTAGAGGCCTAATGTTCGTGTACCTTCTGATATCTTTCTGACTGTATAAAGGGACTGCAAATGGGGCATAAGTGTAATATATACACGTTATAACCTCACTTTTCATTGCCCCAGTGGAGACTTGCTAACTTTGAAACTCGGGCCCAGAAAGTTCACATTAATTCATGCATTTGTTGTGTCTTGAAAGTGTAAAATGATAATTGTATGGCTGAAAATACCAGTGGCAGCACTGTAGCTTCATAAGAAGAGACAAATAAAGAATTCAGTGTTCAGAAAATACCGCAAGGGCCAGTCTCGATGAATCTGCTGATCACCATACCGTCTGTCAAGCAAAGTCTTCTCAGAGGAAAAACATCTGTGTTTGAAACTTCTCATATATCTGACAGCTCAGGAGGTGACTCACACACTGGAGGGGCTGATGTAGAGTTAAGCTGGCCAACTCTGGTCAAAACCAACTCTGAGAGCAGACACACAAGTGGGAAGAAAGAAAAATGGCCCCATTGTTACATTCGTGCCCAGGTTGGGGCCAAGGCAGCAGGAAGGCTTCTTCCACTTTCTTTGCCTCCCCCAAGAAAACCTGGGTTCCATATGTTTTGGTTTCCTTAATTGCAGACCAGCCAGTGCCATGGGGCTCCATGAACATCTGAGTCTGCACAGCCTAGGAATCAGTGGTGGGTAAAGGCAGACGGTAACAGCTTACACCCCACAACTGCTCTAGCAGTGGTACGCCAGGGACCATGGCACTTGGTGATTTGGCATCAGTAGAGCTAGGGCATGTTTGCATTTGCTGTACCCCAGCCTGTGTTACCTGAAGCAGAGAGGAGAAGGTCCATGATGAAAGGAGACCCAAGTGGTCAGCATAGAGTGAGGGAGCCTTCTGAGGTCTGATACTGCTCCCCTCAGAGTATCCATCTCACCCTCCTTAGTCCTCTGCACCAGAAATGTTCACAATTAAAAAGTGATTCTTAAAGGCATGCAGGCTAGTCCTGCTGTAGTAGCAACACATAGATAACTTCTATTTATCTTCTTAATCTTGCATTAATCCAGGAAAGTGTGTTTACATTTCGGATTTTTAAGTATCATGCTTCTCATGCGAGCCTGATTTTTAATTATATCCTGAATAATTCATTCTAAAAGCCTCTTTATTTTCTTCTCTCCAGTTTAATTAACCTCTTGGTGCAGTCAGTGGGATTTTACCATAAAAGCATAATGCGTTTTACGTTAGTGCATAACTCATGGTGGAAGAACACAAGTCCTGCCACCAAAGAGTTAATGGCAGGTTCTGACTTAATGTAATTTTATTATGGATGATTAATAATAACAGATCATTTTCTTTATATGTAAGAGCACTACCTCAGGTTACCAAGGAAAGAGTAGTCATCCTGCCCAGCACCTTGGCACGTCTGCCATCTCATATTGAGGCAAGGGTGGTATCCTGCATTAGTTTTTGATGGAGTTCTCCCTACCCTTGCCAAAAGGCTCCCAAATTTATGCTGATCTTCTGCCAGAGCTTCAGGTGATAAATGTTGGGGTGGTACAATTACAATGTCAGGAGGATCTTGACTGATATATGTCTTTGGGTTCCCAGGTAGTGCCATTTTGAATTCCTACCTATGTACCTCATTGACCACCCCATCCAAAGACCTGGACTTTATCAGCAGAAAAGATCATTTCTCCTTTGTGCTGTAAGTAGGCATTGATTATCAATAACTATGATAGCTAAAGCTCTTTGTTCAAGGAGCCAGACTGCTTTCTGCAATGAGAAATCTTTTTTACTTTGCAAATAGAAGTTGCTATAGCGTGGTAGTGGACATGAATGCCCATGTATGAGGTATCTTCTTATTTCCAACATGTCTTCTGTTCCAGGGTTTCTAACTGCCCTGTGTCTTCCTGCAAACTCATCTGCCTAATTTTTATTCTTTCTCTTGCAGAGGTTAAGAAATGTGATACAACAGTGAACAAGGAAGTTAATAAAATTGTCCCCAGTTCTGTCACCTGGCTGGGGACACCAAAGAGAATTGTTGCTTGCTCACCCCACCATGATACTTTAACTGCAAAGCCAGGTTTTCTGCAAAATGTCCTCTGTGCTCATATATGCTCTTGGCAGGTACAGGGGCAGCTCTTGTCTGCAGCTCTTTCAGGGGGAGAAGACCCTCCTGATGCCATTTATCCCATCTCCAGGCAAGTTTTTGTATCTTTTTCTTGGTAGAGAATTATACTTGACCAAGTCATGCTTGGGTACCTTTAGCGCAATATATTCAAAATGGACCAACCAAGCATCACTTTGGTCCTGTGGTGAGGGATGACGCAGGGGCACATCAGGCTGTGCTGGGCCAGTACCCAGAAGATGTGCAAAATGTCACAAAAGCAATGATCTCTGTTTTTACCTGGGCTTGTGAAAGATAGGCCATCGTTAGATAAAAGTCCATGCCCACAGATTAGAGACTGAGCCTTTTAAATAGGCAAATGATTAAGCTCTTGCTGATTTGGTCTGGATTAATTAAGTCTGAGTCTTTATCTGCGGAAAGTGACATTGGATTTACACCAGCTGTGCAGCATTTCAGGAAACAGAGTCTCTCATGCTGCTTTATTTTTCCCCCAACTATGGTCCAGGTTCAGATTGTCAAAACACCCAGTGGCAGTTATTTGCTGTTAATTATTTGATCCTTTCTTAAGATCCTCTTATGCAACTGCTTCATTATGCAACTGAACAGCAGCAGGTTGCCACACACCCGGGGGTGCGAGGAAGCCGGCCGCACCTTAGATAAGCGGTGGAGGTTGGTGCAGCAGTGGGGCCAGGGGCCAGGGGTGCTGGGCCTGGGTGAGGGGGGCAGTGCTTCCTATGCACAAGCCACACCAGTGCTTCGGCTTCCTGAGCATCTGCAGCTCACGGGACAGGCAAGCCTCACGGCTTTCCCAGTAAGGGCCTTTTGCTTCCTTTCCGCCCAGATGAAAAAATAATAAACCATCTGCATCTTGCAACGGGGCTAAACTGAAACCACCCGGATCAAGGGGTTTCTCTTCTCCCTCTCTCCTTGTGTACACGCGTGTGTATGCACACAAATACACTCAAAAGAGTGCAGCGTAGCGATGATCTCCTCTGGTAGTATATAATTTTAAGAAGAGACAGTTCAGTTTCTACACTGTGTTTCTCAGTTTGAAATCTTTTGTAAGTCTCTTTACCAGATTTCTTAGACTTCTTTCTTCAGTGCACAATGCAGCTCAAGCTGTAACCAGAGGGGCAAGTGTTGCCTTTATGAGAGACGCAATTACTCTAAATTATTTTGGTCCCAATGGTTTCTGAAGACATTTGATTGTTTCGCATCCTGGATTTTTCTGAGTGTGGATGAAAAGCCAGTGCTTTTGGAGTCTTTGATATTGCAGATTGCAAAATGTCCCCCATATGACCACAGGGACTCAGAAAGGAACAGAAATTGCACTCTAGTGGCTCCATTCCCTGTGATTTAACGGAGCTCAGAGAACGGATCACAGAAGCTGAAGCTGAGCTGCCTTTTGCTGCTCAGGCTCTCAACATAGGGCTCTTTCACCTTGCCCTGGAAAGCAGCTGGTTGTGACACCCTAGCTAGAAATGGGGAAATCCTCACTGCTTGCTGTCAGGTGCACTGTCCTGGTATGTAAAGCCTGGTTTGCAGCTTATTTAAGGAGAAGTCTGAGGGATAGATTTTATCTGTGAAACCTGATGTGGTTCCCAGGCACTGGCTCCTGCCTCGATCCCCATAGGAGACCGTGGCCAGCCCAAGCACTCCTGCTGGGAAGCAAGTGTTTTATGGGGAAGGAACCAGTAGAGGGCGTCTTTAATAGTCCCTGGCACTTGCTTATCATGCTAATCTGCCCTAGCCTGTATTTGTGCCTCTCAGCCCCGCTCTCCTGTGGGGAGAGGAGAGCCTTAGGGGACAGGGGCAATGTTTTTAGCCATGGGTATTCGTCCAAGTATGTAATGCCACGGTTTAGTTTGCTAGGTTACCTATATGCTTAAAAAGGCATTTTATTTTATATCTTTTTATACTTACCTAAATACTTACAGTTCCTAAGATTTCTCCAAAGACTAACTTAAAACTTTTTTGCATTGTATAAGAAGGTCATCATAAAGTTCCACAGAAGGGAACATACTCATGAGGATGTTATGATAAACTGTCTCTTGGTGTGCCTCAAATTATTTTTGGTAAGACCATTTATACTGATGCCCATTAGCTCAAAAAACTAGTGTCCTGTATCCGGAGCTTCAAGTTAAGAAAGTATTCAAAGACTATTTGCCTCTGAGAGTTTCAGTATGGTCCCAAGAAACAGCTCTCTGAGAAAATAAATCAGAAGTTTGTATTTCTAACATTTTAAGTAATTTTAAAATTTAAGGAAGTGCAAAGTTTAAGGGACAAGCTCATTGACTCAGACCCATTAAAAGCTGAACTATGATACACATATATTTAAAGAAATACATATTTCTTTAATTTTTTTTCCTGTGTAATCAAGTAAATATTGTGCAGCCATAATTCAGTCTGGTTGTGGTTTTGCCTTGTAATAAGGTGCTATTCTTTTCCACAACATCGTAGCATTAGAAACATATACCAAATGTATTGCTTAAATGCTAGCCAATTTAGATTGCTTGTTCTTGTTTGTTCCAAAGCTTCATTCTCAGCCGAGAAAGCTACATTTCTGTGTCCCAGTAGATTACTATTATTCTTTTTATTGTCAAACTTATTGGCATTGAATGAGAAAATATAGGAAATGCAAATAGCTTGTGGGCTTTACAGATTGCTATGGAGGAAATTCAATGTACAATCTGTCCAGCTGTAACTTGCTATGTGCTGAAACCTTTATATGCTAAACATATGGTATATGGTTTAAGTCTCCTCATGGTATGGATAGCACATCTTTGAAGGTGTGACTTTAAAATGTTCCTTTGCTTGGGAGACTTACCAGTGTGCAGCAGCACTTTTTGGGTTGATGGTCATTGCTGGTCTTTATCAGCAAACAGACTGGGGAGGGGGAGAGGCTCAAGCCCTGCATTAGGAGTGGTTTACATGGTGAAGGGAAAAGCCTATAGCCTGAGGACTGTCTTATAGGAAACCTTAAAAGCTGAGCAGAGCTATTGTTTACATACCAAAAATGTGAATTTTCAAGGGAAAAAAAGACACTCAGAAAGTTTTTATTGCTGAAAGGCAAGTTTTCCTTACTGACGCATTTGTGCCAGCATAAACACTGCTGTGTTGTGTATTCAGAGGTTTTCCAGATCACCCCAACATGAACCTGCTTGCTGAATTTTCTAGCTGTGGATCAACTTTAAAACTCTCTAACTACTCCATGCATCTCTTTATGGGATAGTGTTGCAATGTTACAAGAAATGTCATCTAAAGAGAATAGTGTAATCCTCCACCATAAATTACGTTAGTCAGTCTTCTGGAAAGCTGAATTGCCAAGGGCAAAACATTACCTCTCTGTGTCTGTCAAACTGGAGTAATAATAATACTTACCTATATCACAAGGGTGCATTTAGGATTAATTACCCCTCCTCAAGCCAAGGATGAATTTATCCCATGGTGTTTGGTACTGCCACCCATTAGTGGTAATTTGTATAACTAATTATTTTAATGCCTGCCTGCCAATGTTTTCACACACACACACACACACACACACACACACACAAATACACTCTACAGCAACTTCCTTCTAGTAGACTTTTTGGCACTAGCAGAAGTTCTGAGCAGATCTTTTCCAGCTAGGTCTTGTTCATGTTTTCTTTATCTTTAAAGTAAACTTGACTGATGAGTTCCTAAGCAGTCTGGGCTGTTTGTCCATAAGGCACAAATATTTCCTGCTGACATTTTAGGACACACTTTCAACTATCTTTTAGAAAAGGAAGCACAGTAGGATCTAGAGAGATCAGAGAAACAAGGCTGTGAAATTTTTTTCTAGGTGGTGACATCAGGTTATAACATGCAGCTCAATGAGAAAACTGTATTGCTTGGTTGTGTCAGGGTTGAGGTAACTAATTTCCCAAAATTAATCGGAATAATAATTTCCATTTCCAAAAGTCATTTACAAACTGACTGAAACGTTAATCTTTAAGGGATTCACCACTCACAGCTTCAGCAGTATAAATGCCAGCTTTGTAAACTTGAGTGATTCCTCCCATCACAGAGTAAGCATCCAAGGCAGGTGAAAGAGTCTCTCTGTTGACTGAAAAATAAACTGAGGCAGGAGCTTGGCTAGGATGCCTAACATTCAGACAGCCAAAATTAAGTGAAATTAAGACACTTTTGAAGATGAGAATTAGTCTGTAAAGTCACTGCAGCCCAGAACATCAAAGGTCAGTGAGCACCTCACTTGGGCTCTTTTCCCAGCTCTGAAAATGTTTTCTCTGCATCACATGAAACTCTAGTCTCAGAGAAAAATGGTTGCCTGGTTGTGTATCTGAACTTATGAATACTATGTCCTGTATATAGCACAGCACACTATACTGTTTGCATTCATTAAATCCTTTTCCACTGGAAAATTGGCTCTCTGGCTTTGGACATGCATGACACAGAGGAAGGATGTCTGTAATCACTTACACAAATGTCCATATCCTTCTGTTCTTCCTGCTCCTTCTTTGCTGTCTCTTATGCCCAAGCAAACTGCATCTTAAACTGGGAAATGACAAGCCATGAAGTATTTTCAATCAGTTAGAATTACGTCTGGGTCTCGAGTATCATAAAAGCCAGAAAAACTGCATTTACTGAAACCTTTTTCTCTGAAAATGTATTAATAATGTATGATCATACTTTGTAGATAATGCAGTAATTGCTTGCTTGATTATGTAGCCAAAATACTCATTTTCAGAGATGCTTGATTTTTGCCTGGTGACTGCATTTTGTAACATTTTCAGGGCAACAGATGCTCAGCTATTTGTTCTGGTTCAAAAAACAGCCCTAAATTGAAAGTAAATTACTGTAAGCCTTCCACAGACATCTAATTTTACTTTAAAAATACATGCAGCCTAAATGGTTCTTATACTCAGGAGGGGAAAATCCACACACAAAGCCCATGTTCAAAGAACTCAGCACACGACAATTAGCATCACACCCTGCTAAAACAGTCAAATTGCACACCCAGAGAGTACGTATTCACACACACACACATGTGCAAAAACGTGCTGTCTTTCCAATCTAGTTTTTAAATGTTGATTCTCCTTCTGTGCTCCTACGTGACAGTATTTTATGTATGTTTTTTAAGTATGTGCCTATTTCAAAAAATAAATAAAGGTAAATAAATAAATAGACACATAATTAAAAGTAAGCAAATAACTAAATAAAAGTTAATAAATAAAAGCTGTGATCTTGGATAGGCTGAAATGCATTTGGAAACCTGTTTGGGTAATGATTTGGAAAGTAACGGACTATGAAAAACCTGACCTCTAAAATGAAACCAATCCAAACATACATCTAGGGATAACAAAACAGTAAAAAAAATTTTAAAAGTAAAAATAGAGAAGAAAAGGAAACTTTGAACTGTCTGTTTCCACCAACTGTTTGGGTTGAAAAAGACCTTTAAGAACATCCAGTCCAATCGTTAACCTAACACTCCCAAGACCATCTCTAAAACATGACTCTGTCACATCAAGTCTGCTTTGCTCATGACAGTAATTGTTAAGCAATCATCCTGTCTTTATCTCAGTCAATAAGATTTTCCATCTTATTTTGTTGCCATTTGTCAGTACCAACATGACCAAGGCTTGGTGAAGGTCTCAGTTTACAACTTTGTCCAGACCAGTTTTCTTTCTAAGTGCATAGATGTGTATTTTGCTGCTCAAAGTCATCTCTGTAGATGGATCTTTCCCACCCCTGGTCTGGTGCTGTGCAGCAAGAGCACCATGGAGAGCATACTGCTTGTGGCCAAAGCCCAAGCAGAGAGGGCATCCACTCTCATGCTGAAGTGCAGCAAGCTGGTGTGTCACCCAGTGAAGCTGAGCCTCCCACTGTGGCATGGCTGCCCCAGGAAGAAGGAGGCTATTTGCAAATCTGATCACACTATGGGCTGTTGATTTTTTTACTGAATTCTGAAAACTTCTGCTCTTGGTTTTGCCAGCTACTTTTTATTAAACAACAAAGTGTTCTAATTTTTGCATAGATACGGGTACATTGTTTTCTACTTATCTTCTCACTTGCTCCAGTGTATTTTCACCATGTCAGGCCTGCGGTAGGAGGCAATTTAGTGCTTGGGAAGAGTTGTGACCAGATGTAGCCAGCAGTGTAAATGGACTCCCTTCTACTCAATCCCACTTATCAGATCCTCATTCAGGGTGTTGCAATTAGATGAAGTAATGTCTGAGACTAAAAGAGGGAGAATGATCTTTTCTAGGGATAGTTTTGTAAATAAGACATATAAATGAATACAAGGTAATGTTGCCCTGAAGAGGAAAACAGAAGAAAGAAGTGGCAAATTTGGTTAGTGAGAGACTGCTTAAAATCAGTTTCTAAACAGGAACGTGGGGTGGAAAAGGGGAAGAAAATATCCCAAAGGTATGATTGGTCATGGCATGCAGACTAAAGATAAGCATCAAAAAGAGAATCTGTGCTCAGCATATGGAAGAGGTCGGTGATCAGAAATTACCTCATACATTTCGGGTGGGAGGTAAGGAAGAGACATTCTCACCCCTGCTCCTACAGGCATCTATCCCAGCCAGGTTGCATTGTGGTGCCTCCTTCTTGTGCTGTCCACTGCGGACATCAGAAAGATTTCAATAAAAATGTTAAATGCTGGGAGACAAAGTTAAAGAAAATAAGAAAATGTAGACACAATCCACGCGTTTATCAACCACTCGATTTAAGGGGTAATTCTGATTTCAAATGTTAGAATATAATTAATATGGTTAAAAAATATTCCTTGAATGATCTGTCTCCAATCACAGCCACAGGTCGCTGTTCCATGAACAACACGTAAATGTAGGTTAGGAAGCAAACCAGGAGGCAAGAGCTATGATACTTCTTGATTTCAGCTTGTTCTTCATACCATGCAGCACAAAATCCTACCTGCTCAAGGACCAGATGTTGTTTTGTGTGCTGTCTAAGCATGAACTGAAACCTTCTTTAAACAAAACATAACAGGAAGTACCTCTGTTTCAATAAGGCCCCTAATGGAATGGCACAGACAGTGGTATTAGACCTGTTTTTATTTAATATATTTCATTATTCATGATCTAGAATTTTACAAAGTAGTCAATTAATTGTAGCTGCAGAACAAACAAAACTGGAAGGTACTTACTATGTTGCTGTCAGTAGTTAAACTGTTTCTCTGCCAGGAATATTTTTTTCCTTCCAGTCAAAATTAGCTATGCAGTTATCCCAAATTGCTCTGTCTCCTTGACCCCAGAGTAATTCCTTCAGGCAGTGGAGCTGGGTGCCATCCCCATGGAGTACCTCTCAAGGGAGCTGTATGTCTGCTGGTGGTGCCTGTGCCAGACTGTCTCAGGAGCTACGTGACTGTGCCTCGAGCTGTCTTGTTCAAACTGCACAGACAAAATAACACAGAACCCATGCCTTCCAAGCCCTTAGCACATCTAGCCTATCTACTTTTATCCGTTCTTTATACTTCCTCCCACGTACTTCTGTGGTAGGGCATGAAGGAGAAGAGCAGATGCGCAAGGACTACAGGTGGATGCTGGAAGGCACTGGTAAGGACGAAAGGAAGAAGATGCTTTGGCAGTAGCTATCCTAGTAACAGTGAGCATCCTTAAAAGTAACCAGTTAGTTTAGCAAGTTGCATCTGCGGGCAGTTGGTAAAACGGTTTTCTTGATAGAATTTTCAAAAATAATCAGATCTTTTTTCATGATGAAAGGCCTCTTGACACTAAGACTAAAAATGCTTCACAAAGGATAGGTGAAAGAATAATGTGAATTCTAAAGTATTTTTTCATCTTGTAGAGTCTCCACAGTTAGTCTGCCATGCATAGTCATGTCATAATATGCATAATATGCATAAGTCATAATGCATAGATGTAGAGCTGGTTGCCACAGCAGCCCTGTAGAGCCCACTTTCTACACTTGGGTTAAAATGCTAAAATCTATTGCAAAAGAATTATATTAAGTCTGTCTGCTTGGAAGTGATAGACTTTCTGAAGCTATACTGATGTTCAGGAATGGTCTTTTCAAGTTCAGCATATAGGTAGTCAGGAGAGAGGTTTTGGACATTACAAGATAACATGAACCATATTCATATGGTGTTTATAAAATACATTTGGTTGTTATTTCCCACTGCAGCAGATGGCACCCAAAATAAGAAATGACCTGGAACCTCATTACCAACTGCATCAAGTCTGTACGAAACTGCTCAGGGAAGTAGGAAAATATTTGACTCATTTTCTTTTGAAGAAGGCTTTGCTTACTTTCGGGCTCTTAAAGAGAGGTATAGTGGAAGAGATTCACCACAAATATCCATCGTGATACTGGGAGTGTGGAAAGTTAGAAGAAATATCCAACCTCATGGTGAAGGGTACCAAACATCAGTCCCTGCCTTGGGTTAAGAGGACACATGCCTGCCATGAGGCAGCTATTCCCAAGGTGCAGGTGATGAGTGACTTGTTTCCATCCTCCTCTGAGGCAGCTGGGGCTGCTGTCCAAGAATTGCAATGCTGAATACTAGAATTCACTTTCCAGGGAAACAGATGGAGTTTCAATAGATGATCAGCTTTGAGGCTGGATCTGCTCAAAGATTTGGGTCTTTGTTGGGTGTTTGACACCACAGACCCCACTGTCAGTACGGCTCCTACAACTCAGCTTTATTGCAGGGTTCCTTCACTCCTGCAAACTGTTGCTATGTTGGCTTTCCCCTTCATGTGAGTTTGCAAAAAAGTCTGTCCTGGCCTCCCCACTGAAGGAATGACCTCCAGCTACACCAGAATTCATGAGAGGTACAACTGCCCCATGAGAGGCTCAGCCCAGCCCAGCCTGTCGGCTCTGACAAAGTAAAGTTTGGCTTTCCTCCCTCCTCTCCTTTCCACTTCTTGATTCATTGAGTGGTTCCATGTTTTGGAATTTGAATCTAGACAAATGTGTGCCAGTGTGCAATTCATACCTAATCTTTCACCAGAAAAATTACTCTTTTTAATTTAAAATACCTATGTATTTGATGGTTGAGCTTTTTAGCAGTTTAGCTGGAAGAAGAACCATCTCAGAGAATAATAATAATAATGCTTCAGTGTAGGAAAGCTGATTTTAGTTTGTTTTCTAAAATTTCCACTGAGCCCCAGAGGCTGGTTTTTTGTCATGGTGGAGAAACAAAACAGTTTTTGTTCAAGTTCCTTGTGCAAAGGAGCAGATACATTTTCTTCTCCAGCTGATATGCTGTAGATCAGCTTTAACCATATTTGTAGGTATTGCTGTGGTTATGCTGGTATGTAACCACAGATTACAGTTTGGGTGCCAAACAATCTAGATAGCTCATCATATGACTGTAGTGATCTCATGGCACAGTGCAAATGGGGTCCATGATTCTCTGTGACATTTTGTTTGCTCTTGAACTGCCTGCACACAAGTATAAAACTGCAACTTTTTCATATCTGTTCTTGCGCTGGAAGGAGAAGGCTTGGGTGGGCAGGCAGGGTGCACTGATACTTGTCCACAGCTCTAATTTGTGCTTATCTGTGGGCTTATGTGTATATCGGGTTCTGCTTCAGAGAGGCTTTTGGTATCAGAAGAAGAAACCTTGAAAAGATGATTAAGTCTGCGTGCACTCTGGGCTGGCAACACCAGCCACATGTTGCTCTACAAGACTTGCAGGCATCAGGCCAGAAAACATCCTTGGTGATGTTATTTCTGAAAATATTTCTCTTGTCATATAAGTGATGCCTTGGACTGTCCAGATACTAGATGGTAAATAAAAGCATTGAAATTCTTACTTCAATTGGTTAACAGATATTCTTTTCATCATTTGTAACAGCCCTGCACTATATAATGCAAAATACTTTGATGTTCAATCAAGACCCTCATTTTTCTCTAACTCTGAACTAAGGGCAAAGTATGAGGAAGCAGATATGTTGTTTTCAGTCTGAATTATTTTCTGCCATGAAAAACATGACAAAACATGGCTCTCCTTCGAGCCTTCCCATTCCCTCCCCTCCTTCCCTTTGAGGGGAAGGAGAAATGCTCCTTGCTTTCAACAAATGACAAGAGTAGGTCCAAGTCACTGTCACATGGTCCTTCACACAGGCAGTGCTCAGGGCAGAGCTGACAGCACCACTCTGATCCCAAGGAGGTAGATCCATCTATTACTTGTGATTAGAAAAGTGCCGGGGTGGTGATCAGCACACATGACCATCATACGGCCTGGGGATCCTACGTAATTGCAACAATAGCTTACAAAGATGATTAAAAGGAGATTTGTTCCTAAAACCGTTTAAAGAAGAGGCCAGAGGGGCTTGGGACAAACTGCTCTGCCTGCCCTGGCAGTGCATTTGCCTGTAGGACAGTGCTTACTGCAGCTGTCCTACACCAACACACACACACACATCACAGAGAGGGAGCCAGAGCCTCCCTGCTGCTAGAGAGAGGCCTTGAGCAGTTTGCTCAAAACCAGAATCTTAACCAATGTTGTACTGCTTCACAGAAAAATCAAAAATATTGAACATGGTAAAAGCTGAGGCTGGCAAGGCAACTCTATTAAGGAGCAATTTAAAAAAAAAAAGAAGTGAGGAGGGATTAATATATTTTTTTCATCCCAGCTGTTTGGGACAGAGACTGTAAGGCAGGTAATATGCTTCCTGTTGAGATTAACCAGTAGAGTAACAGAGGCCATCTGAGAAGCAAATCCTCTGGATTAACTCGTATCACTCCTGGAGAAATTCCTGTCCCCTGTCAAGTGCTGGTGGCTTCTTTGCAAGGGGCCAACGTGATACAGTGCAGATGTTCTTCTGTACCCTAGAAGTGCCATACGTGCCCCCAAAGAGAAGCTGGCTGGTGTGTACTGCTGGGGATGCCCATCCCTGTGGTGGCAGTCTTGCTGCTCTGGGTCCTACTGGTGCATCCCACAGGGGACCACACAGCGGAGTGCAGGCAATGCAATACTACCTGCAGTAACAGGAGGGATCTATTTTTATGATTAAAAAGATTGTTTTGTTTTTCCACTTCAGTGTCCCAAATCAGCTTGGTTCTTTTTCCTGCAACCTTACATGTGAAACCCAAACAACTGCTGCCACTCGAAGGAGCCTGAGAAATTCTAGGAAATCTCTATGGAGATTACAGTTAATGGCCAGAAGTGATGCAGCAAAGCTCTGGTCAGCCATGTCCTCTGGGCTCCTGCTGGAGCTGCCTCCCTCCAACCCAGGGCTCTACTTGCGAAGAGTGACTCCCCACTACCAGGCTCAGGGTAATGCCCCGGGCCTCTGAATTCTCCAGCAGCTTAACCATGAACTTTTGAAAACTAACCATAAACCTTGGGTTTTTGACATTTCATGGAGGAGGGAGGGTTACCAGTACTGCTCATATTTTTATATTTTTTTCCATGCCCCAAAATGCCAGAAGCTCTAAAAGAAAAGAATAAACCTTCAAAAATTAGATAACTAATTGTAGTGAAGTGATTTGATTTTATCCTACTTAATTAATTTCATCAATATAGTTCCAAGTATTCTGACAAACATGCTCTACAAACATTTGTTGTCATTGTTAAAAGAGGGGTAATTTGTACTACACACTGATGCGTACTGATCTATAAGGAAAGCTACATGCTGTGGCGACCTGATGGTTGGATAGTGTTAAACCCGCCACACAAACCCCTTATCTGATATTGTGACATTGCTTAGCAAGGAGTGCATCCTCAAAGCTCAGCAGGCTCTTTGGGGTCTGCTGGTTTCTACTGCCTGTCACAACCTAGCTAAAATGATTTCCAGAGCATGGACAGAAAAATTAAATGACTGAACCTATCACTACTAGTAAATAATCTCTGCTGCCTGGTTGGCAGCTGACAGATAATAATTCTTACCAAGAAGAATGACCAATAATCAATTTATGAAATATGGACAATCTTTCAGAAAACATAGCCTCAGAGCAACTTTTGGACACAAAATTACTAGTTATAGCATAATCTTTTAAGAAATTAGTGCTCAGGAAACATGGCAATTGAAAGTCATCTGTAACCATTACTCACAGTTACAGAAGTTTCTGGAAACCACAACTGAACTGCAGAGTAGGTTATCACATTTTTGTTACAACTTTAGCTCTAAACCAGAGGCTGAAGTCTATGTAACTGCTCCTTCTCCTGTGTTGAGACTTAGACATCCTCACAGGACAAGTAGGAAGTTTCCTAATCCATGAAGACGAAAACGTTTCACTCTCTTGGTTTCAGCCTACAATACAGTAGAATTAATGATGCTGTTGTTCAAATTCTCTGGTGATCACTATGAACATTTTTGTCCAGGCTGTGACTGATCATTCCCTGGTAACTCAGCCCAGGAACATCATGTCTCCATTTACATCCCCAAAGGCCCATATGGTATACAGATGTGAAAAAGAACCAGAAACAAAGAAATCTGGTGGTGGTGATGCATATGATACTGGTCACTAATTCCACATATACCCTAGTGTTTCCATGATCTTTTTTCTTTTCTCCCACAGAGCCTATAGGTACTTGCTTGTCTAGTCAGTAAAGAGGACAAAAGACAAGTCACTCCCTAGTGTTTGGCATAAAGTGAGGATTTTCTTTTCTACTTCTGGCTAAGTGCATGTTACAGTCAAGATTCTCCAAAGGGCCCTAGCTGATTGCAAAATCACAGAAGAGTTGATGTTGTAAGCCAGGTCATCTGGCCCAACTCCCCTGCTCAAGCAGGGACACCTAGAGCCCATTGCCCAGGACTGTTTCCATATGGTTTTTTAGTATCTCCAAGCATAGAGACTCCATAACCACTGGGACAATCTGTTCTAGTTCTTGGTCACCCTCACAATAAAAAAAAGGTGTTTACTGATGTTGAGAGGGAACCATTTGTGCTGACTGCCTCTGGTCCTGTCACTGGGCACTGAAATCAGTGACAATGATTTCAGTGTCACTGAAAAAGAAAAGAGCCTGAATCAGTCTTCTTTGAATCTTCCCTTCGGATACTTGATCCATGATGGTCCATGCTAGTAACATGGTGCTGGTTGCTTTTTATATCTGGGCACAATAATGCTTTGAAGGACAGATAAAATACATAGTAAATGTTGTCCTGATGTGCTTTCCCATGTAAGCTATTGCTTAGAACTGGCACAATAAAATAATTTGGGGGAAATGGGCTGTGTGATCATGAGCAGGGATAGAGGCAGTAATCATTGTGAATATTGTAATAAGAAAACAGAGTAAGATTCTTTCAGAAAGCAGAGATGCCATATCCTAGGGTGTTTCAGAAGGGGAAACATTTCAGGAAAATAAAATTAATGATGCGCTAACCAAATAAATACATAAAATAGCTCCTCTGGCTACGCTAAATGAGAACTCACAGATTATTTGTACAATTCAGCTACTGGAATCCCTCAGTATGAACTGAACTCTGCTTGAATGGGGGAGTGGACAAGACAGGAAACAAAATGAGTCCAAATCAGACACAATCTTGGTATCTTCTGAAGCATTGTTAGAAACAATGACAATGCTAATTGGGACAAAACCTGTACCTCCTGGTTCCTGGCAAAACTGGGTTTTAATTTCCTTAACTAGTTTTAACAAACAGAGTGAAGACCTAGGTGGAAGAAAAAAAAAAAAAAAAGAGAAAAAAGGAAGCTGTTTAACAAAGGAAACTAAAGGAGGAGAGCTCTTCAAGGAGGTCTGCTGACAGAAATGTTTAAGGACCAAAACAGCTGAGGTCAGTGTCTCCTGTGAAATAGCAGGGGTTTTGGTATCTAGAAACTTATGCTTATATGCTCTATATCTACTATTAAACCATGCACCAACCAGGCCTATGAAAACTCTTATGCAGCACATGAACAAGTGTGAGTAGGGCACTCACAGATTTCAAACCTGGAGTAACTAAAGCAGGGGGTCTCCCACTAAGACACAAGGTACCTGCTCAGCAAGGGAAGCATCCTATTTTCTCTTCATGACCTCCCCTCCAAAGGGGGGTCTGAAGCAGCACCAGTTACTTCCTGCTGCCTCCCCTGCAGTGCTGCACTCGGCCAGCCCAGTGTGAGCTTAGTGCCAGCATGCAGGAGGGGACAAGAGCATGTACATGTGTTTAAGGAAGGGGGAATATTCAGTATCACTGCAGCCTTTGAGTGGCTCCAACTGCCTCTGCAACCAAACTCTTAATAACACTGAGATATCTTTGTTTTAAATACTGTTCATGACACATAGACTGCATCAACAGACGACAGGATCAATCTTCTAATTGCACTTCTTTCCAAAATAAAGCTGCATCCAAGTATTTGTCCCATATATTCACAGGTAAAGAACTTACATAACAAATACACAGTAAGGTTGTCTGGCATATATTTGCAAAAACGTTTCAGAATGCCAAACTTGACCTGTGTGTGGCCAGACACTGAGATTTTGTTTCACCCCAAGAATTTATTAAGACTTACATGAAAATAGTCCATCTTAACATAGGTACACATCAGTAGCATTTGAATACGTATTTACAGATTTATTTGAACTTTTCTGAACTGCAATTCTACAACTGAGCAACATATCCATAAGTGTTTCATAAACTTTCAAACACATTTTTATACATATAGTTTTTGCATATATATATATATATATAAAAATATTTTTGAGACTCAAGGACTGAGAATAGTCAAAAGGACATTATTGCTACATTTCCATATTTACAAAAACAATGCATAAACCCACTCAAAACACCAAGCCATTGCAAAATAAGTTTCAAAAACCCCAAAATTATAAAAATATAAATTTCAAGAACGAAAAAAACCCAAACTTCTTTCAGCTAAGTGTCTGTAAAGTACCGAGACATCTATAACAACTAGTTTGTCTACAATTGCTCTGAAAGCCAACATGTTACAAAAGAGCTTTTATAGCATTAAACTGAAAATGCTCAACAAGTATGCACAAGAGTGCATCCAAACAAATGGCTAACTTTGGAAAGGTGCAACAGCCTAAGTTCAGTGCAAATGGCTAATTTTTGACTAAACTCTTAAAGACAGATTTCTGTAACAATAAACCAAATGCACAGTCATAGGAAGAGCATGGTATTCAGTGTAACCCAAAATATACCACCAGTGTGTGTATTTACAATTACCTTGTATTTGGGCAGTTAGTTATACTTTGAATTGCATGTAAACTCAACCAAAATCCTGGTAAAGTAAAAGTTACAGAGTGCTTAAGTGCATTGTAAATAAATAGGTACTCAGCTAGTACTCTGTCTCTGATGAATGCTTCTCTCAATGCCATTGCATATTTCTAGGGGTCAGAAACAAAGGAAGAAAAGAACTAGCAGTGCTCCTGATGAGAATAAAAGCGGTTAGAAAATACTTGAGCCCAACCCTAGGCTCAACAGATGCTGATCCCAAAGCCTCCCGTGTGTCAAGGAAAACTGAAGGGATTCTTTCTTTTATCCCATTTATAAATTCAGCACTCCCCAGTTAGACTCATCCTTATTACCCTCTCTGGACTGCCATGGAAAGATCAAACAACTCAGGGTGGGGAAAATAGCCCTTTCCAGTTAGCACCATCCAAGACTGCCTGTGGGAAGAATTCACCTCAGTAGGAAAAGATAAAGAAAGGGCCCCCAGGAGAGAAATTTTTGGCTCTGCTCTGACTTAGATAAGATGACTCGTTAAACGGTCTCTCCTCCAAACACACAGTTTATTGGAAGCAGCCCTCCTCCTCTATTTTGACCGGTTTGGCAAGGCCACTAATCTTTGGTGAACATTTTAGACATTATTATTAGCAAAACAAACATCAAAGCCCTTGGGTTCTCAAGACAGGAGGGCACAGGAATGGTTCAGGCTCCATGGTGGAGTGAGACCCAATGATGGGCAGCTTTATCCTGGCAGGGAATGCGCCAGTGGGAAGTAGTGCAGATATCCGTGGAAATCTTGCAACTAGTTTGCAAGGCTGACAGTGCAGGTGGGAAATAAAGGTGAAGATCCATACTCTTTCTCCCTTCTCCTCTGGTTCAAACCCCAGAGCTCCCAGGAGGGTTTCCAGCTGTGCAGATCAACTCTGGAAGGGTCTTGGTCCATTCACCCCTCTTTCCCAGGTACATACAGTGCCCTCACCGGCCTCCAACCTATGATACCTGCCAGGGAAAGCTTCTCGGGCTTGACTGGACGTGGAAAGGGGTTTGCAAAGCCATTAACTTCATATTTGTTTATTTCTTAAATTCAGTAAAACAAGATTAACTAGAAAATGACTGTACGCATTCCAGGCACAGATCCAGAGAAGGATCACTGCAATTTTGGTTTGATCTACATTCATCTCATTCCATATCCTGGCTCAGGAATTCTTTTGTTGGTTGGTTTTTACTTCACATCTGGCTCTCTACTGCAAATACACACAACACAGCAAAATATATACAGCTTCAGTTAACACTGTAATGATGCCTGTAACCGTGCTCAGCAGATTAAGTTTATGTGTAACAGTGCATGGTAAAGGACAGTATTACAACAATGTTTCAGCTACACAGTGGTAGTAGTGAGTAAAAGTAAGAGAAAATATTGAAGTCATTCCTCTCTCACCCCCTGCACAATACAAACGGCTCTGAGCTCCTCTTTTTTAGAGGAGCCACTCAAACTTCTTCGCGTACCAGGAGAGGCTGAGTAGATGAAGCACTGCTACCCACTGAGTTAATCCTCACTGAGTGATCTGGAGCATTTCCTTGACTGGAAGGTGGGGTTGAGAAGTTGGCATAAACCTGCAGAAGCCAAAGACTGGTGTCAGTACTCTGCAGACTGCTCCTTTCATGCACTCTTGGAGAGCTCTCCTTTCCTAGCCTTTTCACACCACACACCACCATGGAAGGGTTCCAGCTCAGGCATTTCAAATCAAAATAGTTTCAAAAGGTCTTGGGCTTAACTGCTCTTTTAAAGAAACAAGAATCTTAATCTCAACAACACCACAGCTTCAAACTGCATGCCAAATTTCAACCAAGTTCAAAAACACACAGCTCAGGTTATTACTAAACTCCCCCAGAAACCTCACTAATACTTCCTTCACATTCTTGCTTTTGTTTTAGTAATGCCTGCACCTGCCAAAAATATGCTACAGGATGCAATTGAACACCAGCAGCTTTCAGTTTCCTCTTTTCTCAAATTGTCAGGAAGCCATGTACTCTGTGCCTAAACAAGGCATCCAGAAGGTAAAGGGAAGCTTTATTTTTAAACCAGGTTTTAAAACACACTTTTTCAAACCCCAATAACACACAAAGTTATGGAGAGAGAAAATCCAAGTTTTTCATGTGCCTCCAATTTTTCTTTAGACTGTTTTGTCCAGTTAAGCCACTCAGAATAGGCTTTTACTCAGGAAAGAGCAGCAAATACAGTTTGTCATGACATACCTCCAAGGTCATATAAATAGAACTAAGGGAAGCAAGTGAGAAGATGCAGAGGTGCACCAAAAGCTCCACCCCTTCATCCAGAAAACATTCCTAATAAAAGTTAAATATACTTCATTTCTGTTTCCCAGATTAATAGAATTTTTCATAGTTCAGGATAAAGGAATTTATGTAGTAAATGTATGTACATACATACAACATGTATGTAGTTACATGTTGTAACATCAAAATTGTTGTGACAGGTCTATTTTGAGTGAGAAACATCAATCATGCAAAGAGTCTCCTCCAGCTGGTACATTTTTGGTGTGGGCTTAGACAACTACTGCCTAATGACACAGTTAAGCAGAAGTGAGTAGCCCAGATATCATTCCTACAACTCAAACTGACAGTGCAAAGCTACATAAATAATACTGGAAATAAGTGCCTGGGCTCTCTGCTCTAAGTATAACATCTTGCTTGAAACTGCTTGATCCATAACTTACCCGGGGGGCATTATCTGAAAGCTGCTGCTCTATCATCTGTACAATTTGTTTAAATGTGGGTCTTTGTAAAGGATCAGCATCCCAGCAGCTCTTCATTATATCATACCTGTAAAGATACTGAAATTAAGTACTGCTCATGGGGAAGTCCTTAGAGCTTTTATCCTGCCTCCATTATTATTTTAAAGAAAAGTGTGACCCAGTCCCATCTTCTTTAAACAACTTTTAAGAACAGGAATGGTGTTGCTAACACCTGTGCTTGTGACAAGGGAAGACTCAATACTAATAGGAGGCTCTGGACACAGTTTTCTTTGACACCTTGCTAAATGCCAATCCATTTACAAAACAGTGAATTAGGGGTAGCTAATAAAGCAGATCAGTAGCCAGTCCTCTTGCCAGTCCTTCTTGTCAGGAAGTACAGCACAAATGCAGATGCTGTACAGTCTGGTTATACATCTCACTGACTTCTTTATCTGAAGTAAAAATGTTTAATTATGTACTGTGATCTGTCAGTAATTTATTGACACAGAGCAGATGCCATGAAAAAGTGATCAGATGGCACAAGGCATGAGTGTATTTCATTGCTTGTAACACATGCATGTATTCTGCTAGTTAGAGTACAGGAATTACTCGAAACATGAAAAGAACTTAAAAAAAAGACAATGGGGCAGTGCAATGAGCCTTAATGCAAGAATGCATCATTACTGATGTTTGGATGATTAGAGGTGCTGGTTGCTTGCTTACATTTCAGGTGGTGCACACTCAGGGCTAAACATCCTGTATCCCTCCTTGATCATTTTATAGAACTTGGAGTCCACGGGTATCCCTGGATAAGGGCTGCTTCCTGTTGAGAAAGCAGATGAGCAACATGATTTCTGCACCTCCAGTAAACCCCAAAATGAAACAGATCTGAAGTACAGATTTTCAAGGAGCTTACCTAAAGAAAAGAGCTCCCAAAGCAATATCCCGTAAGACCACACGTCACTCTCAAAGGTGTAGACACAATTGAAAATACTTTCGGGTGCCATCCACTTCACAGGAAGACGAGCCTTTCCAGGGAAAAGGGAATGAATTAAGACAATGGACATAAGGTAGACAGAATTTAAAAGATAAAATAAACCTTTTCTACTTTTTATGTGCTTTAAATGCTTGTAAAATAAAGAAGTAGAAATATTCAACAAAAATGAAAATCTTAACAATGTAGAGTCTCCAAGTGCTGCATCACTACTGATCTACCTTTCTGTGGGTCTACTGAACAAATGTAGTCGCTTGCACTCTGATTTCTTGGACACTGTTGGATTCCCTCTGTCTAGTTAATAAAGGGTATCAGGGAAGTCAGAGGAAAATAACATAAATGACTGTGACACGGTTCTTCAATCAAACATGCAAGTCTATTTTCATGGACTAGCTGCCATAGGTACATAGATGAGATTCACATAGTTGAGACACCTTGAGGTTTTAACCAACAGTCAGTAAATCTGCTTTAGCTCCTCAGTCTATGAGTAGACAAATTAGAATTCATATATATATTAACATGCATATTTGGCCCAGGAATGCTGATCAGCTGGAGAGCAGGAGGGCTCTGCAGAGGGATCTGGACAGGCTGGATTGATGGGCTGAGTCCAGTTGTATAAGGTTCAACATGATCAAGTGCTGGGTCCTGTACTTGGGTCACCACAAGCCCAAGCAGTGCTACAGGGTTAGGGAAGAGTGACTGGAAAGCAGCCCAGCAAAAAAGGACCTGGAGGTGTTGGTCGACTGTCGTCTGAACATGAGCCAGTGGTGTGCCCAGGTGGTCAAGAAGGCCAATGGCATCATGGCCTGCATGCAAAATAGTGTGGACAGCAGGACCAGGGCAGTGATCATCCCCCCCTGTACTCAGTGCTGGTGAGGTCACATTCAGGTGCTGGAGTGTTTCCAGAGAAGGGTAATAAAGTTGGTGAAGGGTCTCGAACATAAATCTTACAAGGATTTTAGTGCTCTCTGCAACTACCTGAAAGGAGGCCATAGCAAGGTGGGGAACAGTCTCTTCTATAATGTAACAAGTGACAGGGCCACAGAAAATGGCCTTAGCTTGAGCCAGGGGAGGTTTGGATTGCATATTAGGAAAAAAGTGTTTTACTAAAAGGATTGTCAAGCATTGGAACAGGCTGCCTGTGGAAGTGGTGGACTCACCATCCTTGGACATATTTCAAAGATGTGTAGATGTAGGGCTTAGAGACATAGTTTAGTGGTGGACTTGGCAGTGCTGGGTTAACGGTTGGACTCAATGACACTAAAGGTCTTTTACAACCTAAACAGTTCTATGATTCTGTGATTTTTCCTAAGTTTGTGTGGGGCCCTCATGAATGCCAACTGGAGCAGAAGAAAGGACACAGAAAGCCTTTGCATTTGCTTTCACCTTCCTCTCCTTGCTTTGCCCTTTCCTTGTCTGACTGTAGAAGCCAGTACTAAATTGTCCTAAACATTTCATCAGTTCACAAAATCACAGAATATTCTGAGTTGGAAGGGACTCACAAGGATCATTGAGTCCAGTTGTTAAGTGAATGGCCCATACAGGGATCAAACCTCCAACTCTGGTGTTATTAGCAACATGCTCTAACCAATTAAGCTAATCTCACTTGTCCTGTTTTAGAAGAAACCAGATCTCTTCATTTCAAATGGTCTTGCAACAATGTGTCCAAAGATACATTTCAACTACGCCACAGAGAATAGCCTTGATGTCTTGTAAGGAAAGGAGACCAAACAGGAAAGGAGGAAAATGGAGAGGAAAAGAAGCAAAGTGGAGGAAAGGCATCATGTGCCAAGGGATGGCTCACCAGAGAGCAAACCAGAGCTGTTTATTTCCAGCTAAAACATTTCTTTGCCAAGCACTCAGCTGCTGTCAGCAGCACTGCTTCCCAAGCAGTGCCCACAGCTAATGATGCCACAGCCCCAATCTGCTTTAAGATAACACCAGATGCAACTAGATGCCTCCTGCAGCTACTGCTTCCTCCCTCCCCAGGCAGGTGCAGCATGTCCTCCTCTCACCCTTGCTGGCTATGTAAAATCCTATTCTCAGGCAACTGTTATGATAAGTTTTGTCAAAGCAAACCCAGCCTTCTAATAAATATTTTGCATGACTCATCAGTTCTGGGATTCCCAGTGCAAGAATGACTGTGGCCATGTTAGAGCAAGTCCAGAGGAGGGCCATGAAAATGATCAGAGGGCTTGAAGACATCTCCTATGAAGAAAGTTTGAAAGAGTTGGTGGTGTTCAGTCTGGAGAAGAGAAGGCTCCAGGGAGACCTCACTGCAGCCTTTAATCATATAAAGGGGGCTTATAAGAAAGATGGAGAGGGACTTTTTACCAGGGCTTGTAGTAACAGGACAAGTTTTCAACTGAAAGGGCATTAATTTAGATTAGAAACAAGGAAAAAAAAATTACAATGAGGGTGGTGAGAAACTGGAACACATAGCCCAGAAATGTGGTGGATACCTCATCACTGCAAATGGTCAACGTCAAGTTGGACCTGACTTTAAGCAATCTGGTGTAGTGAAAGATGTCCCTGCCCATAGCAGGGGGGTTGGATGATCTTTGAAGGTCCTTCTATGATTCTGTAATTCTGTGAACTCAGGAAACTTAAAGGATAGCCTAGACAAGTAAAAATTAATTATCTATAGCACATTTCCCTCCTGAGCTGCTAGTCTGAACTTCCTACTACCAGGAGCCTTTGCTGATGAAGAAGCTCCTGACCTGACCCGAGTCTGAAAGCAGCTTTCTTACACTAAATGCTATCCAGTATTTCAGCAGGGCAGCCATTCCTGAATTATTTCAGCTCCTATTGTTCCATTATCCCAACTTATAAGCAACCAGTGGCTGCTGCCAACATTGTTTTGAAGAAAACTAATAGACCCGTCTCTTCCATAGCTGAAAATAAGGGCCTGAGACATAAAGGCCTGCTGGGTGACAGCACAAGAGCAGATATCTCAAACATCTGAGGTGCCATGGACTGACTCAAGTGGAATGTGGCACACCCCTTCGGTGACAGATGCTCAGGTGTGGGATTTTCTCTCTTTATCAGCTTGCCCAAAGCCAGGCCACATAAGCTTCAGTTCCTTTGTTGTCATATCCCTAACTAATGACCAGCTGCTGAACACCAAGCCCTCAGCTGGGCTGGGGAGGAGAGCTGCCTTGCTGGATCTTCTCTCCTTTGAAAAACAGTGCAAGTGAAAGCATGTGTAGTCTGAAGGCAGCGGCTGGCTGCACCTATATGACACAGACTAAGAACAGTAATCAGTAAGCAGCATAAATCAGTTTGAGATGCAAAACAACTACACTTCATACGCACTTCTCCAGCTTAACCACAGAAAAGCTCAACTTTCTTTTGCAGTAGGACTCTTTTTACTGCACTAGCACTTTAAAGAGGACTTCAAGTGCTGCCAACGTAATCTGCATCACTTCAAAGTGTCTTTGTACCCCTGTAGAGGATTCATCAGTACTCATGAGATTGGTACTCTTCTACATGGGAAGTTTTGAACTTTTCTCATCAAAATATAGTGTCTTGTTCCAATCCTGTTACAGAGATTGAACTATAGCTACAAGTTAAAGATGTATTTACACATATGAGGTTAAGATCTCTGTATGGAATCAGAGAAAACTAAGGTCTTTTTGCCTCCCTAATTTATGCCCTAATTAATAAATTCACACTTCAAAATTCACTTTCTATTGTCTGAGTGATCTCTAACAGAAAAGAATGGGCTGCCTTATTATTTAGATATTTTTAAAATATATTCAGTAATGGACAAATAGAGCAATGTTCAGAGAAAAAGTTTTCAAATAATTATATTTAGGATTGGACTACCAAAATATTCCTATGACAAAACTTGCAATTATTCACAGAGCTGTAACTTTTAGTACATTCAAATACAATAGAAAGACTGGACATTATATTAGTGCAGCAAAAACATCTCGTCCACTACAACATATATTCAGATACCAGTACATGTTTGCCAGTATAACAACATGCATATACCCAGGGTTTTGTCAGCACATTATGTCAGAAATGGCCCCTCCTAACCTTCCTGACCAACACGGATATATGCCACAACTGGGAAATCCAGATTTCCATTTAACTAAGAAACACTTTTCTTTGCCTGTCAAGATAACAGGAACTCCTTTAACTTAAAACAAGTCGATAAAGTATCATATATACTTACATTTCCTTTGACCACATAATTTGAATCATTCCTTATATCTCTTGCCAGGCCAAAATCACAGATTTTTGTAATTCGACCATGAGTTAGGAGAATATTTCTTGCGGCCAGATCCCTATGAATGCACTAAATAACAAACAAACAAACAAAGCTATTTTATAGTATCTTTAAATGGCTGTTCCTTGGTTACATGTTTACTTAGCTGTATAAGTTACTGCATTATGCATTTTATGGTAAGCTGAAATCCATGTGCTAATAAGCTTACTCAGGTGATTAAACATTCTGGTGTAGCATCTTTACAATCATGACATTGATCCATATTGTTGAGGTTGTCTATGCATTTATTTTAGAAAAGACCACTTGCAGTCACTTTGAATTTTTCAGTGTTCCACATTTTCAGCTAAAATATAATGTATTTTCCCCTCTTTTTTATCAAAATCATCATTGGCTTACTTCCTAATAAAGGAGAAATAGGGGAAAAATGTGGTTTGTTTCCAAATTAATTCCAATAGTCTATTAAATAACTACTGTGGTTCAGGGGAAAATCCTGCAAAGCTGAAAATAGGGAAAATTATGGTAACAACTTCAAAGCACACAAACATTGAACTGAATTCCATTTCAGAAATACTTCTTTGGAAAACCTGAATTACTAAATACCTAGGAGAGCTTTATAAGCAGACCTAAATATTTGAAAATATTGGAAATTTTCACATTCCAGTGTCTTTCATGCATTCTGTGACCTAGCTAGCTTATATTCCAGTTTTCACTTGAGAAGTGGGCATGTGTTGATAACTCCAGCTACAGAAGACTGCCTGAGTTTCCCAGAAGTTGTATTTCTTTGTATGCAACTGTGGAGTCCCTGTGTGTTTGTTAGAGAATGGACATGGTTCTCTAACAAAATGATTTCTTTCTCTGTCTTGGGAGTATTAAGCTTCTGCTTTACTAATGGCATATAGTACATAGGTGACATCTATCTAAAAAACAACTAAAGATAGTTCAATTTTTCATTTTTCCTTGAAATACAAAGCTTTCAGAATTTCCTACGAAAAATGATTTAAAATATCAAGAGTTACACAAATCAAGCTCAGAAAATAACTGCAGATTGCATAAGCAACCTGCAGTCACTTTAGCATGCTTACACAAGGAACTATTTTTAATGACAACTACTGTCTCAGAGGACTCTTGTTCCTTATGCAACATATTCTGCACTTTGCATATGTAAGGCTGAGAACATAACTGCTCTGAAGCAGGATGGCGATGAAATGGCCAAGCACCAGTATGACTCTGCCTTGCTCCTCCAGAATCAGTGCAGTTTGCATTGAATAAAGACTTTGTCTAACAGAGGAAGCCCTGTCTTGTGATTAAGGCACCATGTGCTTAAGGCAATTACTCTTCCAGAATAAGCTCCTACACAGACTCCTGCATAGCCTTGATAGGCAAGCAAATTGCAGAAGTCCAGCTGGGTACTCTGCACTGCTGGTCTGCTTGGACCCTCCTTCCTCGAGGACTTGAGGTGATCTGAGGCACCTTGTCCATCAGCCCACGCTACTCTGCATTACCTAGCTGGAGCTAAATGCATGTACATACACAACAACTGAAGAGGACGAAGCAGACTAACATATTAGCACACTGCAACTTAATTCTTGATATAGTTGTTAATTCTACACTGCCAAAGCGATACTGCACATTACTTCCCAATCTCAAGGTGAAGTGAGGTGATGTTACATTCATTATTGCCTCTGCTACTCAACACCACCGTGTCTGTTTGTGAAAATGGAAAGACTATGAAGAAAAAGTCTTCTGGGAACGATATATAGTGAATCCTGGGGCTACTTTATAGGAAAATAGAAGAAATACAGAATATGTGTGCTCAGCACCGGATGTTCTGAATAGTGAAGGATGCAGGAGCATGGTGAACAGCATTAAAATCTGTAACATAATACGTTTGCATGTTGGGCCTGTTTTGAACCTGTTGATAGATGAAAAATAAACTAAAGAGAAGTTTATTGTTTGGTTTGGAAGAAGGAACAGTGGGAGAAAAAAAACAAGTGCAAAAGCAAGTTTTACTGTGCACTTTCCTTGCAGCAGAATTTGAGATGCATTTCCCAATAGTAACACAGGACTCCAGGATTACCTTTCTTTCCCTGAATTGCCTAAACTTGGTTTTGTATTTTATCCAAGGTGCACCTGTAGTATCCTGTGCCTACATTAGTTATAGTGTTTACATGTTAAATGGCATTTTTCCAATAAAATGTGAGAATAACCATTGGAAAATCCTAATTATGCTGTACTTAAGACTTCTATTCTTTATAAATCCCTTTCTGTTATGCAATACCTCTCCTAAGAAACCCAGAGAAATGTCTATTATGCTCAGTGTAGCCAAAAAAGATTAAAAAGATTCTTTGTGGGTCTCTCAACTGATTTTATCTTTCCAGAAAATTAAACATCAAGACATCTCCTGTGAATTAAGCCATACTTAGCAAAAAATCACATAATGTGATAGCGCCCCTGTTTATGGCAGTATTCTACATGAGAGAAGTAGCAGGTGCAGCACTGTTTAAAACTCATGCAAATAGATAGTTTTGCACTGATTCTACTAGCCTGAACTGTGGATATACAATAGCACTGATTCACATTGACTACTGTGCACCCTATATTCTGTTTTATGGGATATAAAACATCACTTTTGGCCAATAAGCACAGTATGGAACTCCACCATTAGGCAAGCTTCAGGTATGAGAGGGAGTGTACCAGTTTGCAGTGCTTGTTGAAAAGAACATAGAAATATTTGGCATTTAAACACATGTGTCACATCAGAACACTGAAAGTGATGCTGAAAAAAAAAAAATATTGGTTCTGTCCAGCTCTGAAAAATTCTTAACTTACATTTTTGGAGGCAAGGAAGCTCATGCCCTTTGCCACCTGGTAAGAAAAGCTTAGCAGATCTTCAACATCTAGAGCAAGTTCATCATCTTCCGGCATAGAAAGGGTAACATCCTGATCAGTGTAGGATCCTATGGAATATAAACAAAAACAGCTTTTGAGTTGAGCAAGTACAATCATGTAGAAACATAAGTTGTGTTAACGTTAAACAAAACAGTTATTTGAGTAAGTACCAGTCTAGTCACATAAATAGCCCATCACCAAAATGCAAAAAACAATCCTGATACTCCATTTAAGTGTGGAGAAATACAACACACTGTAATTTAGCATATTGTTCTTTTTCAAACCTTCTCATACCAATTACTGAGTTTTAATTGTCCCCATTCATGAGAGACAAATATGATAAACCTGAAAAAATCTCTGAAGCCCCTCTTTCTGCACTCCCACCAGCAAACAGAATTCCTTGTCACTGAACTCACCAGACTTCACAGGTCGTTTTTTATCAGCCTTTGGTGGGACTGCATATGACACTCCTGGTTTCATGTCCATGTACTCATTGGCAGCATCACTGTAGAGGCAGCAGATCAAATGAAACATAGTTTAATGAAAAAGGTCTCAACAGCTATCCAAACAAAAAGTCAAGGTCACGCCAACCTTCTGAATATATTGCTTTACAAATCATCAGTAGATTGGAAACTAATGGATGGGTGAAAAAGATGAGGAAATGCCTGTACAGAAAGAGAGGTTTGACAATACAGTTAATGATACATCTCAAAGTCTGGAGTTTGGCTCAGGTGAGCAAACAAAACCTTTCACATGAATACTGTTTATACAGATTTCACTCTCTATAAAATAACATCCAGATGTTTCACAGGATCTGCTAATGCTTCCTTCTTCTGCTTAGGCAAACTTCTACCAGAATATTTCAGCGGCACAATTGGCAATTGAAATGTGGAATAAAAACACTAAAAAATGTTAAATGCAGAGATTCCCAAGTTCCATAGGGGATTCATATGTATTTCAAAAAATCAGCTGAGGCTTGGGATAGCCATCTACTACATTCTTTTATGTCTCAATTTTCTTACTGCCCTGTATAATTCAAATGTACAGATTTTCATACTACATGATTTATAAATAAGTAGTTAGGCACCTTTAGAAATGATGGACGTACTTTGGCATTTTTCACTTCATTGCCATTAGAACTCATATACTTCCTTAGCCTGACATATGTGTTTAGTTTATGTCCAATAAATGCAGCCAGAGAGCTAACATGGAAAGGAGCAATGAGATCACCAACAGTTTTAGTTACCATCAGAAACATCTATGATATATTATCCAGCAGGTACAACTTTACAGTAAATACAAATATGAGAATTTGGTAAATACTCTGCTGTTAATAACTCAATTTATAAAATGTGCTCAAACAGCGAGATTCCTTCACTAAAGAGGGCACACCTCCAATGGCAAATCAGAGTTTTGTGTTCATCATCTCTGGGGACTCAACCCCTATGGGGCATTCCCAGCTATCCGTCTATTGCCATGGCACAAACAGTATTACGTTACTGGGAAAAAGGACTTTATCATGTCCTATGGCTCTGCCTGGTTCTTTTGTGTCTGCCAACAAAGTAATGGGCCCACTGTGGCAATAAATAGACCAAGAAGGGGCAGGTATTGTAACAGACCCTAGGTTTTGGTAAGTTATTTCTCCCTCACTTTGCAAAGGGAAGGAATTCTGCTTGGAAACGCACTTGGAACAACCCTGGGATGACATCTAAAATGCAGCAGTTAAAAATATACAGATGAAGTAACTGGAAAAAAAAAAAGTACAAGAGCAATCTCAGAATTGTGACAACGGGTTGTTTCATCACAAAATGTAGAGAGCTGTCAGTAGTAGCCTGCCTCAGACACTGTAAAGGCACTGGTTTGATTTTGTAAAATCAATTTCTGAAGGCAGAAACTTGGTAGAGCTCAGAGTACTAACATCCCAACACTGGAGGAATTGTAATTCATGTTGCTAAATGAGCACTGGCAATGTTAAATGGGAACAGCAAACACAAATACATATGAAGATTGGAATTAAGGAAGTGCATAAAATAACTGCAGAAAATTTGATAAAGAAGTAAAACAGAGAGTGTATACAATCCATTGCACTCTGTTAGAATAAACCACCCGCTGTACAAATTATCTCTTAATTGAATTGCTTCCTTGTGCAGCAAAGAATATTCAAAGCCTGTTTCATGAAAGGTTTCTCCACACCTCTTATCTCGAACAAACTTTGATATCTCCTCCTTCCCAATCTTCTAAAAACACAAATACATTTCAGCAGGTCATACTTACGCTGCAGGCTCTGCCTGATGCAAAAGGTTCTCATAAACTGCTGTATCTGCATGTTCTTCATGTTTTGGGCAAATAAATGAATCTCGCTTCCGTCTAAGAAAATTTAAAAGATCACCATAGCAGCAATATTCTGTAATGACCAGAGTGGGACCTGTAGATGCATGTAAGGTTTATAAAGCTGGTGAATATTGTTTTCAAAGCAGTAAACCCTACATAAAGATAGCATTCAGTGAAGCACACAGGCTGGACTATTAAAAAAAAAATCACACTGCCTAGCACTGTCTAGACTTGAAAAGTTATAGAAATGTAACCCAGCATCTTCCCTTTCACAAATGAACAACTATGGTCCAGCTAAAGCTGTGTCCCAATTAATTTTCTGCCCCTCAATAGCATTACACTGTACAAAAATTAAACAAATAAGTCTTTTTCTCTTTCTTTGTGTGATAATGTTTCTGGCCAGACACATCTGTTTGATTTTGCTCACTTCCTGAAGGAAGTTATTTGTTCCAAACGTTAAGAGTAATTCAAGCTTCAAACATTAATCCTTTTGATTCACTTGTGTTTACAGTAGAGCTTCACACTCCTTCAGTAATGTTTTGGAAATGATGTAGAGTGTTATATTCTGCAGTATAATAGGAAAAATCATTCAAACAGAACAGCCCGCTGCGACAGAGAACTACATTGCACAAGGTCTTAGAATATTAAAATGAAATAAAAAAAGAGAATCAAGTCATCTTCAGCACGGATGTTTATAGATCAAATATGTGTCTTCTGAGTGAATGATTCCAGCTATGGATCTTGAATATGTAATTGCACTGTGTGTTATTTCATCTCTAAGTTTATTCAGTGCCATTGTTTCCTAACCTCACTAGTTTATTTCCATTTTTTTGCAGTTAAAAACTATAGCTTTCACAATAGCAAAAACAGTGTTACTGGCAGGATTTTTTTACAGGCAACACATTTTTTCAGCTGAGACACATGCACTTAGGCCAGTGAGTTTACTTTGTTGACTGCTTGAACAATATAGTTTCATTCTATTTTTAAATCATTAAATGTGAGAAATGTTTTGCCTTTGTCTAAAACTATGAATTTTTACAAGCTCCTTTTCTTTGAAAAATTAAGCAGAAACTTAAAGAACATATATTTGAATAAGAAGCAACACGACCTTTCATATTAAAATGCACAGCTATTAAAAGTACAGGTCTCTATCATTCTGTATTAACACTTCAGATGTTTTGTAGCTTTTATTATGTATGAAAACAAACTTATGAAGTTAATATTAAATGTGAAACATTGTTGTGCAATCCTTTATTTGGAAAATTATTTTTCTCAACTTTCTGCTGCTTAGAATTTGTAACTTTAGTGGTGCCTTAGCAGACACACTTGTAGATTAAACAGAAGACTGGAAGACTATACAAGAGAGGTCTGTTGACTTCAGCTTGGATACCAACAAGACACCAGCTCTCACTAATGAGAAAGAGCGTGTGAGAGAAAAAATTTATACCATACACTTTGTCATATCTCAAGAAGAAAGCACACAATGGTTCATATGAAAGAGAATAAAAGCAACCTTCTTGTTTAGCTGCAACTACAGTGCTCTTACTACTGCTTTTAGGACTAAGCTAAAATCTGGATTCACTAAATCACAGGTGATAGCCATGATGATCTGCAACCTGTCTAAGCATGGAATGTATTTAAGATTTCTATACTTATAGCAGCACCTTGGATTCTTCTTCACAAGGTTCGTTCTCCAGGCAGTAAAAAAGGAACAGAAATAATCAATAATGTGTTGATAACCCCACCTCCAATAGTGCAAGCTCCAAGTAGATTCACAATATTAATGTGGTTTCCAAGGTAACTCAGCACTTTAAGCTCTGACATCAAGGCTTCTCTTTCTGTTAAATGGGCACTTGCTGCAAGGCAAAGCACAATGTTCAGTACGTAACAAACCGACCAGACAGAAGAGAGAAAAAATTGGTGAGTATACTACAGTAACTTACTTTTCAACATCTTTACTGCTACTGTCATAGCAGCATCAGATTTAAATAAACCATAAGCAGTGGCTTCAACAACTTTTCCAAAAGCTCCAGCACCAAGGGTTTTACCTAATAAAGCAAACAAAATACTCTGTAATGACTTGGGGTACTTCTTCCTGAAGGGCTCAACATTTTATTTTTTGATATAAAGAAGCTGTTGCAGACGCGCCTGCTTGCTTTTTGTCCCAAGGTAAGAATGAGCAATTATCACTATCTGCATTATTGCACAACATCTTTTTGACAAAACCCTGCTGTGTTTGACCAAAGTCTCCTATGAGACCTGAAGGTTTCACCTTGCAGATGAAGTTAAATAAACCTAAACTAACCAAAACTCAAACGGTTTCTTGGAAATTCCCACTTGTGATCGTAAGGAAGTTGTGTTGGGTCTATGTAAACATAGTTGTTTCCATTTATTTCCTCAACAACTTTCCACTGAACTTCATACTTGGGTTTCTGGAAAAGAAAGAGATTGGCTGTCACTACAGAAGCCTCCACAGGCAGCTCACACACTTTTCTAACTCAGGCAGAAGGGCTTCAGAATTTACCTGCAAATATACATACACCAGGATCATGACTATGATGCACATCAGTCCTGCAGCGACTCCAAATGCAGTTAGTAACGGGGTAAAAAGGGTATGGGTACGGATTTTCTCTGGAAAGAAACACAAAATTCTGCTTAAATACTGAACAAGAAAGTTCAGTAAAAAGATGCAGGTGAAAACCTTTTCTTAGTTCTTTTTTGTGAAACAGAGTTTAGGGTTTTGACTTTCCCAGATGTACTTCAGGTATATCAGAAATGTCTTTTCTGAATGAGCTGTGGGAGATGGAGCTGGCACAGAAACCATCCAGTCTGATACCTTGGGAGTCTCAGCGTCATCAATTCAGGAGGTGTGACACCAAGATCAGTTAATGCAAGGGGTCTGCATGATCTCAGTCAAATTAAGTTAAAGAGAGAAGGTTTTTTCTGAAGTCCTAATTTCTTCTCTTCCCCCGCACCCTCCCCCGCAAGTATAATTTCTACAGTCTTTACAAGTAGAGACTGTGCCGAGTAGCGAAGGAATACCATTCCAGTACAACCCATCTGCCCCAAATCTGGCGTTTTTGTTTGTATGTTGTATCTGGGTGTAACAGAGTAAAAACGAAGCAGAACATTTGGTTTCACAAAGAAGAGTACAGTTTTACACATACATTTCAAATCATCTAGGTTCAAGTGCTTTCCCCCACAAACCCACAAATACTGCTAAAAAAACTCATAAGCCTTTCTGCAGTACGTTGTTGTTACTTCTTTTACAACAGCAGGACCCTTGAGCTCCAGGCAAGTTTGGGACTGCATTTTTCCCAAGACATTGTAAAAACCTAAAATAAAAGGCAATCTTTCCTTGAAGAAAAAAAGTGATGGCCTAAATAGTCAAAACAGACAATGACAAGAAAAGGGAGAGAGAGAACGGAAGACAGGGTAATGTTGTATGTGGTTTGCCCCTGTGCTGCACAGACAGAATAAAACCAGCTACCTACTGCACTGCAGATCTGGAGCCATACAAGGATGGTACCACAATATTAATTGAAAAATTAAAGCAATGCTCTGACAGCCAGAGCATGTAACATAGTGTCTTATCATATACTCAGCCACAGTACCATCAACTTTCTTATGGCAAAGGTAAACCACTTAAAATCCTTTTACAGAAAGAGCTGCAGGACACTCTTGTTTTATGGTCTCATTCACTCCAGCCATTACCTTTAATAGCAAAGTTGAAGAAAGCAGAGCTCCTGTCCCCATTGCTGGAGGCCTCGCAGCACACAGTGCCAGTGCTCCTGAACATGCTGGTGTTAATCGTGCTTTCAACCCGGATTCGTTCAAATGATGGCACTGATGAATTTGTGTAACCACTTTTGATAAGCATGGGAGATATTGTTGGTGAATCAAAACACCTGGGAGAAACAATACTGACAGTTACCTGCCATGGATTGCTATCTGGAATGCCAGACCAACAGGTAACTAAACAACACTGCTTTACAAAGGGATTCATCTGAAGCTCTTATCCTCCAAACAGCCTACTCATGATGTCTCATTGTCTTTAATGCAGTGGGAGAAACTGATACATAAACCCAGCCTGACCCAGCTGAACACCATGATGTCTTTGCATTTGCTTTTGGTTAGAAATACCTATAGGTCTGAAACTTCACTAGGGGTTTTATACCATTCAACCTGCACCTCCAACTTCAGCTTCAAGCAGTTATGGTTTATTACCTACTCCTGAAAACTTTCCCCAAGCATCATCTTATTACAGAAAAAAAAAAGTCCATGATGTACATAAAACACCATCAAGCTTATAAGCAGTCAAAAAATTAGCCAGCTCTTTTCTCTTAAGATGCTGCTTCTCCTTCATATATCATGTATTGATAAATGAAGCACACATTGACACATGAGTACACATTTAAGATTTTTAAAAAGGTACTGTTTAAAACAATTAATGAAATAACAATTATTTCAGACATAAAACAAATTACACAGGTGGGAGGGAGACCCATGACTTGCTAGTATGAGACCTACAGCTACGGTGGAAGTAAACCAGAACCTTAAAACTTGCTTCACAAATGCTCACTTCACAGTGAAACTCTACAATCTTTTTAAAAATGCGATGACTAAACATCAGGTTTTATTCATAACAACTCTGGACTTGTATACTTGTCATATGTTTCATGTGAATGGAAATCTAATTACATTATGTCTTGAAAAATTACTTCATTACACAATAAAACAAATTATAACAGCCTTATTCACAAGTGATTCCATGACTGGCATTCAGTGAAATTGCATAGAGAACATGTGTCATTTGAGGCCAAACTGATACAAACCATAGCTAGCTTGCAGCAGAAAGTTTGCCTTTTATGCAGCAGAAAGTGTTGGTTATTCTCCTTTCAAGGACAGAATGCAAAGGAGGAAAATGAAATGTATCCCTGCCTTCTCACAAACCATTTCAAACAATGTGATACAAAGAATGATGAAAACAGTGATGCAATGTTTGAACATAACTATTACCAAGTCATTTTATGTTCCTAATTTTTAATTAGAAATTGGGTGTGTTGCACCTTTGGAGACTCCTGTTTACTTAACTCACCTCTGCTCAGTTCCTGGGCTAAAATACCAGTATATGGTAGGGGCTGGGAATCCAGCTGCTACGCACTGAAGAACACCATTGCCAAGTATATCCAGAGTGAGAATTTCTGGTTTTGCTGCAATAAACAAAAACAAGAGTCATCCATTAGGAGAACACAGAATTTGCACTACCATTTGCTCTTCACCCCAGCAACCTGTGTGCATCATCATCCATGGAATCACCCAGGTGAGCAAGAGCTCCTCATGCTCAAGGATGTCCAGGCCTGAACTGGTGTCCTACAAAAACTGAACATTTGTGAAAATATTAGCTCTTACACTGAATGTTTTGGCTGGATGTCAGAAGAATACTTTATCTCCCCTGAGTATTCAGTTTGATGAAAGATCCTAAACCAGCAAAGCTCAGAGATTAAACAACCCAAAGAATTGTGTGCTTGGAACAACAGTGCAGTTCCCGTTTCTGCATGGCATGACTTTACCCGCCTGTAAAAAAGGACAGTTTCTCCACCGTTATAATTGTACTAAATCTGTCAAACCACATCCCTCTTACATCTGCCCTGTGTATTAAATATTACCACCGCAGCCAGAAAAGGAACTACAGAGCATGGCAACCAGTGCAGACCCCATCCCACAGAGGACAGACATCCCTCTAAGATATTGCTAATGAAATGCCCAACTGCCTGATTCTCTGAAGCACTGCATGTAGAGGAAACTAATATTTGGCAGAATGTATCAGCTTTCCAAATGAGAATTTGTGATTGCTCTGGTAGTTTATAAAGCAATCCATTCAGCTGATGCCTTCTGCCACATCCTGAACAGGACTTATTCCTGCAGTTGGTTCAGGAGCTGCTGTTTCAAGTATGGGAGGAAACGAGAGCAGTCAGGTGGGCTTCAGAGTCATTAATCCAATGTCACAGGCTTCAGCCAAGGGCACCACCAATAGAGCAAGATGTTTTTCCTGGTGAAACTTGAATTAGAGGTTTTATTTCCCATAACTACCTTAGCTTCCTTGCAAAATCACCCAAACATAAGCTAATGAAAAAAACTATAAGGAATGATGCTGCTAACCTGATAGGTACAAGTTAAGAGTCCATTATCAGCTAATACAGCTTTATAGAAATGTAAGATGAACTTCTAATTCTAGAAAGTAGTGAAACTGTATAGACTGCAGTGGGAAAACACAGATTTATTTCAGGGAAAATCCATGTACAAAGACTGTATGGTGTTCATTTTTAATGAATATTCTACTCACTGATTAAATTAAAAGCAATAAAGCACACGTATATTCTCAATCACATACCATCTCCTTGTGACTTGTTACAGGAACCAAATGTTCTTTCATTTCTAAATCCACATGTGTTTTATGCAAACCACCAAGAACAAAACATTGTTGTAAAATGTTGAGATTGATTTTCAGCATTATTCATTTGGTGAGGAATTTTCTGAGAGCACACAACATCTCATCCAGCCTCAGTGCTCACAGAATACATGTAATTCACATTTCTGAAACTCCAATCAAAATGGCTGGATTGTGAAATTGTAATTAGCTAAACTATTACCCATGTGCTATTTGTTTACACATATGCTATGTTTTAGGCAACATTATAGCACAACATAACTCAAGAAATGAGAGACATGACAAGTCAAATATAAGAGGAGTGTCAGCATTAAGCCCTGGTAAAAATATTGTGCAAGAGTTGGTCTGCATCTAACATCTTCTGACTTTGAGCAAGGGAAACAAAAATGCCCATATTAGTCAGGCTCTTTCCACTGTAAAAACCTAGTGCAATAAAAGCCTGTCCACATGGCCACAGTCTCATGTGGACTTATCCTGCAGCAATGGAGGGAAACAAGAGGCTGTGCAGAGTTAACGCCTCCAGCAGCCCAGGCAGAGTGGTCCAGCCTTGGTGGTATGGGAAGCTGAGCTGCAGCAGCCTCCGAGAACAGCTAACCTAAGAGCAGTTCTACCTGTCATGCACCTGGTGAAGCACTTTGATGTGGCAATTAGCATGATCAGCCTCTCCCCACCAGCACTGAGGGCTCCCAAGCTTCCCTGGCTCAAAGAAATTAAGGGATGCATTTCACTTGAGGCAGCAAAGAGCCCTCTAATCCAGTACCCAAGAGGACTGAGACAGCTACTACTGCTGTCCTCCAGGCTGTGCCTTTCCCGGCTCAGGCCACATATGTGTCTCAGCACCTGCACCTCATTCTGGCAGCCAGAGCATCTTCCTCAACCACCAATGTAGGTGCTCCAGGGGATGCTGGAGCAAAGATCGACTAGCTTTTGCAAACAGATGCCAAGCTGTCACCAAGCATCTTCTTTTTAAAAGGGATTTTACTGTGCTAGATTTTATGACTTTCACTGCCTTATTGCCCCTGCTGTCAGACAGACTCTTAATGACTAGACTTTGCTTATTGTTTTGGCTTTAACTCTTTAAATATTTAACACTTCATTACATCGCTCAGCATATATGCATATTGCCTTCTGTAACTGGTCATTAAAAGTCTTAAACTTCTAATTTCATTAAGTTTATTAATTGCTTTTCAGCTTTTATTGATTTTATTGATTAAATAACCCTAAATGTAACAAATATGACTTATAAGAGGTCACTTGTACTTTAATTCAATGTACTGTATCGTGAATTTTGCATTTAATTTCTTTTTATTGTCAATTTCCCTTTCTTCATTCTTAACAAAGTGAATGTCTAAAAAGCAACACTTAATAGGTATCATGAGTCGTCCCAGACAAAGAGAGAGTGCTTTCCTCCTGGATCTACAATTTCTGGATTGGAACAAATCTTTTTACAATATCATGGTGACTCCTCATTTTTTCACTGCTCAGTTCAACAAGAGGAAAACAGCTGAACTTGGCTTCATGTGATCTGTAATACCATGACCAGTTTTCTCTTTGCAGCATGAGCCCCAACTGTGTAGATAATATTTTGTTGACTATAATTAAGCTCAGATATTATTTTGCACTAAACTCAGTTACTACTTGGAAGGTTCCTCTGTTAATTGCTAGATGTACCATACCTTGCCACTCTGGAGATTTCTACAATATCTTAGTTGTAACTGAGTACAGTATGCTGCATGTCAAGCTGTAATTTTCTTTTTGACTCCTAATTTCAGAACACCTTCCTTACTTACTTTATGTCACATTTACTATGAATTACTATACTATTTCTTAAAGCAATTTAGTATTATTTCAAACTAGCATATGCAATTGCTAAATATGTTTAAATCCAAGCAAAGTATTTCTGCACTGGGTTTTTCATGTCTTTCAGCAAATGCTTTGACATCAACTTTTGTTTATGTGAAGACATTCTCTGCTGATTATGTATCCTGTTTTACCTGTTTGATTACTTTCTGCTGATTACTTGCCCAAGCCAGATGTGTAAACATCACGATCTACATCCAAGCAACTTATGCAAAATCCCTGACAACGATGCCAGGTCAGGACGCACCATAAGATCAGGATACAACCAACCCACACATAACTTACCTTTGGCAATTACTCTGCTATGTCAAATAATAGAGTATGTTGTCATGCAGTTTGTGTCTCATACCTAAATGATGAGCATTTTACAAGCCAGTGAAAACAGGTTATTTTTGTTAAAAACAAACCCCTAGAAAGACCAATCTATTTATCTCTTCTTTTCAAAATGAAAAAAATGTTTGCAGAAGCTTAGTCAAAGTGCCAAAAGAAACTCTTTTTTAATCAAGTGCCTCAAATCCATCTGCTTCAGCAATGGTTGCAGTCCACCCAGGGCCACAGTGCATGGTAACGTGCTCCATGGGACTGCTTAAATATCCTCAGGGCATCCCAAGACTTTTCTTCCTACTTACAAGACCAGTAGTTGAAGCAAGAAGGAAACAGATTTGCTGGTTGTACGGACAAGCCATTCAGAAGAACTAAACTGTCTATGCTCCCTCTTGCCTTGTCCATCTTGCTTCACCATCTTCTTCCTAGTCTGGTTTTCTAAGCATGATCTACAGGGATTTTCAGCTTTTATCAAGTAGCATATACCTCAAAAGCAGCAACATGGAGATCTGCATTGAGAACTGACACCTGATGATGACAAGACTGGGGTTTTTAGGTTATTTTTGGCTAGTTTTTTTGAGTTCTTGTGCCCAGACTATGTCCAAGCAGCCTGCAGAGCCTGGGATTGCTGGGAGAACCGTGAACAGCCTCTTGCTCCAAGTACGTGTATGACATTGTGAGTTGGAAAACACTATCCAACTTCATGTGAACTAACAGTTCCACAGGTAACTTGGAATTTCTCCCATTCCTTCACAGAAATTAAACTTCTGGCTCAACGATTTGCTCCATTAATCTGTTAAATACTAGAATTATCCCTCATGACTGTAACCCACACTCATGCACTGAGACAAAAGACATCTGAGGTCACCAGTGCCCTCACCTCAGAAATCACAGCTAGGAAACAGGAAAGGTACAATACAAATGACAACATTCAGAAATGAAAGAAGAAATACCATATTCTGAAAGGAGCTCAAGTGACATTTCTGATCCGAACTATGTCACTGCATAGAGATGCTACAAATGTTGACCTTCAGTGATAAATGAGAAGAATTCAGAAATTAACATATAGGACTTGATGCATTTGTGGAAGTCTTGATAGTCCTCTTCATAAAGCTATGCCTGGAAAAGGACACACTGCTGCTAAAGCATAGCAGCAATGCAAAACTGCATTTACAGCACATTCATTTACTTTCTATACAGTTCCTCCTGCTGGGCTCAAAGGCATCATTGCCTACCTCGCCCTAGTTTCTCCAGTTTGCCTGCAGTCCCCTCTTGGTTTAATTTGCCTTAAGCCTAGCCTTTAGCAGCTGCCAATATCTGTCTGCTGAGAGCATGAAATGCTCTAAGTGGATGCTTCTGCTAAGGACAGGGTTTTCTGAAGGTTTCATTGATTTACTTTTGAAGTTTAGCTTTTGTCTTGAAGAATGCTATTTGGAACTGAAGCCAATGCTCTTTCTTAATAAGCACATCCCAAAGATGACAGCACACATATTTGTAAAGCTATGCAGATTTCTCTAAAGCAATGGTGATTTATATTATTATACAGAAGTATTTAGATGCCAAAAGGCATTTAAATGTTAGTAATTCCCCTGACAAGCATTCAAATTCAAGTCAAACAAATTAAGAACAATTAATATCTTTACTTGGTTGACAAAAATGCAAATTATAATGCCTGTATATCCTGCTCCATCTCAAATTATAAAAGGTTTATGTTACATACTTATTTTTGAGATCATGTTTCCAGGTGCTACAGTTGTGGTTTTTTTCTGTATAAACTACCTAGCTGCTCTCTGGTAATCTCCGGAATATGTTTGCTAGAATGTAAGGTCACGCTGGATACTACCTGGATTTGTGTAAATACTCTGCAGTTTTATATCCTGACATTTAGTTTTCCAGCATGTGCTTCATTTCAGAAAGCCTCTCATATGCTGAACCACACTGTGACATCTTGTGCATATATTATGCTGTATAAAATACAATGACTGTGATAATGAAATATTTCAGACTGTTCACTTTACTTACTTTTCACATAGACATTAAATGTTACAGAGGAGCTGGCATCAGAATTGGACACAAAAAATGTGTAAATGCCTCCTTCTGTTCCTTTTAATCGTGTAAGGTGAAGTTCACTTGTATAACTGTAAAGAAAAAAATTAAGCATTACTAAGGCACACAGCTTGCTGCACGGAAGCTGAGGAGGGAATTAATAGCGTGTCATTTTCTGCAGACACAGTCCATGCAAACACTCTTATCGTGCCTTACAACAGCCCTTGCACTTCTAACACCCAGAAGTTTTGTGACTTCCAACATCCAGATGTGTGCCTGGTGACAGCTCAGTACCAGGCTCAGATGTCATGCAGGCACCACCACCTATTCTTCTTCTCACTGAGGAGGGAACCCAGATTTACAATCTAGACCACATGTGCTAGGTGCTTCACTGGATTTTTGGAGGACCAGGGATCAGGGAACAGTGCACAGCAGAAATAAAAGTATAAGCTTTTATCTAGAGCACTGGGGTCTGCTGAAGCAGCAGAGGGAGTTTCTGCACACAAACAACTCTAAATTCTCACTGCTGCTCATTGGACAGGAATGTAGGTGAGTTGTGAGCATACAGCATGCTGGTCCTCAGATGGTGTGGTTAGGTCAATGCTATTCCACATCGAGGTTAGCAGCCTTTGCACCAGTTACTGTGGCAAGCCACATGTACTAAAAGATCTTCTATAGTAACAATTTTCTCACCATCTCCACTTTCTCCAGAGCAGACTCTAGTTTGCTGTTCCAAAGTAAAATCAATAGCACTTACAGTCATGCATATTACCTGTTATTACCCACGCTCCTGAATTTGACATTATGGTCTGAGGAATTCTGTAATGTTTCATTCATGAACATCCAGACTTCTTCCTTTGGTTTTGGATATGCGTCATATTCAACTGTTAAGTTTCCATTTTGTCCTGCATTTATATCTACTGTGGTATTCATTGTTGCAAACAAACGGACAAATCCCTTAGCTGATGGTCATAAGAGGAGAAGAAAAACAATTTCAAGGCCATTTAGAAGATTGACAGTACTGTACCCACACTTAGAGTACTTCAAGATCAGTGATCAAATATCCAACTGTGAAACAGAAAACCTTATCTGCAAAGCAGAACTTGAACCCTCACCTGCCAAAACCAAGGCCAATAGCTATATATAGCAGTGAGACACAGGACTTAAAGCAGCCTTAGTGCCTTAACATCCATAACTCCATCTTCTGGTGACAAATATCCTCTATTTGCTTTTGGAAAAATGCAAGGACATGTTTGATTTTACTCAAGTATTTATATTTTTCCAAAAATCAGAGTTGCTAACTGTCTGGTAAAAAAGAACTAAGAAAAAAACAAGATAAAATCATTTATGACAATATACTAAAGTATTTAATGTTTCTTTGTCAAGTGTAATTAAGAACAACATTACAAATAAAGCTATTAAAAGCTGTAATTAGAGAAAAATGTGCTAAGTCCATAGGCCTGGATACCAATCGTCTTAAACTAAGGCATTTTTGTACATCTGCTGCTGGGTCTTAATCTTTTATTTGGCAGATACCATGTACCATTGTGCAGTTCCGCTCCAAAATATCATGTCTAACAACATCCTTGCTGTAGCAGTTTTAATTTCATTAATAAAGTCATCAGCTTCAGGATTTACTTTGAAAAGACAAATTTTTCCGTCCTATTACACAAATTCATAAGGGAATTATCAGTTTGATGGGTAGATTGCAATTAAAAGGAAACACATTTACTGAGAGCTTGAATTTAGACCTAAAATCAATCTCAGATCCCTGCTTCTTCCCACTCTTTAGTAATCAAAATGCTGGGGCCAGCTGGGCACCCAAGCTCAGGAAAACCAGAGCCAGTGGGGCTTGGTGAAAGCATATGGAGCTGCCAGAGCACTTGACAGGTGCTTTGGAGAAGAAAGGATGAAGTAAATTCACAGCAGGCAGGTATGCTTTAAAATGCTCTCCTTCACTAGGAAAGAGAAAAAGGTTTCAAATCTGGAAACTGAAGATTTGTAGTTCCTTTGCAGACCTTTTTTCTGTTATCTGTATAAACACAGGATCCTCTATGCAACCTATATTCAAAATCAGACACAAGAGCTTTCAAATAAAACTTTATTATGATGCTATTGGTCCCTGGAATGCAATTCTAGTAACTGTCTACAGTTAGATAAATTAACTGCTAGAAAAAGTAATTAGGAAATTTACCAAAAAATACACATTATTTCTTGTAAATCTTTTGGCTAATGTTAAAGCCACAGTGATTTAGGATTTGATGCAATCCCAGGATCTCTCCAGTACACACCATATACCACTTCCCAGGACCCTGGGAGCTTCACAGTTCAGGTAAATATAGTCAGTCTGAATGAATGGTGAAAGGTATCCAGAAGTTGGAGCTTAAAAATTTTAAGTCAAATTTGAGAGGGTGGGGGGAGAAAAGTATCTCAAAAAGAAACGATTCCACCTTTTCTCTGGCATTTTGTTATTAAATACAAAGTTACTAAATAAAAACTTGCTACTTTATTTTATACTTTTTATAATACCATGCTTTATTTTAAACCCCAGACTTTCCAAAGTCAATCCTTTTTAAAGCCACATTTGCATATGTAGTAGTACTAAGAATTTCTGTAGTCAAGAACTTCCCTCTTCTTATAATAGAAGCTTTCACATTGATTCCCTTGGGGAAAAGATTTTCTTTCATACTTCACACTGTTTCACTCTTTTACATATGAATGTAGTCTCTTCTGTAAAAAAATGAGGAAAACATCCCTGTAGTTCTGAGCCCTACCCCCTCCAACAGCAGAGCAAGGTAAAGGGCACTTAAAACCTCTGTGGCTTTGCTGAAGATCTGACCCACATTAAGTCAAACACTTCTGTTTTCTTTATGTTACCAGGGAAAGCAAAACAAGCATTGTTGCAGGAGTGTGTGTCTGTGAAACAGAAAAACGGATTTGAAAAAAAACAGGATCCAAGGCTACACTTCCCTCAGTTACTACATCCTTGAATGGTACAGAACTGAAAGAGTTGTAGCCAATTACACAGACCAGAATGATACTATTAACATACCAAGATGTCCTTAATTGTACTTAATTTATCAAATGAGCAGCTTTAAAATTTAAAAGGCACTGTGTGTCATCCAAGTTAATATATAGCAGACTCTAAATGCACCTGTTATTAAACAAGAGGAGGAAGGGATTTTTCTCACTGTTTAAGGTCATGATCCAAAACATGTAGATGTGATGGATAGTGGGTTTAATAGGGGGGTGACCTCTGGAACAATTTCATGCCGTCTATGCACATCACGATGCTCCTCAAAGCATCATTTTAAACAGAGGTACAAATATAGCTTTTACGTAAAAACATTGACACACTGTCAGTGAAATTTCCCATTCTTGGAAGGCAGGTATTAAAGACGTGTTTTGTGCTTGTACTGCCAAATTACTTAGGCACAGGGACAGTACTAGGCAAAAGTAAATCACTTGTTTTGTCAAAACTGGATTAAATTTTAAATTAAACCAGGAAGGATGAGACAAACCAGAGAGATGGAAACACTGTTGGGTGGTTGTTCTAACATCACTTTCCAATAACATGCAAAGGGTTACAGAAATCAAAGTAGTCATACACACCACAACACTTCCTGAGCCATCCCATATGGTACCAGTCAGCAATAACCTTTTAAGAAAAGCAACTTTACTCACTGAGGTTTGGGGAAAAGGAGAAAGAAGGGAGGGAAGACTCCCTGTTGTTCCCACTCTTCATCTCCTGCTCTTAGAAATGTTAAGATTTCTACAAGAAGCATTTACCTAGTGCTTTCAAGGTTACTGTGGCATTGGTTTTTCCGAAAGGGTTTTCTGCTTGGCATATGAATTCTCCAGAATCATTAACTCCCACTGAACGGATGTTCAATGTTAATTTCCTTTCGTATCCATAATCACCCAAATTTCTGCTTTTGCTTGTAACAATCTGTCGGTAAAAAACAATTAACAACTAAAACACTGTGTATGCATCATCTTTCCTAGATAAATTAAAAATAGAAGTAATTATAACTTTGCTATATTAATATTCATAACTTTAAACTGGAATAATAAGCCAGCATGACAAACCTGTCACTAGAATCTCTCCGTGCAAAACAAGTGTGTGATCAGCTGCCTTTGGGAGATAATGTTCTCTCTCCTAAGTCCTATCCCCTCCTCTTATTGTTCTTTTTTTTTTTTTTTCTCTCCTCAAGCTCCCCTGTAAGGCCAGAACGTGGGGTGGGGTGAGTGTGGGGCTGTGCTCACCTGCCTCAAGAAAGCCAAAGGGGGGGAGACCAGCCCAAGCCAAGAAACTAAAACTCTAACTTCTTCAAATGTTTCCATTACATGAGGACAACGGTGTTGTGCCCAAGGTCAGGGTCAGCTTATTCTGGCTACATTTCCAATATTGATGAAGGTGAGGAACCAACAGAAGGTTTTATTTACACTAACAGTGCTTCTAGCTGTGGGGCTTAATGCAACATGACCACCGGGTGCTGATTTTTCTAATGCTCAGAAGGTGCAGTTCTTATATGAAGTTATTGCAACTCTGAAGTGTGGTTCACCACTTAAGTGGTGCCTGAAGTTCACTGACTGCTCAAATGGTTGCAATGATTATGTAATTTTGTGAATTACATAAGAGAATTTAAGGTCCTGGGGCTTCATTTTAAACTGTGTTGTTCTATGGCCCAAGGCCACAGCATCTTCTGATTGCAGGCATGCTGCAGAGCCCTGCTGGCAGCAGGCTTCACACAGCATCCTTCCTCTGGTACCCACTCTGACACTTGGTCCTTAGCAATATATACTTACTACTCTTAAACGCAATTGGAAACTTCATTCTCTTAAGTATAACATGACCCTATGAATACGCATAGAAAAAATTAATACTTTGATGTGTTGACTTTAGTTTCTGTGAGAATGTTTGGTATGGTTTGAAAGACTGATAGAATTTACACTGATTAATACAAATGTAGACCTGGACTTGTTATGATTTTCTAATTGAATTATTTCAATTCTTGGAGGCTCCAAGAGCTTCTAGACAAATTAAAGCTTCTCAATGCAATTTTGATTCCTCCTGAGCTATAATAATCACAAGAGACGTTTATTTAGTACGGATGTGCTTGCTTATAACAATTCTACTAATTTTCAAAAGTGGTGATAACTTCAGTCATACACAGAAAAAGTGTTTTTTTTTCCTCTCATCTATTCAGGACAAAATGTAATTCTGAATCTACTTAAATATGAAATTTATGTATACTCTCTCAATACAAAATTAATTTGATAGTCAGTATTTAAAAGACAGCATCTCCTGCTATTTACTAGAAAAGGCAGAAAGGTCAAACTTATTTAGTCAAAAATACTTTCCTTGTAGCTTTTACTGATAAAGCGAAAAATGCTAAAGCACAAAAACTGAAGGGAAGGCCTCAATTTCATCACATATAACAAAGCAAAGGGAAGGGAATGAGAGAAGAAATGAAGCTCTCAGATGAAAGGCTTGCAGCTGACCTTGGCACAGGACCAAAAATGGATCTGCATGTCCCATGCCGCCTTCATGTCACTTAGACCTTCTCAACCTTCAGAGTTGTGAGCTGGGATTTCTGGAGCAGAGAGCACTTAGCAAGAACAGCTTTGCCAAAGCTGGTGGATTAGCTAAGCATGGCATTCCCAGCCCCTGGGAATGGGACTCCTGTTCATTATGTGCCCAAGGCAATGGGATTTATCCAAATATCTCATAAGTCTTTTCTTCCATACACATGGACTGAGAATTACGTATTCTGCTCACTACCATTAGCAGTAAACGACTGGCCAATTAGCATGGTGGGAGTTACTGAAAGGTCTTCACAACGGCTTTTAATTTATTTAAATTTCAGGGTATACCCAGAAGACCTAGAAGCATTCTCAAAAACACCTCAGTGCCTGCTGCTCATTTCAAAGACAGAGCTGGCAGCATGCTGGCTTACCCCAGAAGGGGATCTCTCTGCTCCTCTTCCGCAGAATTGTTGTGCTGCTGGTAACTAACTCTCCTGGAGCACCTAGACTGTCAATAATTTAATTTGGTGATGACAGTCAGTAACCTCATCTATCTCTGGCAGACAGAAGCCCGTTCACTGGTTCATTTTTCAGAACTTTTCCAGTTAGTGAAGCACACCATGTAATTCAAATGAATTAATCATTCCTGTGAATGCTTACTACTATTCCTGTCACACACAACCCCATGCTAATTAGCAGGTATTTTACTGTTAATGATAACAACTAGAATATGTAATTTGCAGTCCATGTGCTGATATTTGCAGCTCCCATTGATTGCAATGTGATGTGTAGGCACTCCATGCTTCCATATTTAGGAGGCCCAATAGAGGTCACCTAAAATTCACATTGAAGAGCCTAATTTTAATTTCTGTTTGGGAAGAGAAGCCCGTGCAGTTGCTTTTCCTCCCAGCTGTCCTCATGGGCATAGGACTGTTGTTGCTCCCTCATCAGTCTGTGGGATGCTGGATCTTTGTAAATGCAACAAATCCAAACTGACATAGCATCAGGTAGCCAAGACAAATGAGAATGTCTACAGAGGGTCTGTGAACTGTGCTGAAGTATACGTGATAGAATTAAAGGAACTTACCCCACTTTTGTGAGAAATCCAACTAGCTTGTACGCTGCTATCCACATCCGTGATTATGCACGTAACTTCAAATTCTTCCCCTTCTTTGAGAAGCTCATAGCTTTTTGATAAGGTGATGACAGGAAGAGTTTTGTGAACTGGAAAACAATTTAGAAGCATATTATTTTTCATTAGTTCCAGTGCTTCCAAGGGGGGATAAAAATCAACAGTCATTAACTTTCCAATAAAATCAAGGCTCTGATATGTATTCAAATTTTTCTAACATATTATGCAATTGTTCCTTTACAACAAGCATATTTCTGCTTCAACCTCCCTTCAAACTACACCTAAAAGTTAGATAGTATTTGTTAGAACATAGTAACTTGCATGAAGAAACTTGAACGATATTGAACCATCAATGAGATGATTCACTCCATGACAGTGATTAAAAAGTAGCACTATGGAACCGAAAACATGGTGAGGATCAGTCACTGAAGAACAGTAGCCTAGCACTAACTGCAAATTTTAATTACAAAACATTACAGCCAACAGAAAGTGCTGTCTGACAGGTCCTTGAAAAGCTCCTGATGGACAGCCTAGGAAGGACAGGTAAAGCTCAAGGACTTCTGCACACCTGCCTCTGAAAGCACTACAACCTCTGCTTATGGTGATGGTTCAGAATTTGTCACCCAAGGAGTAGGTGGTTACAAGTAGCTGTGGACTAGCTGTACCCCTATTCTGCTTCTGGGTGTCTTTTGTCAACAGTGAAGTATATCTGAGGACTGTGTGTCTCTTTTGTCTCCACAAAGCTCTTCAGCTCTTCCCCTGTTCCCTTCATGGTTTGTTTTTCTGTTTTCTTCATCCTTTTTTCAAATTTTCTTATTTTATTAGACTCCAGTGAACTTCCCACTAGGGCTTTTACACAGGATGACTCACTTTCAAACTGTGAATGCAACATATATCAGATAAGGTCATCCAGACTCTTTTCCTGCCTCTGACACAGGTTTTGTAGTTGTCTTAGGTAAATTGTACGAAACGTGGGAAAACACCAGGCTTTTCAGGTATTAGTACTTTAATAATAATGTTTTCCTCATGTTGCTGTAAGTGGCTACAGAAGAGAAGAAACATGTTGCTCTCTTCAGATATAAAGGCTCACACAAAAATGCACACCAGCATTCAGCAGTACCCAAGAGACAGGAGGAAGCTGGTGGAGAAGGCATTCTGTGTTCTCATCTGTCAGAAACATCTGTGCACATTCAAAAAAACAAGCCCTAAGTCCATAAAGCACCTCATTGCTTTGAGAAGGGCTGGACATAAACTCTACCTGTGCTGTTGTAGTTGGTGTGAGTCTGAGTGCGCCTGCACAGCTCCCTGTTTCATGGATGCCTGTCTTTCTGCACCAGAAACTCAGATCTGGAGGTCTGAGTGCCACGGTTGTAGCTACAAAAACATTACCCACCAAAGGATCTCCAATGCATTTAAATGTTGAGTGAAGGAGAAAGTGGGAGTTTCACCTTTTAACTCAAGAAGGACTGAACACTACTGCACGGTAATTACAAGACTGAGAGTGATAATGCTGTTGATGGATTTCAGCAGATGTTTCCACTTACTGCACACTTCCTCCCTGGCAGAAAACGTGGGCAGAGTGCTGAGGTGCCCCCAGCCACCTACGGCTGCCCCCCATCAATGGGCTGCTGGCAATGGTGCCAGCTCAGCACTCTTCCATCTGAAGTCACCACTGTATTGAGCAAGTACAAGCTTTTATCCATTAAAAAACCGAAAAAGTCCAATACTACAACTTGTGCCCTCCTTTGCCAGAGAAACATCGGTTATGTCAAACAGTTGGTTTCTTTCTTTGGACACCACTGAAGAAACAGATGAAAAAAACACTTGTTACAGAACAAACAATAGAGACAGCAAGAATGGACTTGATTTTTGTTTGTCGAAGGCAAATGTCAGAGATGCCTGCACTGACTCAACTTTTGTTATCTTCTCATTATTTGAAATTTTATAACTCCTTAAAATTCACTACATCAGAATTTCCAAATCACCAAGAAAAAAAGACTTCTTAAATTTGCCACAGCAAACTCCACACTTGAGAAGGTCCCCACTGCTCAAGTCCTTGCCCCACCACCAAGGAGCATGTCACTGGGCAGGTCACAGAGCTCCAGGCAGGTCACAGAGCCCCTGCCACAAAGCAAACAACATGTGCCCTCATTACACCATGAGGCAGCCCTCTTTCTCCAGAACTAGGGGCTATGCTGCTGATGGCTTGGCCTCAGCTCCCAACACCTGGCACAATGCAGGCAACAAGGGAGATGCATACCAGCTCACTGGCCCAGCCCTCCTTTGGCAGCAGCCTTGGCAGCACCAGTGGGATAGCATCGCTGACAGACGGATGCTATAGGAAGCACAAAGCCAACCAGCATAGCCCCCATGTGCTGCTCTCCTTTCAATAACAAAAACCCAACCAGATACATGAGCAGAAATGCCCTTGCAGCCAAGGCAAACTCCTAGTGCACAGCCTACATGTGTGCCCAGACAGGGGATGCCCTCTCCCCAGACCCTACTGCAGCCCCCACATCTCACACACGCCTTAGTAGAGACACGCTCTCAGCTGCAGTGAGGAGTGCCTTCATTCCAAGGGCCCAGAGCTACACAGACAACAAACTCATTTACCTGCCCCTTAGGAAACACCAAGCCAGCCTGGCTTGATGAACTGCTCCCTCCACTTTCCTCCTGGAGGTATTTAGACAGCCAAATAATGACATACAGGGTAAGTGTAGGCTCCAAACTACCCAGACAAAACCAGCCTGTAAAGTACTGCAGACAGGCATTGGGCTTCTCCTCCTTCCCAAACCCACCCAAGCACCCAACCCTCGGGCCCAAGAGTGTGTGAAGGTCAAGTGTAGGCTATCACCAACAGGTTTGCCAAGCTCACTGGTGCATGTACCAGCTCAGCCACAACACATTCCTCATCACAATCTGAGCACACAGATGCTGTTCTGATCATCTTCACTCCCAGATATGGAAACAAGGACCTTCTCCTTCCCCAAGTTCTACTTCTCCACCAAATCCCTCTTCTTCAATGCCATCAATCAGTTCCTCCTGCTGTCACTTGTGGGCGACAGACATGTGAGTCAGGTACTGAAATCTCCATCTTGCTTGCACAAACCTGTCAAAACCTCAAGGCACAGTTTTGTCCTCAGAGTTCAACAGCACAACCCACATTTCTCATAATGATGAAAAAACCTCCTGGAAATCACCAGGAACAGAAAACAAAACTGATCATGGCCAAACCTTCTCAGCACATCTACAAGCCAAGTGTCATGAGATCAATCTGTGCCCCAACACAACTTGCCCAGAACAAGCTTTCTAAGCTCATCACTTTCCTTTGGACAATGGTGAGGTTTCACAGCCCCTTCCATCAGCTTCTGGAAGGTGAAGAGTAAAACGAGGTGCTGTATACAAAGGCAAAAATCCCGTGTTACCTGGTCTAACATTCAGGTAAATGTTCTCTGATATCTTCTCAACTCCATTGTGCTTGGCCAAGCACTGGTAGCAGCCCTTAAATGACCTCTGGACGTTCTTTATAATGATGCCTTTCTGGGGATTGGGAATGAATGTCATGTTTTTTGGGAGACGTTTGCTGTCACATTTTTTCAGTGTGAAATTTGTAATATTTGGATCTGTTAGCGGGCACACTAGCAAGATGTCACTGTCTTCTTTTCCATAGATCAGAGAATCAACGAGGAAGAGCACATTTGGATCTGTGAAGAAACACAAAGATCTGTCAGAGAAGCTGGCATTGCACAGGGAACTTCTGATTATCCTAGAACTCTGCAGTTGGGCACTTATATCAAAGAAAGTTTTACTTTCAGACAGTAAAACTGAGTATTGCCCAATTCATGTTCACCAAGAGACATTAAATTTAGTCCTAAAAGAGCAGCGTGAGAGGAGATATGCAGTAGCATTCAATACTAGACACACTAAAGAATTATGTGCACTAAAAATAATCTTACTGCTTTTATATTTGGAGATGGAGGGGTTTTTTGCCTTGTTTAGCTCCAAAATATCCCCACAACAGTAAACAGATTTTCACAGACCATTAAAAGTAATTTGCTTTTAGCTAGTGACAGGGCTGTAAGGTTTCATGCCCACAGGAGGATCTGGAAGAAATTTATGAGCAAATGGAAGTTGAAAAGCACCTAGATTATGGTTTTCACTTCTGTAAAATATATAATCTAAATGAACACACACTGCTACCAGAGGAAGCATCAAACAACTTCTCTCTTTCTCTCCCCTCCTTGAAAGCAGGGATTATTTTTAGCCTCCTTAGAAGAAAAACTGGGCATACAAACAGCATATCTGATTGAAAAATCATCATGCAATCTTTCACAAGGTAACTTTTCTAAAGCATTTCATCTTAGCCAACCACAGCACACAAACATATAGTACTTTAAAAACTTTTACAACCGAAGTTGGAGACTGTGATAGGTCATGACCTTGAAATGCAAAGAACCTGGCAAACACAAAAATAAAAGAATGTGTGATGGCAAACCCTCTATAAAAGCTTATATCAGATTCCATCTGCCCTCCCTACAGAGTAGAATGAATTAGAAACACAAAAACAGAGGGAAAAGTTTTCTTTCTTTTTTGCAAATATGCTTACAACTTGAATGATTAGAGATCAACAAACCATGACTTAACAAGGAAGACTAAGAGAATTTGGTTTTAAGATTTTGGACAACAAGCACCAGGTTGAAAATGAAGCATGGGATTTTACGTAAGCAATTTGCTAAGTCGAATGCTGCTCATCACCAAACAGAGAAGTTACCGGCTGGTTTCTAGCTTAGAGTGAGGGTGTAGCTTCAATCTCATTTTATACTACCACCCAAGATGCCCCCACAAACTACAAGTTTTGAAGCATCAGTCTAGAACTAAAGTAAAGCATGTCTGAACAGGAAATGCGACATTTTGCACAAAGAGATACTCAGATAAATGCTATGACTAGATGTCACTCCTGAGCTGGAACAGGATGGATTAGAAAAGCTCATCTAAATGTCCCTGCTAACAGAGACTTAACTGATTGGTTTCCACTCAGTCCACTTTTTCTCCAACATGGACAGAGTCAAGATATCTTCATTATGCAGAAAGTACGGTTCCCCAGGAGAAAGAAAAATGACATTTTTTGAAAACAGAAGAAAGAAACAAAGACCTGTTTTGCTAACAGCTGAAACTGGGGAAGGCCTTGACTGGGGCAAGCAGAATTGTTGAGGTTCTCCTCTTGCATCTTCAATCCCCCTCTAGAAGGGACATATCACAGTGAAAAGATATGAAAAGATTTCCTGTAGGGAATCCATGCACAAACAAAGCTGCTCATGATCATGTTCCTCCTTTCATGGATTTCCATGTACATCTTGGGTTTTACTTGCTTTCTGTGCATACCACAGGTTTCCAACACAAGATAGGGTGGAGCTAATCATTGCTTTCATCTGAAAAGACTTGAGATCAAAGTTAAAAGATTTTTCTCTCTTATGTAGGTGTCTGAACTAACTTGATCTTCACTAGTCTTGCTTGGATCAGAACATAAACTGCTTCTATAGACACAATACAGGCCCTTTCAGCCAAAACAGAAAGGTGAAACAGGTAAGTGCCCATGGTTTGACAACACCGCGCCACTCTTGGTCACAGAAACATAGGAAATTTAGGTTTAGTAGATCCAGAAGAATGTGAGGTATAAACAGATGCCATCATTTCATGTTCACTTGGGACTGTGCAGGATCAAGGTTCTTGGTCCTGTTCCCTCTTCACTTTCAGCTTTACAAGTAGAAAGTGTATGGGGTGCTTGTGACAATGCCACAAGCAGCAGAGCACACGGTAGCATCTTATAGGTTATGTAAGATGTCATTAAGCCAGAACCTATTGCAAAATGATAGCCAACCTCACAAACACACTTATTTCACTGTCAGAAACTTGTCAAAGTGAAGCTTGCACAGTTTTCACACAAGGGACACAAAAAAATTAACAATGTATTGCATGAAGGCCACACAACTTCCCTGATGCTTTGGTAATCATGCTTAGTGGGAAGACTGCCTGGTATCCTGAGATGAAGGAGTCACTCTTGTAACGGCAGACAAAAACTTCTCTATGATCACAGCTGTCTGAGATAATTACCATGACCTTCAGGAAAACAATCATGGTAGATAGTCAACATTGTTTGCCACACATAGGTAAAATATATGTCAGATTTCTTTTAGTCATAGTCTCAGAGAAACATGTATGGCTATTTGGACAACTCACGAGTGGTTAAAAGAGCATTCTTTGTTAAAAGAGCATTTGCGTGGCCACTATGCCAGATATTTTTCCCTGGGAAAATATGCTTTGCTGTGTTGCCATCTCCCTATCTTGGAGAACAACCTTGCAGTAATTTACAAAGGATTGGCAGGGTTCAGAAGAGGCTCTTTGAGACACTCCCATTGGACACAGAATGCTGTCTCCAAGAAAGTGGATGCTGTAGGACTTTTTTCCATCAACAGCGAAGGAAGACCACTAGAGCTATGTGAAGAAGAAGCAAAATAACCACTTTCCTTGGAAAGTAAAAGGGAATGCCAGGCATAATAAACTGTCAGCTTGAGGGCAGTTGATGAAGCCACAGGTTAGGAGCCAAAAACAGAAGAAATCTGAAGAAAACACTGTAAAAAGAAGAGTAATAAAGGATTGAAAAAATGTGTCAGAGCAGAAGCACTTTTTTTTCCTGTCTGAGACGTTTCTGATCAGTCACAAGGTATATCAGAAGCTGGAGGCAGAGGAATCATTTCTGTTTGCTGGCTGAGGCCCGAAGCACGGCCTCAAAAAAACCAAATCCTTTAGGCTAACTGCCTCACTAAATCAAAAGCTTGGGACCAAGCCTTATATGACTCTATACTGATGGATGGCATGTAATTAAAAAGACATTTCTACATATTGCTTGCTTCCTCACAGTACAACTGACTCATACAACAGACTCAGGTCACCTGGCTAGAGTCTAGAAAGAAAGCTTTGGTATACTTCACAACAAAATAATGGGGATGTACAGAGGCACTCATCCAGAACTTTGCTCTGGTGACGAAGGCCATTGCAAGCAAAACCAAGAGTGAGGTTTCTTCCTACTGGACAGGGAAGGAGACTTCTCCTATCACACTGCGTTCTCCCTCTGTACTTCAAATTCATTCCCTCCTCCAACATTTATTGTCCTATTATTTTAGGAATGGGAAAGGGAGTGGGGGGGAAGCAAAAATAATGCCTTCATTGACATTTACCTTTAACAAAAACATAAAAAGAGGTGACAATACTCCCTTTGCTGCTGCATATGTATCTGCCTATGTCTCTGACTGTTGCATTTTTGGTGTACCACTCTTTCTCATTAGAACTCCTTGCTTTTGCCGATGGGTCTGAGTTCTGGAAATTCCAAGTCACGGGTCCCTCCTCATTGCACCTCAGCCTTAATTCCTCTCCTTTATTCACAACCACTGAAGACTCTTCATGGGGCAGTGAACCACCTGGGGAAAAAAAAAAGCACAAAACAGAATGCCTGTCAATACAACAGTCTATAACACTCCATTTTTTCTGCAGCAAAGTTATCATATAAATAGTTGCATATGTGCAGTTAATATTTTAAGAGTTATTTCTTAAAAAATACTAAGCTGCAATGGCACTATGCAATTCTACAAACACCTTTTGGCTAGTAAGACCTTTGGTACACAGAGAAAATAACCACTGCAGGTGGAAACCAGCCTCTAAAAAACCTTTTGAAACTAAAGTTTCAGATGCACCACTTTCTGCAATGTTTTGGCTTTTGAATGACAACAGACCCAAGCTATTTAAAAATTATATTCAAGAACATATGAGCCTGATTCTACATGGCAGCACTTTTAATCATTCTTTGTCATTTACTCAGTATGTTGCCAAGAACTATAGTCTCCTTACTCAACAGTGATCTTTTTATAACTGCTTTCTCACGTATTCAGAAGCTCCACTCAGGTTAGCAGTATCCAGTTTAATGAAGGCATCAGTACATGCTTTCCATACTTGCTTATTTCTTTAATTAACTAATAATTTCTTAGTTCCAATTCATCATTTCTTACATTAAAAAAAAATTAATGCAAAATATTTAAGCTTCCATCCCAATGCTACCAAATTAGTTTCACTGCAGCATCAATCTCCCAGTCACAAAAGCTGCTCTAAATGACCGTTTAGCTTCTTTTTCACTGAACATGCCATAACACAGTTTTAAAAGTTCTCACAAAATAAAGCTCTGTAAAATTAGTAGCTCTAATTCACAATTCCCAACCACTTCCCGATTGACCACAGGGAGAAAGGAGGACATTCAGGGTTCTCTCGCTCCACTGTTAAGACAAACCAAGCAGGGGGTTGCTGAGATAGCACACCCGTGATATGAAAATATTAGTGAATCTTCAAAATGGAGTTCACACCAAAAAAACAGATAAATTCTTACTTTTACAGACCTACTTGTACACCAGAAGAACATATGTAAATGTAGAGGTGATCTTGCAGGAACAAGCCCTTCCCCTTTCAGAGTAGATCTTTAGTCCTACAAGTAATCCTTAGCCTGCAGTATCTATGCTGCTAACTCATGTCACCCAGTTGTACAAGACTGTACAACATCCATGTGTAGTAGCAGAGTCATGCCAATGAAAATACTACTTGCATGCAAAAACACACTCTGCAGCTCCATTCAGAGGTTGAATTTCCCTACCCACACAAATAACAACAGACGTTCAAGAAAAACAATTGGATAATCAGTTAGGATGAGGTTATACTCTCCAGACTTAATTCACTCATCTCACAGCTTTAGTTGTTCTTAAGGTATATACTGGATTAAGATCAGGTCAGGTAACTGCTCCTCATCCTGACAAATCCACCACAGAGTAGGAAGCAAAGGATGGTAGACCACCTGTGGAGTCTAATAACTTTGTTTGTGGTCTGGAAGGAGCCTTCATTTTCTACCCATCTCCTTCAAATTAGAATTTATTTATCAGTGCTAAACTCAACTGGCAGTCATTTTTCCAGCATCACCAGAAATTTTCCACATGAGTTTCACTAACCCTGCATATACGCTTCAATGACTGAACACATAAACCACCACCCTAGAAATAAAAGTTGCCAGAAAAAAACAAGTTTTAATTTCAAATCTTGTCCCTCAAAGTGGAGGTGTGAGCCTGAGCTGTAATACAGCAGCTCAAATGAGAAGAGTGAAAGTCCAAGGTCTCAGAAGCACAGGTCCCAGCCAACAGTGGCTGGGCAGGAACAAAAGCTGGAAAAATCCTTTGCTCTGGACAAAGAGGTGCCTGACAGCAGGGTAGAGGCAAGAAGACCTCTGATTTGCAAACCCCTCAGATCAGAGCCAGGAACTTTGGCACCTGAGAAGGCAGAGGGCAAAGACCTCTAAGAAGGTCTTATATATGACCATGCAGGTTCTTCATGGGGATGTCTTTGGAAAACTTCTCTGCTGCTTCCCACAGACCATAGGGCATTTCCAAGAAAAAAAACACATGAGCTACATAAAACAGAAGGGCAATATGGTGTATATCTAATCCGGCAGTAGCTTCACAGACAAGTCAGGGAAGGTTGAGAAAGGAAAAGATCTGGATAACCTTCAACGGCACCACTCCATGCCTGCAGCCAGCAAGGCCTCAGCCTGGGGCCTGCCAGGGAGGTGCACATGTGGCTGGACTGGGTTGGCCCCACTGCCCACCCCCTCGAGGAGCACAGTCCTGAGAAGGTCATACAGCCCCCACCATGCAGCAAACACCAAAGCAGCCCCTCATCACACCATGGGGCAGCCCTCCTTCACCAGAACTAGGGGTCATGCTGCTGATGGCCTGGCCTCAGCTCCCAACACCTGGTATGACGCAGACAGACACTCTCAGCTGCGGTGAGGAGTGCCTTCATTCCAAGGGCCCAGAGCTACACAGACAACAAACTCATTTACTTGCCCCTTAGGAAACACCAAGCCAGCCTGGCTTGATGAACTGCTCCCTCCACTTTCCTCCTGGAGGTATTTAGACAGCCAAATAATGACATACAGGGTAAGTGAAGGCTCCAAACTACCCAGACAAAACCAGCCTGTAAAATACCGCAGACAGGCATTGGGCTTCTCCTCCTTCCCAAACCCACCTAAGCACCCAACCCTAGGGCACAAAGGTGTGTGAAGGTCAAGTGTAGGCTATCACCAACAGGTTTGAAGAGTAAAAGGGACCCGCTGGAGGTTGCAGTGCAAAGATTAATATAACTGACCCACTACATAAGGATGGATCTTTCCAACCATACACATCACTATGTTGTGTGTAAATGCTGACAGGTTCTGCAGCCACAATCCCTTCCCCTCATGAATGTTGGCTCAATAGTCCTATAAATACAGATCGCTTCATGTCCCTCTGATGCACAGCACAGTATTGCACAGCTGGACTGGACATGTAGTAGCCATGCTTGAGCTGGGGGGGAACATTTCTCAAAAACCAACACCACTTGCATGCAAAAACACACTCCGCAGCTCCATTCAGAGGTTGAATTTCCCTACCCACACAAATAACAACAGACGTTCAAGAAAAACAATTGGATAATTAGTTGGGATGAGGTTATACTCTCCAGACTTAATTCACTCATCTCACAGCTTTAGTTGTTCTTAAGGTATATACTGGATTAAGATCAGGTCAGGTAACTGCTCCTCTTCCTGTCAAATCCATGACAGAGTAGGAAGCAAAGGATGGCAGACCACCTGTGGAGTCTAATAACTTTGTTTGTGGTCTGGGTTTTGAAGGGAGCCCTTGGTTCTCTCCCCATCTCCCTCAGATGAAGATTTATCAATGATAAATCCAATAGACAGCCCACCAGTGCCTGTTTTTCCAGCACGATCAGAGATTTTCCACATGCGGTCCACTAATTCCCTGCACAAACTCACATGAGTGAACATATAAACAAGCACGCCACAAAAAATAACTGCCAGAAGGATTAGAAAAACATAATTTCACATTTTTGTGGAATATTTATGACTCTTACCTACTCTTTCCCCTAGCTCTCATCCTACCCATTCAGGTTAGGAGTTCAAAATTTTGCAACACTTATTATAAGGACTATCTAGCAATTTGTTGGAAAGTTTTTAAAGGTGGTAAACAATGCAGCAGGGCATGACTTCCTCCAGAAGTACAAGAAATATGTTATGTACCGGAGCTGGGGAAAAAATGGAGAAGAGGGAACAAGCACACTGAGGTGAACTATCACTCATCATTCAACATGACTTTGCTATGGTTCCTTGTACGCAGACTATGAATTCTCAGCAGAATAATTTACAAATGGTATTAATGCCTTCTGCAAAGAATTGCCACAATGTAAAGGGCTTTTTTCCTCTTGCCTTCTACACTGCCAAGAAAACTATGGCAGTGTAAGCACAACAGGTTGTAAATGCAATGACTACTATATTTACTTTGTATTATGCACCTAAATAGCAGTCTGTCTTTAAAAAAAAGAATTAGAATGGCGTTTACAAAGATGAGAATGACTTTGTACCTTCTTTTTGAAGGAATAATTAAGCGACAGAAATCCAAGAGTTTAAGTAACAACTCGTAATCCAGTGCACTAATCCCCGCAGCATGTGTCCATCTGCTCTCTCTTCATCTTTTCTCAGACTCACATCTGACACTGCTCCATTTGTACGGCACCCAAGTGATGGGGCTCTTCCAGGCCCACTGTTGCTCTTGGGCACTCTAGTGACATCAACCATGTAATCATAACCATGACAGTAACACCAGTAATTCAGGAATCGATTGTGTTGGCAGGCTACATGCCTGGGATAGTAAGAGATCTCAAAGTACCAAACCCCATGGGATACAGTGTCTACTGTCTCCTACCAGGGCTCTATGTTCAGCCCAGGCAGGGCCATGAATTTACCAGTCACTAGTGGGACTGTAACCTTTCTGAGCAATGGGATGGAGGAACACAACACTATGTCTCCCCTGAAGTTTTCCAGGTGTGGATGTGAATCCTTACTCTGTTATCTGACCCATACGTGGGCACGCCTCCACCATCTCTCTATCTCCTTACAACTTGGAAAAGGAGGTGGACTGCTACTTCAATATTCAGCTGAGTGTCCCTATCTCAGTGAGGGGGACACCTGACCACAGAAACAACTCAGGACGAGGAGAAGAGAGGAAACCCATCTTCTGCCTACATGGTTCCTGTGGACTCAAGTGGGTTCTGTGATCCCACTGTCAATCATAGACTGTGGATCCCACTGGAAAACATCCAACATTCCCCATACACTGCATAGCCAGAGTATCACACTGGGGCTCTAGAGGACCCACTAGAGTTGTCCTCAAGGGCAACTTGCAGGTGTAGTTATTATATGCTAATAAAAATAAGCTGAAAAAGGAAAATATTTCATAATCAACAATTTTTAAAAAACCACACAAATTGCCAAGTTCAGAGTTGGATAGCCCAAGATCCATTTTGGATGTACTCATTTTGTGTCCTACTGCTGAAAAGATTAACTTCCACCACTCTAGCTTCTCCTTGTAATATAACAAATTTGAGTTAAAAACTACAACGCTGGGATCACTTGTGAACAAGGCTGTGTAACCAAAAAAAAGAATATATGAATATATTACAAGCAGCTCCCTGAGCCCTAAAAATGAAGGGAGAGGGAGGAAAGAGGGGGAGTACAGCAGTTGTGACTTCTGTATGCAGAAGGAACATCTGGAAAACCAGACTCAAGGAATTAGAAAATCAAACAGCTCTATATAATACTGATAGGAAATGCAGGTCAAATTGCAGGGATATGATTAAGGACAGCAGAATGTTCCTGTAACAATTAAGGGATGTACAAACAAAAAAAGCTCTGACTAAGGAGTGCACCATCCTGGGGAAAAAATATGGTTTATGCTGGAGCTTTTCGGCCTCAGCACAACACTGCTGTAGCATGGAAAAGCACATCAAGTGCAAGTCTACATCATACTCACAAGCAACTGGAAACCATCTCCAGCTGCCAAGCAAACAAAGGATGTGGGACTGCCATGGAATAAGACGAAGAGTTGAGCACTGTGGATTTTATTCCCAGGTCTGCCACAGATTTCCTGCACAACCTTAAGCCAATAGGTTAGTCCCTCTGTGGCAGCTTCCTCTTTCAAGTCTTATCTAAACATTAAAAGGAACAAGAAGTTTGTGGCAGCAATATAACACAAGCTTCCAGAGAAAAATAAAACAAAACAAAAACCCCTGTGCCTTATCCCACCCCCATCCACATTAAACTCATCTGAAATATCTCCCAAGATAGAGGCACAGCACAGCTTCACAGTACAGCCACAAACTGCTCACATCCTGTACCAGCCTCTCTGCCAAGTCTATGGGACTGGCAGCGCCCTGACAACAGGTTCATTGCTGCTCAGCGAGAGCAAATCCTTTGCCCTGCCTCCCCCAGGGCTGGGACACATTGTAAGGGCATGGCAGTCTCTTCTGAGCTTCTGCCTTTTCCCCTCGCGGTTGCCATAACCCCCATAGTCATCATCATGTAAGCTGTACAAACACCGCACAACGAAAGCTATGACCTGGCTGTGACCTGATCCTGACCATGATTTCTAAAGCAGTTAATGTTCTTCTATGATAAACGCACAGAGGAGCTAAACTTCAAGTGACAAAATGTCCGCAACTTTTGTGTAAGATTGTGGGGATTAGATACAATTGGAGAGTGCCTATGCATTCTGAGCACTGGGTTCATTTCAAAGGCTATCACACAGACCTCCCTCACCGCAGTTTCTCATCTACAACAACATAAGAGAGCAGAAACAAGAGATATGCATTATCAGTTAAAGTAGTAGCACTGTTGTAGATGCAAGGGTCCGGGGATATCAACAAGACATGGCTTGCAGGGAGGTAATATTCCCTTTCAGCATACCCAAACATCTTAGAAAAAATGAACATATTTTCAGACACACAAGTCCCCTGCAGATCTGAAAGAAGAGCAGAAGCAAAAACATCTCTTTTACACAAGTGCAGAGGTTCTAGCCAGAAGCCTGCTCATTCTTCTCTATAGTATTTATATACGTGTCTAATTGAAGACTATCGCCCTTCCAACTCTGCCTCTTATTTCTTAAAGCCACTAAGACACTTGACATATGCTATGATGGACATGAATGTAAAACCCTTTCAATTATATTTTCTTTGTCCTGTCATTTCATGCCCCAAGGAAAAAAATAAAGCATCAAACTTGCATGTTAATTGCACTGAAACAACTTGAATTTAGTCTGATGTATAAAATCTCCCAGATTTTTCAAAGCAGAGATGCTATCATATGCTTACTTGTTTTGTTCCACTTCACTAAACAGACACTCTCCCTTATGCTAGATGAAAAGTTTAGCAATGGCAAATGTCAATTTTAAATGATTTGATCTGAAAGCTACATCAGAACCCATTTCAGCCAGGCTGCGGGGGAAAAGGTAGATAGTGGTACAGGCTCTTACTTCACAAAAGAAGCCATCTATGCCAACACCCATGCTAGTGTCTTCCTCAAAGACATAGTCCAAAAAAAACCAAAGACATGATTGTCCCTACAAGTGTCACAGACTCTCAACATATATGAATGACACAAATCCTTGCTGACAAAATGCTGACCATCTCCTCTGCCCCAGCTTCATTTCAGAGACCAAAAAATAACTGTCACCAGACACATATTTAAGAGTCTAAGCTGATTAGGCTTCCCTGCAGAACCAAGCAGTTTGTTTCTAACCCATCTAATAGGGCCAGTGCTATCTGCTGACCAACAGACTCTTCAATGCTGTCTTTCCCAAGCAGAAACACCAAGCTCATGAGCTTTTGCTTGCTCTGAGGTTTTGTATTCTGGGTGCTTATATGTTACTAAGTAGAAAACCAGGGGAGAGGATTAATGGGGGCTTTGATTTTTAACCAGCTGCATGAGGGCAACCTCTGTCTTCTCATCCAGCCTTGCCTGCCCCCTCACTCTGAAAGGAAAGGGGGCAGAGGAAGGGCACTGTAGAGGGCAGAAGGTGGGAGCTCGCCAGCCCAGCACTCAAAGGCACAGCCAATCTCACTCCATCTGCAAGCAGCATCAAGGCAAAACAGGGATCTCCCAACATAAAGAGCAAGTGTGGAACCAGCCAGCTGATTCCAACCCATGGCAAACCTGAGAGAGGAAGTGGCAGGAGGCTAGAACAATAGCTGTCTTTATCATCTGTGGAGGCATGAGCGTGGAGAACCGGAGGCAGCCAGACCATGGCTGTGGCTGTGAGATGTCCCCCTTTGCAGTGATGCCCCACAGTAAGCTTTCAGCTTCCCAGTTTGGGATTGCTCCTACATGGACCTCCCTCAAGAAACAATTCATGCCCTGGGAGGGCACTCCACAGAACAAGTAAAAGGCACTTGGTGCTTACCCCTTGCAGAGAAAGCAACTCAGGTGACTGAGCCGACACCCAGCTACACCTGAAGAGAAGTTATGCAGCCCTCTGAATGAGATACGGTGAATCAGAAAGAGCCAGCATCAGAGACAGGTGGCAAGAAGACAAATCCAGCCAGCTCTCCAGCCCCCGCACATCTCACTCTCAAAGAGAGACATTCACAGGATCTTCAGGCAGGATAAGCATGGGCACTTGGGCTGATCCTTTGCTTATGGGTAGAAGCCAGCACATCCTCCTGGAGGGCATCTTGCCACAGCAATTAGTGATGTAGCTAGGAATACTTTGCTTCTGTACTCTGGAAGCAGGCTTAGCAGAGCAGATTCTGCACATGACTCCCAAAACCACGTGAGAGCTGCCCTGTCCATGTAAGTGCAACACCACCAAGGCAGGGGGCTGGGGAAAAGCAACTGCACCTTCCAGAGACAGAGATGTAGCTTCCTTTTCCCACTCAGTTTGTTTTCCCTTGCTGGCATGAGGAAACTCCAGCCATGGAAACAGGCTACTCTTCCTGCCTGCCAAGCAGGTTGCCCTTTCTGCATGCATTCCTCACTCTGCTAATAGAGGACTTTGTAAAAGGCAGACACAGAATATAATATAATTCAAGTTTAGCACAATACTGAATAGCCACAGCAGGATCAAACACCATCCTCCTTTCCAAGGCTGAGTATGATACTTTCCTGAATCCTCTTTTTCTGAGAAGTCATGGCTTTGGGGCTTTTTCTGTTGTTTTGAGGCTTGTTTTTTGAAGGAGCACCATATGCACCACAGCAGTTCAGTCTCTTATCTTGAAGTCATAAGCTACAACCTATTCTATATGATTAATTTTATTATACCCCATTGATGCGCTATGGTCTCTCATACCTAAACTTCCCACCACTGAAGGAATCTACAGGTAATGTACTAATGAACAAAACCAAATCCAAAGCATGACTGACCCATGGCTTTAACTTGAATGGCCTATGCTTAAAACAACTACCTGATAGTTCTTATTCAAAGAGAAATACAGGACAGCTAAATATACAGAAGCAGGATTTGCAAAAAAAAAAGAGCAATTGTTTTCCACAACACTTGTCAATATTGAGATTTATACATTTAGACTGATCTCTACTTCTACTGAATTATTGCTTTCCTTTAATTTCCAAAATTACTTACTAACCAGCTGTTCCCACAGTTAGTTTTGTCAGCTGCTAGACACATAAATAAACAAATTATAAACTAAGTGTGGAGAAGGATTAGAAGGAATGAAGAAGCACACTAATGCATAGTGTATTCATATTCAGCTGTCGTGCGCCCCATCTATTCCTTGAACAGCTCTTTCTTCTCACTTCTCTTTGCTGACATTTTCATTAAAAGGTGCAGTATCTTTCAACTGCCATTTTGAACGAATGTTCCTTGTAATGAGCAACAGGGGCTAAAAAGCATGTTTTCTGAAAAGCAGTGAAAGGTAGTTTTAATGAAGAGAAATGAGAAAACTGGAGAACAGTGAATCGTTTTGCAATCTGAATTAATGCTTATTTGGAAAAGGTTCAACTGAGGAAAGAGATGTAAGACTTCTGGCAAGGCAAATTCTAATTATTTCAAGTCTTGGCAGCATTTTTATTGAATTGTAGCAATTTCATTAAAAGGTGCACTGGTAATCATCTACATAAGGCCTCCAGAGGGGAAAATATACCAATAATTGCATAATTATATTATCATTGCTTGTATGATGGACCACATTAAATACCACACAGAGGAGCACTGCTTTTTACTTTCTCTAGATATTTAGTTCTGTACATTTTCCTAGAAGATTACAGAATAAAAATGACTTCCCGATTAACAAACACGTTCACCAAATTTTGTAGAAAAGACACAGCTACCTTATATTCATAATACTTTGTATTCTCTTTTCACTGAAAAAAAATGACAAATTAATGGAAAAAATATTGGGTTTAGTAATAAGATGCAGTATTTATATAGTTCCATTACTGAAACACAAGTCATTGCATCACATGTCAAACAGCCACATGAAGCAGGTTTTAGAATATTTCCATATTTTCCCATATAAATTAAGTGTATCTATCCAGAGATTTCCAATAAGTCTGCAATAAGTTAGATTTCCTTTGTCTGACTAATGCACAAACTTTCCCACTAAGATGTCGGTAAAAAATTCTTGTAAAAGTGCTGTTTTACAGACAACATATACCAAAACAAACAAACATTTTTTTAATGAGGTACCCAGTATTAGAGAAGCATCTTTGTACGTGCCTTCTGAAACTATGACTAGGACATCTTCTGGAGGAATCTTTGGCATGATCTTCAAAACCTCCTCGGGTGAAAAATCTCACCTCAGACATCACACTAACACCCAGAAACATCTGTTACCAATTTTGTCTTAGAAATGTCTTAAATACCGAGACTTGGGTATATTTCTGACAATCCATTTCATTTCCCCAGTCTTCTGGCAAGGAGATGTAGAACTCAGCTACTGAACTTCATCTCCAGTGTCAGCAGAATTTCCACTTGTAGTTTTTGCTTTTAAATTGTATTTTAAATTGTATTTAGTTTCTATTATTTCTTTTTTATAAGCCCTATCACAAACTGCATACACATGGCATATATATAGCTAGCTGCTTATTGAAAAGTGGTCCTTCCTCCTATTCCAGGAGAGATACGCAGAGGACACTGCACTGGGTGCAGCCTGAGTCCCTGCCTAAGCAGGGAATCCCATTTCAGCATCACTTCTGAATGTATCTAGATTATGGAAGGAGACCAGAAATACAGGGTTTACTTCTGCTCCTTCCATTTGACCTCTTTTATTTTGCTGCATACCTCAAATCCTAGGGATGATAATATTAGCACTACTGCAAAGTCAGCAATTTTATGTATAATACCTGGAAGTTAGACATACTGTGGAATAGGAAACTTCAACAGCTTGTGTTACAATGAACACTATCAGGACAAAGCTTTTATTTTGTAGAAGATAACATAATTTCTTTTCAAAGTTAAAAAGTTATGCTCATCCAGGCATAAAAATCACTTCCATGTCATACAAAATAGCAAACAAAGAGGTAGCAAAAATAGAGAATCCATCAGTCACTGAGCAGCAGAAAATAAATGCCTCAGTATCAGGTCCTAGTGCAGAATTGCATACAAATCCTACAAACAGAACCACTTCAGGTAAAAACACACTATTAAACCATTAAAACATTAAAAGTAAAAATGTAGCATTTTTATAATGCACATTTTCCTTTTAAAAGGGAAAAATATTCAACAGTGATTCTGAAAATACAATTACATAAATTTAAACTTACAGTTCCTCTTATAATTTTAGAAAAATAAAGAAAAAATTATTCAAGTTATACTTGCTGCCAACATTTTAAAGATAATCAAACTACTGGATTCATGGAATTCAGTCACTGAGCACCTATAGGGAGTGATAAACCAGACTTTTACATCTGGAGTTTCCTAGTAGGTACAGAGAAAATATTTTCTTTACTTCAGTTCATTCAGTACCACTTAATTAAGCAACTAGACCACTCAAAGGGGAGCTACTGATCAGGAGTTAAGAAAACCTCATGAATGTTTCCTTCCATTACCATTCTAAGAATAAAAAGAGGATGAGATGGACTAGTTCTAAAATTTTTGTAGCATAGTGATTCAAAACCACCAGTTTTGACTACAGATAGGCCTTTCAGATGTTAATTCTTTATTTCAAAACATTTCTCAATGAGTTTTTTCTTCTGAATTGGCTGGCTTCTATGTGGTACTATTTATCTAACGGAAGAACATTTCAGAATTCTTGTTTCCTTCATCGTAATCAATGCATATCATCAGTAAAAATCAATTATCTAATACAAGAAATGTCAATACTTTCTATTTTCATACTAAAACATACACATGAAGAATGAGTGTATATATAACAAGCTTCATAATTGCTTAAATACAGGCACATTGATTAATCAAAGTGTAACATTAACTGCAAAGGCTATATTTAATTAAAACTATCTCAATGGTAATAAAGGAGGTTAAAGCTTTCTTTACAAAATGATTAAGTACAAATGCAAAACAGCTAAAACGAGGCTTACTGTTGGCTGATTTAAATCATGATTAAAATCAGATTTACAATGCTTTGAATCAAATTGGAGCACGTAGTACAGGGGAGGTAACTTTTATTGAAGTAGTAACTATATTTCTCACGTGCAGTCAGATATCAATTTTACACATCGTATCTGGAGGAAATGAAAATCAGTCGGAGAGGACTAACAAGAAGAGGACAAGGAGTTACAAAAGATACACTAAAAGAAAAGGCTAGAAAAGGTTTATCACAGAAAAGTGAAGTCAACGGTGTTACATCGTCAATGTGTAAAATATTATTATAAATAGCACAGTGATCAGAAGTTCATTCTATCCAATAGACAGGGAGGGAAAAAAAGGGATGCACTTAAGTAACCAGCAAGGGAGATAAGGTTAGGTATTGGAAGAAGCTTTTGACCTTTAACAACTATGTGCTGGAAAAAACGTGTGATAGACTCTGCACCACAAGTCTGCCTTACAGCAGGTTAGACAAAGTCTACATGCTCTGTTTTATTGCAGGGAAGAGCAGGGGATAGACCAGATCTCTGCAGATCTCCTCCAGCCTTACTCCTACAGTTCTGTGGGAGCTTCCCAAGACTTGCCGTGTCTCTCAGAAACCTGGCTGCAGGAGGCAGGTGAATGCATGATAAAGCCAGATTTCATTCAGCAAAGAGTGAGGTTTCCAGTCCTGAGGGCTGTGGACAAATCCTTCGACATGTGACATAACTGCTGCCATTAAGCCCTGAACAAAAAACAGATTAAGAGAGCCAAGAGCAAGTTTTAAATCTCATGATGCCCTTCAGCAGGAATCTAGTCAGTTCTGAACAGTCTAGGTATGTGAACATCCAAAATATTTCTATTACCCAGCTCACTGAGATGCTTCCTCCCCCTTCAAAGCATGCAAGCTCTGAATGACAGGTTATAACCTGTGTGACTTTTGCACAAAGCCTTTCTGTAAAAGAAGTCCACTCCATGTCATAGAATCATAGATTGGTTTGGGTTAGAAGGGACCTTAAAGATCATCTAGTTCCAACCCCTTGCTGTGGGCAGGAACACCTTCCATTAGATTACGTTACCCAAAGATCCATCCAACCTGGCCTTGAACACTTCCAGTGATGGGGCATCCACAACTTCTCTGGGTATCCTGGTCCCGCATCTCACCACCCTCACAGTAAAGAATTTCTTCATAACACCTAATCTAAACCTCCCCCCTTTCAGTTTAAAGCCATTACCCCCTGGTGTACCACTATGTGCCTTTGTAAAAAGTCTCCCTCCAGCTTTCTTGTAGGGGCCCCTTTTGGTAGCGGAAGCCTTCTCTTCTCCAGGCTGAACAACCCTAGCTCCCTCAGCCTATCTTCATAGGAGAGGCACTCCAGTTCTCTGATCCCTCATGAGGAATATGTTCATCCAGCATAAGCAGAGGAACACTACTTAGCTTAAAACAATTACTGATGGGAAAAGAAAGGAGATGTAAGACTAACCTGGCATTTGCCAGGCTCCCAAAGAACATGCAAGAGATGTATCTCTCTGATTTTCACATTTCCCTGCCAGTTTTCACCTCTTATTAACTTAAATCAGACTGTACATCCTCTTTATCACTTAGATTTACAACTGCCAGTGCCTAGTTGACCAGAGAATTCTTTTCCGTATCAAATATTTAATGATCGTGTTATGTGATCACAGTCTCAACTGTCAAGATGGTATTTAAAATTATAGACATTTAATGCGGTCAGCACCCCCCCCATGCTCCCCACCCCCAGTGACAAAAAACCCTGTAGCTCATGTTACTCAGTGATGCTTCATTCTAGTTTAATTTCCAGGATCCACATGGAGCATCCCAGGAGTTGCATAGCATAATAGCAACATTATAACCTTTTCTGTTATTTACATGCCTGTTTGCTGTTAAAGCCAAGAGCTGTGCTGTTAAAAAAAATTAAAAAAAAAATTCTTTGGACATGAAAAATTGTCATGGGTTTACTCTGGCCCGATTTTTCAAACCCCCACGAAAATATCATTAAAAATCCATTAAATCTGAAAACTTATGGGTTCAGAATAAATCAATATAATCCCCCAGAGTAAATCCACTGAGAGAATAACATTTACTGTGCTTTCTAATTGGTATACCCTAGAAAATAGGAGTCACATTCTCCCTTCAAACACAGATATTTACACTCTCCTTACGCTTTTATCACTAACGGCAGCAATCTTGGCCAGTGGACAAACAATACACTTCAGTTGTCATTAGGTTTGGCAACCAGCCAAGGAGACTGCTAACACACACAAAATTATGTTCATTTATGACTGTTTGTAGGATTCATTGTCAAAGAGGGTCCTGTTGGAAAACACCCTTCTGGTTTCCTAAAAGTCACTGAAAAAGCCAAGCACAATGCTTCTGCAGTAAAATAATATAGAAGAATAGTAGTAATTTTAAAATTCCTTTCATTTCAAGGTCTAGTAATTTCTATGTACATTCTCTTCAGATTTTTTTAATAAATGTGCAAAATATGTAACACACTGAAATCCAGTGTGAAATCCACCACTTTTACTAGATGCCTTTACCATCAGCTCTTCTCTCCTGCCTAAGGTTACAATGAACACCGTAAGCCCTGTTATGGCTGAAAAGTCTCAACCAGGGAAGATAAGTTTCTAAAGGACACAAACATCAGCAAGGGGAGTGGGGAGTAGTCAGAAAGACATTCAGAAATTTTTAAAAACCAAAGTTTTATACTTAAAGTGAGAGGGTGCTTACAGTAAATATAATGCATTAGGATATCAGACCTCATTTCCTCTAGCCATTCTCTGAACAGCTGAAAGAGACTTAAGGAAATGAGTCAAAATCCTGGAAGATGTTTGTACTAGATGAAAAAGAAAACAACATCTGTAAAATCATGTGTCACAACCATACAGCAAGACAATGTGCAACACTTGATCTCTGCAAAGGCATTCATCTTTGTGGACAGAGAAAAAAAGTTGAGAAGTGGCTTAACCTTGAGCAATTACTGCCTCTCTTCTACAAAACTGATGAGATTATATCAGTCACTGTGTATTGTAGATAAACATGTATGTTGTTGAAACTCTTTGATGCTGTGTCGTTCTCGTTTTATCCAGAATTTGTTATTCCTTACCTTCAGAATACACCAGGGTGTTTACTGTTCAGTCTAGAAAGCAGCTTTCCTTCAAACTACAGATGTCTAGTATTTGGTATTTAGTTTGACATCTCCAGATATGCCTTAAAAATCTTTCTGATAGCTCACACAATCCAAATTACAGTTCAGACTGAAATCAAAAGACTATAAACGTATCATTAGAGTCTCTCAGAACAGACCAGAGAATGAAAAGGACAAATTACACTACAAGGACCTCCTACTGACTTGAATATGACTCAGATGTTCCTCCCAAGACCTGTCCTAGCTTGTGTTTACATGTGCTAAAGACATATCCCTTCCAATTCCACCTGTGCCCTGGTGCAGCATATCCCTTCTAGAGGTGACACAGGATCCTGTGATTAATTCTGGCACCTGCAAAGAAGCATTACTGTTTGGACAATCAGTAAGAGATTTCTGGGAGAGCTGAAGCAGGATGGAAAACCCACGGAGAGCCAGTAAAACTTAACAGTACTACAGCTGCTGTCATCTGTTGACAAGAGGCTCTCTCTGGCAAAATAAGCACATGGAAATGCCTCCAGTCTCTATGAATGGTATTTAAACAGGATGCAAATGGGAGTCTCACTTCTTGCCAAATTTGTCACATTCTTTATTATAAAGCCTGAACAAAAATCACTTACGCACTTGCTGGCAGAGGGTTCCCAGTTGTAATGCAGGAAAAAGTTGAATATTGAGCAATCTTTGACATTCCCATTCCTCTCCTGGCAGTGGCCTTGGGCCACATTTCTGTATGGGAGAATCTGCACTTCCATGAGGGAGGGTGGAAAAGGAGAAGGAGAGAGCAGAAATGGAAACAAGGGAGTAGGGAGGGCAGGATACTCAGATGGCTTGAGGGGGGTCAAGGCAATGACTGAGTGAAAGCAATCAGAATCCTCATCAGATTCAATCTTCCTCCTTCAAGCCTCCTCTCTCATGGCTGACAGGTAGCAGGAAGCATCACGAAAACATTCTTCCCTCTGGGCACAGGGAGAGTCTCCTATTACTCTGTAGCTGACTGAAAAAAAAAAGGTTGCACTGATGGATGCTGAAAGGAACCAGGCCCAGTCTTCCATGACCACAGGATGGAAATGCCAGAGACTCTGTAAGAGTACTGGGCAGTGGGGTACAGGGCAAGCCCTGAGAGAGGACAGAAGAGGCAGACAAAAGATCATTCCAGAATATTGCATCAAAATGAGGATCAGGCAATTCCCAAATGGAAGGAAGTGTGGAAGCATATGTTAGGATGCAAGAAAAACAAAAAGTAGAAAGGGGCTATGGACAGAAAAGATGAATGGTTTACCCTTTGAGAAGCTATGTTAAGCTCTGTTTTCTACATCCTCCTTCCCTGTTTGCAACCAAAGGAAGAAGCTCTTGACCAACAGCCAAAGAAAAATACTTAATATAAATGTGTAAACTGATAAACAGGATAGGTCTCAATAGGGAATGTGGGAGATTATCCTGGCCAAGTGTCTGCACTGAGGCAAACCCAAAAGTAACCTAGGATCATGCCAGCTCCAGAGCAATCCAGAACACCAGATTAGCTCTGTCCTACCTGTCACTTCTGATGTTCCCTAGGCAGTTGCAAGGACAGGAGCCATCACTCCGATATCTCCTCCAGCACCACAAAACTAGCCCGGAATACTCATACACTCACACATCTGTGTGATACGCAGATGAGACGCATACATACCCAAAGACACTTGTCTTTTGCAGCAGCAAGTAATTTCTGCCTACAACACGGTGTGTTTTTGTTTACACAAGTTTGTCTGATGTACCCCTGAGGTGAAGTCTCCCACAGGTTAAGTGTATGAATCCAGAACAACAGGAAGGATCATGACAAAGGTTCCCTCCTTACCTCTCCAGTACTCTGGAACTTGCATCTCTGTCTTCTGGGAGATGCTGCCAGTGTGACCTGTTCCCCAAGCTCTCTTTAAGGACAGTCTAACCATACAATGAAGGATAACCTTCAAGTGCAGGCAAGAAATAAATGAAGTAAAGAAAGTTGGCAGGTATTGATCATTTCAACATTTTTAAAATTTCATTCTAGGAATAGCTCATTGGTAAGTGACTTTCCAATCCCTGTGGCCACAGCACTAGCATTTTGCAGCCCTATGTGGATATTTCTTAATAGGAAAGTCCAAATTTTCAGATACCACATTCTCGTTCAGATTATCAATGAACAAAAGGGAGCAAACACAAAAAGTTACCTTAACAAAACTACAAACAAAAATATTCATAAATTAGTGACTGACTCCCTCACATCCCTAAGTAAACTGCTTACAAAAAGAAATAGAAATTGTCACCACAGTTAGTTCCCGATGTTTTAGTTGTATTTGCTCCCAGCAGCATGGGCAGAGGCTGGCGGAGCCCTCCCTGTCTCACACAGGGTGCTCTGCAAGGCTCCTCTCTGCTGGTGGCAGCAGACATTAAACACCTAACGCCGTGCATCGCTTCCCTAGATCCTCAGTTTGCTCTGAGGTAAGTAGTAAAATAACCTTTCACGTTATCTGCTTTCAGACTTATATGCCCAGGGCCAAATTCCTCCACGGGTCTAGCACCGACCTCCTCACAGCACCTTGCCCTGGACACTGCCAAACTCCTCATAAGCCTACAAAACCAGGCAAGGAGCTGCACGGTGACTCCGAAAGCCACGTGCAAAGCTGCCCAGTGCTACAGTCAGATGCAGTATTTAAAAATCACTAGCCCTGTGCGCCAGGGCTGGTCAGGTCAGACAGGTAAACCCCCTTTTTAGCAAGGAGTAGAAGGGAACCTCCGACACACCAAAGTTTACCACCGGTGACATCCCGAAGGCCTGAGCGGCACCGCTCACCCTCCCCTTCATCGCGATAGTCCGTCAGTGCCAGAGCATACCGGGTCCGATGCCCCGTCCCGCGGCGAGCGCCGCACCTCGCCCATCAGCCCGCCGGGGAGGCTTCACCCCGCCGGGGCGCGCTGGACACCTGACGGAGGAGGCTCGGTCCTGCCCATTGTTCAACGAGCACTGAACCGCGGGGACATTTTGTACCGATCACCGGATAGTTTATTGTCAAAACAGCCCGGCGGAGGAGATGGGGCGGGGGAAGGGGGTGGAGGGGTCCCTGCCAGCCTCTCTCCTAGCCCCAGATACCCGCGCACAGCAAACAAAGGACTTTATTTTCCCCCGGCGGGGCGTCCAGCAAGGGCAGCGCGGGGCGATGCTGGACACACCGTGGGCTGCCGCTCGACCTCCGCTGGAAGGGGCCGCCAGCGCTGAAGTTTTCCCCGCCGCCGCCCGCCCCGGCCCCGGCCCCGCGGGGCTCCGCGCCCCCCGCGCCCGCGGCTCCCACCTGCGGGGAAGAGGCTCAGCAGCAGCAGCGCGGCGTGCGCCAGCTCCCGGACGAGGTTCGCGCCCTCCATGCCGCCGCCTCCGCCTCCACCACCACCCCCCGCTCCCGGTGCGGCTGCCGCTCGCACCGCCCGGCGCGCAGAGATGCCCGAGCCCCCGCGGGAGGGTGCCGAGTACAGCCGGCCCCGCCCCGCTGCCCGCCCCGCGCCCCCGCCCCGCACCGCGGGGATGGGCGCAGGTGAGCAGCTACCCCCGCCCCCCGGGGTAAGGGGAGCGCCCCGGTTTGCTTCGTTTGGGCACGACATAGAGATCCCCGAACAAAATGATTTAAGAAGGGAAGACCCCAGTGGCCACCACACAGTGCTGTGGTGAGGGAGAGCTTGCCCTCCTCACGGGGCAGCATTCTGCACCGCCGAGCCACCCCGAGGGATGGGGGCGGTATGGCTGGGGAAACCCGGGTGGCAGTGTGGTCCGGAGGAAAGTGGGGGGAAGCGGCCAAGCTGGGACCTGGAAGCGGAGGGAGCATCCCTTAAAGGGCAGGTACAAAGCCATTTGCCTAGCTCTAAAATCCTCACTGAGAGTTCCTGGAGATGTTAAAGCAGATTCCGCGGGCACCGAAGCTATCGCTTCCAACGTGGCTCGCACTGCTGAGATCAGCTGAGCCTGCTCTGGGCTGCCACCTATTAAGGGTCAAAGCACCTAGAGTGAGACTTAAAAGTATATGCTGTGACACAAAGGGAAGACTTGAAAGAACTGACTGATTTGGTATGGAAAAGAGAAAGCTGACAGGGAACTTAAACATGGAAAAGGTTCTTACAAAAAAGATTGTGAACAATTGCTTTTCGTGTCCCTCAAGGGCAAGAGAAAAAGTAATCCATTTAGTTCTCAGAAAAAAAATCACTTAAGTGTAAGGAAGGCACTTGCAAAGAGAAAAGAGAATTTAGTCTACAAATGCATTGCGGAGAAGAGGTTGTGGAATCCCACAGAGGGAGTTTTTCAAGCACCAATGAGACGACTGACAAGGAGGATCTGGGAGCACTCGCTTCTGTAGCTGCAGAATTGGAGTGGAGCTGCTCTTCAGGCAGAAATAACACAAACTACAGAAACGTCTGGCTTTAACACTGCTTTGTCAGTCAGTGTCACACACTGCTGAGGTGAATCCTTCCTCTGCTGCAAAACAGAATACTTTTTTGTTAGCGCACCAACAGTTGGAAACTCAAATAGTGTTTTAAAATCATATTTCTTACTAGGTGCTAGTCTCATCAAATTAATTCTAGGGAGGAGAAAAATAATACTGAAATACCTAATTTTTTAGTGAACTACAGATTTTCCAGTTGTCTTTGGTGACCTGTGGGTGACCCAGGCAAAGGAGTAGTCCATGCATTGGCCAGCTATGCTCTGCCCAGGTATCCACAGACAGCACTTGAGCAGGCAAGTGGGCGAAGGACACACAGACTGTCAAAAACCTCAAAACTTCTGGATGTACAGAAATACGTGGGGAACACATGGCAAAACCTTCACCCATGGAAAAGCGTAAATGTAGACTTCTTGAAACATGTCGGTACAGATCAGAAAAGTTATTGAAGGTAAATTATTCCTTTTTTTTCTTCATCTTTTTTCCTTTTTCACTCCTGTCAGTTTTTTTCCCAAGGTTAATAGCACTGTCCCACATGGTCCAGCACGAGATGAAAGTCTTGTCTTATATGTTTAAAATGGCTCTCTCCATTTCTTTACTCTCTTTCATCTCTGACAGCCAGTCTCCTTTGATGGTGAATCCTTCCTCTGCTGCAAAATGGAATACTTTTTTGTTAGCGCACCAACAGTTGAAAACTCAAATAGTGTTTTAAAATCATATTTCTTACTAGGTGCTAGTCTCATCAAATTAATTCTAGGGAGGAGAAAAATAATACTGAAATACTTAATTTTTTAGTGAAGTACAGATTTTCCAGTTGTCTTTGGTTTCTGTTTCTGTAGGAGAAAAAAAGCAAGCTAGAAATTTTTTATATATATACTTGGAAGATTTACATTTTAATTTCTTAAAGATGCAAAGGCAACACAGAGTATGCTATGAGAGGTTTCCACTGAAGCATTATCAAGGAACATGTGATGTTGTTATTGTGACAGGTTTCTCCCTGTTCTCCTTGATTAGTGCTCTTTCAGTTGGTGGCCTGCCTTTAGGTCCTGCACATCCCTGATCACATGAAGCCAAACTCCGCGTGGCCCTGCATCATGTGCCTCATTCTCACAAGCATTAGCTGAATGTTAGATCTCAAAATCAAAGTGGCAACAATATTCCATGTGCTTTGCCTGGCTATAAATAGCTGCAGTAAGTGGGAAACAAAGGTGAATTGGTTTGAACCTTGCCACTTCATTTACTTTTAATAATCATAGTGATAAATGCAGTTGCCCTTTCCAATGTATTACACTGAATGCTTTAAGTTCTTTTGTCTATATTCTGTTTGGATTATAGAAGAAAAAGAAAATTTCTTAAGCAGTGGAGGTTTCTCTTAGGTCTTTTTTCCATCTTTGTCCAAAAAGGGTAAGTTTAAACCAGTAAGGTTCTTCTCTGGCTTTGCAGCCAGCCCACATGTTCCTCTCTTCGGTTCTCACTGTGATACTGTCGGCAGTATGTTAGGACAGGTAATGCCATCTCCCCTCATTGTCTGCTGGAGCCAGTTTGCACTAGGCTGATATTTGGGGAGGTGTGGAACAAAAGGAGAGAGAGATCTACAGACTTTGGAGACAGTGGATACAGATTTGGAGATAAGAATGATAAGCTTGGAGAAATATGTGAAAATATTTTTGAAAAGTTCACTTCAGCTTGAAATCCTGAAAATGATTTAACATTTATGGACCAGCTCCTTTGAACAGTCAATTCAAAAGATTGCTTTTAAATATCCATGGGACTGTTTACTGAAGTAAGCATTGAATAGATCAATAATATTGGTAAGATTCAGCTAATGTCATCGAAAAACTGGTGCCCTAATGAAGGACTTGTTATTTGTGTATCTGAATGGAAATGCATTTGGAAATTGGCTAGTTTAGTGGTTTCAAACAATTTATTTCTCAGAGCTATGAAAACCTTTTTTATTCTAAATCTTTACAGCATAAATAATCTGTAGAATCTATTCTATATAAGACACAACATTTCTATTGAGAAGAGGGGAAAATACACTTCTGATACAGTCAATCAATGCCAGCTAGAATCCCTCTTGATAACCCTGTGATAACAATGAGGTTGTACCTTCCTTTTTTTAAATTGCAGATTAATAGATCCTAGGCTAGAGCACAGCTCTTTCAAATAAACTGGCAGCCCCAGCAAGCCAGACAGCTCCAGAATTAACTCCTCTGTGATTCCTGAAGGCTTTGAGAAATTATGAGAGTTTGAAACATATATCGATTTACCAATGTTGCTGTAAAACCTATCTAATCATTGGCATAAAAGTTCGTTAAGCTTTTTAAATGTGAAAAGTAGTTAAATTTCTGCCTTGTGCAATCACATAAAACAGCAATTCTGAAGAGTGGCTGTTAGGAATGTTGTATGACCACTGTGCAGAACTACATAGTCAGCATCTACTGTATCTTGATTTTAATCGAGAAAACAGTAGCTGTGAATTTTCTGAACCTCTTGTTTTATTAATTAAAAAAAAAAAAAAAGGTGTGAAATCTACTGGTCTAAACTATTGGTACAGTTGAACCTGTTTTCTAGAAAGCTTGACATTTTGGGACATCCCATTGCATTTATTTTATTGATCTATAGTTTTCTGCATCTTCACACTGACATGTTAGGGTGGGTAAGCGGAGAAAACTGATAGTATTTGATAGGCATATGTCTTAAGACTTCATCTGTAGATGGCAGGATTATGATGTCTTACATGCAATTTAAGCGAAGAAACTTCTGCTATTTTTAGCAGGGATGACAATAAAATAAATGCAAATAAAGTGGACACCTTTATCTCATTCCACTTGGAATATAAAATCTTCAAACTGAATCCATTCAGTCTTACTAAAGTGATAGGTATCTCTTATTCCCCTTTAATCCAATTGTGCAGAATATTCACTAAATCCCATTGTGCCCGTGATCTTAAATCGGCATTGCCATCCTAGTTAATTAAAGATTTCCAGCATCGAATCTCAAGAGCCTAGATAGAGTTGTCATTGAAGCTTGAAATATATGCTGGTTTTAAAGACATCTTGTATTATCACATGCATAGCACACTATTGTAAAAACTGTTTTATCAGTATAAGCTTAAGTGGAAAATAAAGGCTCTAATCTTCTTGATAGCATTTTTTTTGTTAGTTTATAGCCTGCAATCTTACTAAGAAAAGGGATTTGTCTTTATGAACTGCCAAGTATGGTTCTTGCCTTTATCACTTGCAGCTTTGTTTGCACAGGCCACTGTTGAAAATTTACTCCATGCAATAACTTAGATATTTTCAAGTGTTGTTTTGTCTTCATTTTGTTGCTGGTTTTTTGTTGGTTTTGTGGGGGGGGGGGGTTTTTGCCTTTTTGTTTGTTTTAAAGGAGTTTAACATATGAAAATAATTGTGGAGAAACAGCTGATGTGGCTTCCTCAAATGCATTCTCCCTTCCCAGCTTGCTGTCCTACCCATCCTTTCCTGGCTTTTGCACACATGGCAGCTTTGGGCTGCAGACCCAGAGAGCCTTGTACTTGCCTTTTCTGCCTGCTTCCAGCAGGATATTAATGCCTTAGTTGCTGAAAGCATATCCAGGCTCTTCATCTTGTGACAAGAACTAACTTTGCTTTGCAGTTCATAAAGAGTCCTTCTGTGTTTTCTCACAGTGCTTCTCCATATCTGAAATCTAAATAAATGGCTAGAGAGGAGCTTGTCAGGCATTTTTCTTTTGAGGTGATTAAAGCCACATGAGTTCCAGTTGACTCCTCTGGCATTTTGTGTTAACTGTGCTATTTTGGGTATAAATGTAGGGATCAAATAAGAAGAAAACTAAAACAAAAGCAAAGGAACTCTCTTGATTGAGATGATTTATGTCAAAAGTGTGATTTGGAGAACAGAGTGTTTCTCTTGCCTGTGTTTTCTGAGTAGATAAACTGAAAAGCTCGAGTTTTTTATCAGGCCTTGTTTGTCACAATGCCTCTCAAATATTTTTCTTTAGCTTATTTTAATTTAGCATTCTTTAGGTGTATCATAAGTTGCATGGCTGCCTTTTTGCCTTGCAAGGTATCTTCAAAGTTCTTTAGGTACTGTTTTGTTTCTATCTTTGTGCAGTTTGCAGAAATCTGTTGGTTCCCCCTTTTCATCTTTATGACTTGTTACTAACCTGGGTTGTATTTTATGGGCAAGTGGTCTTTTTTGACTCATTCTGGCACTTCTTCTCTCACATGTCTGTCCTGGAGCCCTCAGCCTTTGTCAGGGGAGCATCATATGAGCCTCCTGCTCTCTCATAGAATCCCATCTGCAGTGTCTGCTCTGCATGTCTCCTTGTACAAAGCAAGGTGGATTTGTCACAACCCTGCCACCTTGTCTGGAACAAGGATATCAGTGTTTGGCCTTAAAAGCGGATGTTATTTATTTTAGAGAAGACAGTTCTTAAAATAGTAAACAGGCTGCACATGTGACCCATTTACTATTTTTCATAGAAAAACCCAGAAGTCTGGTCTTCCTAGTTGCTTCTCCACAAAGCTTGTCTCAGTTTCTGCTCAGTTTAATTTAATTCCCAGGATGGCCATGGGCAGCTGAACGTACTAGAGAGCCAGACACCTTTCAGTGTCTGTGAACGGGTAACTTCCATAATTGGCAAAATCAGGCTTGCAGTTTGCTGCAAATGGCTGAAACAGCCACAGAGGTAACAGCTTCTCCATTGCCTCTCACTTCTGCCCCTGCAACCTTTTCAAGTAACCACTACTAAATTAAAATGTAGATGCTGTTGCCCCTCTCTATAGGGTAGGTAACCCTTACCAAGGCAATGTTGCAGTGTCTTAGGGGACCGCACAGCAGGTATATATGTATTTAGGCTTTCATTACTATCTGACTTCACAGTTCTTGGTCACCAAAAGTCTCTAAGAGATTATTTTCCTGGCAGCTATCTTGTACTGCCAGAGGCCTTGGGGGCTTTTTTTTTTCAGCTCTGTATATTTGCAAATGCAGTGTATGTTATAATCCCCAAGCCCACAGTGCTGGTAGACATACACACCACTGAAAGAGTCAAGGGTCATCAAAGGTGCCTCCCCTTTAGGAAGGTCATGCCCATCACATTTATTATCCAAACCTCAATATTTTTTCACCTGTAGAAGTTTTTTTTTCAGTCTTTTTGGTAAGAGTTTTCAGACTGAGATGGTACAATGAGATGGAAATTTCAGTGTGTAGCCTGTTACGTAGCGTAAATGATCTTTTCTTCCGTGATAAATGCTCACTGCCTGGCCCCCTGGGAAGGCCTGGGATTGCATCTTGATAAATTTGCATTTTGATGACTTAGTTTGTCCAGGCTGGATAACCAGTAAGAAAAAAACAGTTAGTGAAGATGCCCAGTAGTAAAAATGATAATATTCCCTACGAGACAATATTATAAAGCCTGCTGATACTAATGAAATCATCTAGATTTAGAAGTCTTGTGAATTTGGACCTTAAGAGGTGATGTTATATTAAATAAGATGGATACTCCTCTATTTTTCTCCTCCTATTCTAAGTTTAAGCATATTTAGTAGGGTCATATCAGTTCAGTATGCTCAAATTCAGACAAATTATTTTCAGGATAGGTTTTCTGAGATCCTTTTCCTATTTTATCCCAGTTCTTTTAGGGAACTGATGTTGAAATTATGATTACTCAGGTATGCAATTTATCTAAGTGTTTCTGAACATTCTTCTCTATATATTTGTCTGATATGCAATATAAACATCTCCTTTGGTGTAAAAAAAAAAAAAATTCCAAAGACCGTATCTGGTTTTGTCCTCTTGTGTTAAGGTTCCTCTTGTGTGTTGTTTCTGCTCTCAAATTCAAGAGCACTGCTGGAAAACCCCTAGTCCTAGCTGTGGACCATGCCAGGCTCTAGCTTGTGTACAAGTTCCCAAGCTCAGATGACCCTGCTATTAGGAGGTGGCCTCCAGCGGCTGCACCAAGTTGCATTTCAGAGCTCACCAGCACTTTGCACCTGCAGTGGGAAAGCCCTGATATAAATCTTACACACATTTATATCTCAAAGTCAAGGTCCTTAATTAACTGCATATGGAGCCATCCCCTGCTGTGAAAAGCAGCTGCCTTGGAGGAGAGAGCTGTTGTCACTGGCAGCACACAGGACTCATTTAGAACCCAAAAGTGACCAACTAAAATAGAGATTTTGGATTCTTTGGGGTTCAGATAGAAATTACAGAGCATCTCTTTGCCATCTGCTCCGTGTTGGAAATAATGCAAATGTAAATGTCAACTTTGCGTCCTATGAGCTCATTACCCCTCTAGGCCGACAGCCTGTCTTGCTGAGGGGAGGTGCATCCACTGGGACACGGCTTTCACAGCGGATAGCATGGTTTCTGTCTGCCTTCATCCTGAACTACTGTTGTGCTATTCAGGCCTGCATTTGTCACATGGGTTTGTGAGACACTGGCTGTGAAATAAGCTTAGGAAGTTCCTGACTCTTCTCTCCCTGATTCTGACCCCTTCTGAGGCACTTTAACTTGCTAGCTCTTTGTTTTGCTGCCACAGATATTTTGAGCAACCACAGAAAAGGCTAATTTTCACCCCTAACCTGGTTTTTGATCTGTTTTATTGTGTGACTTTGCAAACAGATCTACTGCCAAACTGAGGGAGGAAAAGCAATGAGAATGAGCAGTGAGAAGGAACTTACACTGGCTTGCTGCTAAAGCCAGCATCTCTCACAAGTAGATACATATATTTTACAGGAGCCAAAATATAAAGTAAATGCTATGATGCTTCTCTCTGAAGCCAGGTGTGAAGGTACTTACAGGTGATTTCCCCATTTTAGATGGACTCCGTAAACAGCCAAGGTGGGTAAAACAATGGAAGGTAGCAGCCAGCTCCTCCTATAAGTGGATATCTTAGATTATCTTGGAGCTGTTTCCCCTGCCTCAGGTCATCTGGCTGATTGTTCTGTGCCCAGTTTGGGCTGCTCTTGCTCTGCCTTTATTTATCCTTATATTAAATGTAATACAAGATGTTGGTTATAGGTACAATCTGTTAAATGCATGATCTCGGATGTGTTACCAGCTCTCTCTGTACAGCCCACATATGGCCCATTGTTAACACAGATGTCAGCCCAGGAACAGCTTGCTGATCTTGCTACACCTCAGAGAGCAGGCAGCTCTTCCCTCCCAGATTTTGCTTGCATTCCTGTGTCAGAGGTCGATCATTTGGTTTGGGGCTTTGGGGATGAAATTAGTATAGCAATTAGGATGTGGCTGTGGCAAATGTCCACTTAATAGTCTATTGCAATATGCACGGGATTTATGACAGTGACAAGAAATCAAAATAACACAGCAGAGTAACTCTTTTCAAAAGCAAATTTAAGAGATGCTGTTTGCTGCATCTGAGTCAGAGTCTCAACCTGGGGTTAAATCTTAGGACATTTTTATCTATAGAACTTTGATGCCATGTTAATAATCCTCACTGCACAGCCACTGTACAGCTGATAAGCAGAAACATAAACAAAATTTTGTAAATAATACTTAGAATTTTTCTTTCATCTACTTTCACGGGTGACTTTTCAGTTTCTCTAACACAATCATATGATCAAACATGTCATTTTGACCCTTGAAAGCCTGGAAGAACATGAGCATGTCAAGTTTCTTTCCAAACACTTCAGAAATCCTGCAAACAAACACCAGAGATGTCCAGAACTAGCAACACATCACAGTCCTTGGGTTAGTTTGGCTGATACTATCAGCCACTGATAAAACAGAAAACTGCAGCCTATGTTCAAAGCAATAACAGGGTCCTGGATCAGCACATCAAATGTCCATGCATTCCGTATTCATGTCATACTGCTGTGTGATCAGCTACAATGGATAAAATGTTATTGACTGACAGCCCATTGAGTTTGGCATCTCTTAGTTCTTTGATGAAGACAGAATCTCTGTTGAAATGAGCCAGCTGAGGTTAAAATTCACTTGGGTCTAAGCTAGACAACTAGCTGCTTTCTATATCCAGTACCTCTGGAGTGACAGTCACCCAGCTGCAGGTGGGATGAACTGTCTTCTGGAGATGTCTATCTCCTCCTCAGAGGGAATCTAGAAAACTCAGACATATATCTCACTTTTTTGTGGCTGAAGTTACATGAAAGATGCATATGCTGTTTAGTCTCAAAGATTAACAGGCATTTCCTGTTAACGACAATAAGGTGGACAAATAAAATCAATGAGTTTCCTCTGTAAATAAATACAAAGCAAAACTAACAAAATATTTGAACATGGAGACTCAGTACAAACACGCATCTGTCTAGATCTTTATCACTACCAGCTATGTTTCATATCCCTTTGCTGTTTTCAGCTGTGACTGGCACAGTCTTAAACAGGTCTGCAAGTCTCCTTGCAAAAAAAGGAAAAAAAAGGAACCTGCAACTGCTGTATGGCACTGGGATTCAGAAGCCCCCATTGTACTACCCACTGAAGAAATTTGGTGAAGTTTCTCTATGCCACAGTGTCTCCAGGTATGAAGTGCACTGCCTTTCTTTGTGTTCTGTGGCTGGCAAGGGCAATGTAAGAGCTAGGTATTAGCCTTCCAAAACAGTCACTGAGCATTTCCAGTGTGTGCTAAATTCATTTCCAGTATGTCTTGTGGCATTTCAAGTGGGTCTTGTCAGCTGAATGATATAGACTCCTCCCTGAAGCTCCCCTCCTTTCTTTACATCAAAACCAACACAGCACAAAGGCTGCAGGTTGTAGATGCCATCTCACTGAGCTTCCCACTGAAACCTCCCACTGTGCCTTGCCTGAACAGTCATCCTTCCATTAACAATGATGTGGAGTGAAGACTATGTCCTGATGGAGGCAGCAAGCCCAGCAACTGTATTTGTAAGTGAATTCCTCCCCTAATACACACTGCCACACTTAATTCTCTAGGAGTGATTGTAACCCAGTGAGACAGGGTGTAGCTAGGTGTTGGTAAGCTCGACCAGCAGCAGCAGTAGGCACCAGTCTGAGGCCTTCCACATCCCTCCATTTCTGTGATGCCCCACCACTATCTATTCTCAAAGCAGTTGTGCTGCCCTGTCTTTAACTCATGCTTGGCTCTCTCCCCTCCATTGTGCTAGGCACAGGTATGTGTGGACTCATTGTGGGGCCAGCCCGGGAACTAGCCAAGCTGAAGTATTACTGTAATACAAAAAAGGAAGGTTGGTTAAATTTATACCACTGTCAATGAGGAGCATTGTGGACTGCAGGCTCTGCGCTTGTTTTCTAGGCCTTTGTTGTCTCTTAGAGCTGACAACTTCTGGCCGCTGCTTCTGTTTTCAGTTCCTTCAGCTAGGTTGTGGTTTCACATAAATTTTTTAATTTCCTTCTGCCAAAGATGTTTGAGATAACTTGCATCTCCTTTTTCACAGACATACTAAAGGAGACCCAGGGAATATTCTTGTCAGTTCATCTGCACTGAATCTGCACTGAGTGTCGGCAGGTGCAGAACATTGTCAAGCAGTCTGCACTTTGGGGCAGGACAAGGTGATGGGGTGAAGATGGCTCCCCAAGCAGTCAAAGATAGTACGAAATCACCTTTCCTACAGCTGCAGCAAGGGTCTGACCTCAGGAAGCTCTGCACTATTAGGCATTTCAAAAAGGGATTTCCTCTTGGAACTGGCTCTTGAGTGCTCTCCAACTTACACCCAAAGCTCTCACATCTGTGTCAGCTCACTGGTGGGCTGCGAGAAGAGGCTTAGGGCTACTTATGCATTGTCTGTGTGATCCCCTTTGCAGGTAGTACTAACCAAAAAGCTGTTACCCCTGCTTTGCAACATAAATGTTACATCACTGATGTCACTACATTAAACATCATCATAGTAACTGTACATATCTTGAAAGGACCATAGAAACAAACTATTTGTGCACAAATTGGTGGTAGACGAGTACATTCTCACGTATAATGCTTCTGAAAATGTTCAATTTACAAGTTAAACTTCCCACAGACAACTTTAATTCATATTCATTCATAGCCTTCTTGCACTCTTTGATTGACTGCAGCTGGTTAAAAAGGAAAATGTTTGCTAACTCCTTTTTAGACAAGTATGCAACAGTATCTCAGTTTTAACAGCAACATGTCTTTAGAGGGCATCTTGTTGTTAAGCAAATTATTATAGGTTTTGCCCGATCTGTAAAAGAGTACTTTCAGTGTTCTTCTGATTCTCTTTTGCTTTTATGATAATCTGAACTTTTATAAGACAAGACATTGTTTAGATGTTCAAAATAAAATAGTATTTTTGGACCATGACATCAGTTTTTATGCCATTTCACTCTATTTTGAGCTACAATTAAAAGTTCTTTTTTAAGCTAACTGTATCTAATTTCTGTGCTAAATCAAGCCAAGCAGTAAGGAATGTTTTTACTTTTAACTAGAACGTCATTAGAGTCAAAACATGCAAATACAATGCCGGATTGTAAGACGTTGCTTCAAAAAAAAAAAAAAAAATCAACTGCAAAGTCTTTGTCTACACTAGAAGAGGTTTTTTACTGTAAAGAAATTTTGACAAACCCTCATGAAGAATCACGGCTTGCATGATTTCCCACTAGAGCTTGTTCCAGTTTTTGAACAGAAGCAGCAATACCAAGAACAATTTTGCCAGCCCAGCAGCAATTGCAAGCACAACTGTTTCTGAGAGCTGTGTGTTATCGACTCCTCTTTCACATCATTATTTCAACAAAAACTTTGGACCTAGCTAGTGCTGCGATTAGGTGCATAAACCAACAGAACAAGCTCAGAAGTTACATGCAGTTTTACATATGGAAATAGTATGCAGAAAATATGCAACACATATTTTTTTCTTGTAGAATATTAAGTTTGTAAACATACCAATGCTCCAATTACATGCTAGGCCTAAATTCCTTTGCAGTATGCCTTTAAAGAGCCACACATTGCGTATATATAGAGAGAGACCTTTGCCATTTCTTCAAATATATTGTTCTCTGAGAATAAAGCCCATGGCAAAATATGAAGTTTTGAAAAGCAAGTTTCTTCTTATATTTTCTGGACAAAAAAATAGTGTATGACCAATGTCTCTTCCTGTAACCAGTGCTTCAGTTTTCACACTCAACTAGGACAGAAAAGTTAAACTACATTTAGCTAAAATTCTCAAAAAATTGTGGAGATTTCTCAGCCACTGATGGCTCAGGACAGAAGTTCAGCCCCTGTGGAAGTATTGTCTTCAACATGATGCTTAGTCCTCAGGGTCCAAAAACGGTAAGCGATAAATTTCTCTCCCGGATAGTATTAAAGACCTGGAGCACTACCTGTGACCCAGGGGAAATCTCTGTGTCTAGGACTTTGATGTCAGTGTTGATTAAAGACTAGCTTTGAGCTAAATGAGAGGCACATAACTGTGCTTGGTTAGCTGTAGAAAGCGTCAAATATTCAAAGCCTAAAATTGCAGTCTTAGATCTCTACCTTTAATACTACCCATGACTCATGGGGAGACTCACAAGGTCATTCAGCTCTCTTGCATTACACTGGTTCTCTACAGCTCCTGCTGCAGGAAGATGTCTCTTCCCATGTCTGCCTCGGAGAGCCATGCTCTGCTCTGTGGTGGGCCATGACCTGACCTCAGACTTCTGAGTCACTAATGGCTAGGACCTACCCATTCCTTTCCTCTACTCGCTGCCTCATTTTATTGTGATTTTTTTTTGTTGTTTCCAGCCTCTCCTTTCTCATTCCTAGCCTCCCATCCACCTCTCCAGCCCCTTCTCCTATCACACTGCCTCACTGACAATACTGATTTTCGAAAGCTACAAGTGGTGAGGACTTTTCACAGATTATTTCAGCTCTTGATAATTATGAACAACTCTGCAGGCATTCAAGATGGGATCCTACACTGAGCTGAACGTGAGAGACTGCTCCCATCCTGACTTGGATTGTACATCCAAGTAGGAGAAAGTATATCCCACTATTCCTAATATGCCTAGGAAATCTCTCCCAGACATGCATGAATTGCCTTCTTTGTTTTACCTGTTTCATATCTATTAAGCAGAGAGGACTTCCCCCAGTTTCTTTTTCATCTCTTTCATCTTTTTTCTGTTTTTTTTTTTCTTTGACTTCTGTACTCCATTATAAGTAAAAATTTCCTAATTATTTCTGATCTAACCCTTTAAAAGTTTCATGTGATGATGACACAGTAAGGAAATGAAAGAAGAAAGATATATTTGTGAATTGGTCTGGTCACCCTCAGGCTTTGAAGTGGGAAACATTTAGGTCTAGGCAATCCATTTCTGATGTAAATGTTTCAGTCATATATCTGGAGCCTCCATTAGCGAAGGGGCAATCTGTCATAGGCTCTCCCTATATGAGGTGCTTTGTGTCCTTGTTCTGTGAAGAAAGAAAGAGTTGTAAACTCAGGAGGTGACTATTAAATTGGGTAACTGAGAACACCATTAATAATGTTCATTAACAGGAAGAGAATTACTTTCTTCTTTTTTTTTTTTTTAACCTAGAAGAGAAACAGAGAGATTTGGTTTTATTGATATCTGCAAGATAAAAAAACAAACACCCAAAGAAGTGCAAAAACACGGCTATTAAGTCTCCAGATAAACATATTTCCCCGCAACATTATATGTGTAATTCCATGGAAACAAATACACAGACATAAACTGAAAAAGCCTAGGGGCATCTTTAACTTATCAGCATAGGAAAAAGGGAAAGTAGAAATGTCACAGAAGCTATAATCAAGCTTAAGAGAGCATGCATTATGTTTAAATCTTGTGGATAATGTGCTAAGATTAAGTTGCATACTAATAACACACAGCACACATTAAAGTGGTAACACACAAACTGGATGTAAAGAACAAAAAACAATTTAGTAACATAATATAAATTACAATCATATTAATATAGATCTGTATCTGGTGCAATTTTTATTCACATTTTCAAGAGGCTGTTAATTAAGAAACTATTACATTAGTCCCACTTTTCTAAATTGCAAACAAAACCCAAGGCCTCAGTTTGATGTGAGAAGGGTTTAACCTCTGTAAAATCCTACTGGGCACATTAGACAGACAAAGTTTACTAAAACTGATGTCAGATTATAGAAGCAATATAGAAGCTGTAATTCTAGCAGCTGATATTCTTGCTGATGCACTTCAGCAGCTTTTTATCATTGTTACTATCATAGGACAGAGTTGTGGGAGCTTCCCCATGATAATCCTCCTGCAACCCTGAATATTGGCATAAACAGCTGAGTTTTTGCCAGGCTTAGTGACCCTGCAAAGAACTGCTGCAAACTCATTCAAGCTTGGGAAGCAGTGCTGTCCTGTAAATGACTTACTAACCAGTTGTCCTGGCCTTTGATGCCACTGGTGCAAGGCTGGAGTAAAGGAAGCTAACAATTACATCTATTCCTTCAGATGTGATGGTGGAGACTGTAGGCAGGTGTATTGCTTGGATCTCATTTGCTCAAATTGATGTAAATTTTATGGTGTCTTTTTAATGAGACAGACTGGTGGCTGCTGCCAGTAACAGATGCATACATGGAAAGGTGGCTGTGATTACTTTGTGTGTGTGAACCATAAAGGGTCTTTCTTCATTTTTCTAATAAGTTCTGCACCAAAAAGACCATGTTTTGAAAGAATTTCATAATTTCTAGATAGAAACTAATGAGGAGAGACTCTTTCCTAAAGCTGTTCTCTGAGCTTCAGTATTGGTGGACACATGTGTTGCTGTTCAAGGTTGGCCTCTGGCCGTCTGGGTCTTGTCAGTAAGGCAAAAAGCCCCAACTCTAACATTTGTTCCAAGAGAAGACCTGACAAAAGCTTGGTTAGCTTCCAGATTCCTACATTTTCCTGCCAATTAAGCTGTCATACATCTGTGGCAGCTTGATTCTGCAGCATCTAATTCCTGAAGAAATTTTCCTTAAGAAACTTGAAGTTACCTTTCTCTTCCACGTGTCTGAAAAAGGCACTGAACTCTGAGTCAAATGTGTCCAGCATCATAATCCTCCTGGTATTCATTGCTTCTTCAGGCACTATCTGTTGTATTTGGATTCAGATATGCTCTAATTTATTAACTTATCCCTGTGTATGCTGTGTGTCTCCAGTAGGTCTAGTTTTGGAGGGAAACTTTATAACATGGTTTCACAGAATGCTTTTTGTGGGTATCTCTAAAATATTAAGAGTTTCAATCAAAGAGAAGAGGTTATCAAGGAAAAGGTGGGGGGAAAGTGAAATTGCTGAAAAGTTCAAAATGTTTCCTGCAATTACTAGTAGTTTTCCAGTGTATCTAAGAGTTGCAGTATGAATTATGTCTTCAAGCGGTTCTTGAACCTTCACAATACAGCTTTTCATATATTTTTGTTTGTGATTGAGGCTTACTGCATAATGCAAATAATGTAGCAAATACAACAAGCATGAAGCATGACATAAAAAATACGATTAATGTCAAGCTCACAGATCTAGTCTCTGTGTGATATGTCTTCAAAGTGCCCTTCGCCTCTGAGTTAGACATTTAAAATCAGGAAGACATAGCCTAATTTTCATTATCTTTGGATGCTCAGGAGTGTTTAATAAGAATGAGACTTATGCATGCATTTTCTCATAAGATCAAATCTTGCTTGAGAAACTTGATAGCTTTTCTTTTGTTGACTCAATTCTTTTGGTAAATTATCAACTGAAAAAAAAGTGGTAGTGATAATTTGAATTAAAAACAGCAACATTTGATACAGTGCCTTACAGAGTCTTGCTCTCAAAATTAATTTATAATAGCTTGGGCATAAAAATTGTTATGCACATAGAAAATTGCAAGCCTTAAGTGTAACCAAACTGGACATCTATAATGTTTTCACAACCAAAAAGCCTTTCCTCCTCCATGGGAAAAACTTTCCAAAACATAGTAACTCTTTGTTTGTAAAGCTGTGGTCCAGACATGAGAACTCAAGTCTTCTTAGAAAATTTAATAGACTCTGTAACTTTTCAAGACATGGAATTGCAGTATGGTTTCCTATGTAATGAAATTCAGCCAGATCAATATTGCCTGACCCCTTGGGAGTTCTGGGTTTGCCAGTATTCTGTTATTTGGAACACCTTCAAGTCTCTGACAGACACACTGAGCTTTTTTCTCATTCATTTCCCTTGCTGCTTCAAAATCCCTTACATTGGATTCCTTTACTTGATCCTATGTTAATTGAATAGAATTATTTTTTTATACCATTTATGATTAGTATAAATAAAGAACTATATTTTATGCACAGGTTGCCAAGTGTTTTAGACATGTTCCTCTCTATTGTGGTCTGCATGCTGGAAGAGGATCCCTAATTTTCAAAGAGCCTTCACAGCAACACCCTTGGAGTATATTAAAGATACTTTAGAAATGCTGGTTTTATTAATAACTATTATGTCACTGGACTGCTGAGCATTTTCTCTATCTCCAGAGCCTGTGGCAGATGTTCTTCCAGTAGCAAGTATACCTTCAGACATATATATCTTTGTAGTTAAATACGCTTTGCTATGGACATATATCAAATTAGATATGTATTTTCAGATGTCATTGTTTTGGACAGTGATATGTTGCAGCACAGTAGTCATGACTTAAGCAAATAAAAGAGATATTCCTCATCTTTGAAATGTTTTTGGAATTGTTTACTCCCTTCTCTAATGTAAATAAGTAGGGCAAGAAGTTATATGGATAGTCAACACTCCAACTTGGTACAGGGTATAACAGGACAGACCTTCCCAATGCCAAGTAAAGGGAAGGTGACTTCTAGCAGCATTACAGTGATTGATGTTAACTGCTTCCAATTAAGGAGGCTTTACTAGAGAAAAAGGCTAACTGCTTGGTTTAGATAGGTGAGAAAAGAAACACTGTGTTCTTAAACAAGTATTCTCCCAGAAAAAAAAGAGAAGCTCTCAAGTGGATAGTACTTTTTTCCTTGCATTATAAGGCCCAGAGACCAAAGGGGTCAGCTCTTTCTGAGACTGAGAACTGACTTTTTGAACTCCAGAAGCAGCTCAGTTTTTTAAGCTCATTCGAGAGCCCATCATTAAGGACCAGTTTGGTGGGGCTGGACATGAAACTGCATCCACCCCTTCTGCCCACCTGGAGACCTCAGTGTGAGCCGCCTCAGACTGCTTAGATTAGGGATGGTGCTGAGGAACATCTCAGGAAATAAACATGTCTCAGGAAATGACAGTTTGCTGTGAGCAATGGATTTTTTAATATGAACAGATATTTATTAGTATCCCTGTCTGAAGTTTGTTCAGCAGTGAGATCTCATGTGAATAAGACAATTGTGAGAAACGTTACCAATATGGTTATGCCTGTTTCTATGAAGTCTGACACTAATCAAGATCCCACAAACCTGTAGCCTTGGGTGCTTCCTATTCTGAATATCTTTGACACATGGCTTGAAGGAGTTTTGCAGATGGACTTTTCCATGGTGCTGGCATTTATCAGAAGGGACTCATTATACAGATGCCTGTGGGCTTACCAGCTTGGTGTGGGCAGTCACGTGGTCAGCTGTACCCAGGGCTGGCAGCACAGAACCTAACTCAGCTACAGAGGTCAATTCAGCCATCTTCTAGACTCTCAGATGGTCTAATTTGCTCTGGTGAAGCCCTGGCTGTGCTTCTGGGCTGCAGCCACCTCCATGGCTACATGTGAGCAGCTCATGGGCTGAACCAGCATGCATGACAGGAGCCTGGCTGGAGGAGAAGCTTCCTTCAATGAGGCTTGGCAAGGCAAAATCCTAAGACACTTCTTCTCACCTCCGTTCCCACAGCATCTTTGGTGATGTTAATTTGTGGGTCTTTCCATGAACACCTTCAATCACACTCCACTGATTCTTGTTGATGGTCTTCAGCTACATGATATATAGCCTCTTTTATATGATATGTGATTGAATGCCTTGCAAATATGGACAAGCAACGCACTACTGCTTTGTTGCATGTGGGAAACATTAGTTGACATGGCAAGTTTCTCTAGAAAGTATAGGGACAACAACTTATACATGGGAAATGCTCAATATACTCTCACCAGAACTCAGTTGTCAGACCCACAAATTTACCCCCTGCTGATCAGCAACATCTAAAGCCAGTTCTGTCCTGAAAAACTTTCCATCTCATAATTTAACTGCCATTTTCAAACACTGAATGAGCACTTGACTGCACTGGCTCTGCCTAAGCATATTTCACTGCCTGAAATACCCTTGAGGATATCACCTGAAAGACACTCATCCCTCCCATCCCAGCCAACACTCCAACCTTGTGAAAGTCTCCCTCTGCCCCAGAATATGTATCCTCACCCTAAGCTATCTTCTTACCGCAAGTGTTTCCATGAAAATTTTCCATGTTTATGAACCCACATTTTCTCATGAGAAACTGTTTCATCAAAGCATCCCCTGTCAGCTGCAGTTTTCTTTCACTTCAAAGGCAAACACTATGTCAAATACCTACATGCTGAGAAATTTCCATTTCAGATGTCCTGTCTAGAATGTTAAAAGTAGTCATTTTTGGTGTTTGTACACAACACATTATACCCAGCGTTAAGTATTTGAGGAAAATCACATTAATCTAGAAAAGCATTAACAGTATGCAACATTTAGCACTGTCTGAACTGTGCCCCAGAGCCATCTTTTTTTTTCCCATCATAAACTGTGGTGTCATGAAAGTGTTGACTGTCTAGAGTACTGTTTAAACTCATATACTTACTAAACTCCCTGTATATGCTTGCAAATAAGACAGTGTATGTGTGTTGTGGAGCATGGGTGTTAGCTGTTGACACGCTGGATTGTTAGTGTGTTTGTCTGAGTAGGGGCTGTACAGAAGGTGTCTGGATCTGTCTAGAACCTGCACAGGGTTCTTGTTCTGGACGTGTGCTGACTCCCATGTTATGTTGCAAAGAGAGTTGTGGCCACTGGAGAGGCAAAGACAGCCATGTGTAAGGTTCTACCATGTCTTGGAGGAAAATATATCCTATGTTGTGGTTTAGGAATGGTACTCCCCAATTTGGTGTTCCCATTGAGACACTCCAAACCATGTGCCACTCACTCACTTCTCCTCCCCCTCCCCCTGCAGCAGGATGGAAGGGAAAATTGGAGGCAGAAAAGGTAAAGATCACAGGTTGTGATAAGAACAAATCACTGGAAATAACAGTGAGATAAGAAAAACACTAGAAGCAACAATACTAAAAAAAGAGTGTACGAGAAACAAATGATCTGCACGTGAGTTCTCAACCCCAACAGTAACTGCCAGGCTCCCTGCTCCCTCTGCCAGGCTACCCGACCTGGAAGGGACCTCTTCCCCCATCCCCAACAAATGCCGTGATGTGGTATAGAAAAACTTCCGTGTCCTAATTGTGCCCTCTCCTGTCTACTGGAAAAGTCAGCCCTGTTCGGGCCAGAACCAGGACAACTTGCCAAGGCAAGCAGGAAGAGAAGGTGGAAACACACCACCGTCAGAAACGGTTTATGACAGTGAGGTACCCTCTCCAAATGAAGACATTTGAAATTGTTCAGCAATATCTGCTCAAAGTCACTGCTTTGCTAGTAGGTGGCTGGAGACTATGCCAGAGGAGACAGAGCTTTTTTCAGGTACACTGGGGACAAAACTCTTATGTGGCTTATCTTCATGGAAAATATTGCCAGGATAGTTATTAATAATACTGTGAAAAAAAGTCAAGTGGGCTTTCCTCTTCAGAGCAAGTTCAGTATATGTGCTGAGATAAGGATTAGTGTCCCTCTCCATCATAGTTAACATCCTGGGATAGCATAAAATACCTCTGTCTTCTCCAAGTAGTTGTCCAAGGCTCCCTTCAGCTTCAGCCACAGAACCATTTCATGTTCACAGGATTTTCTTTCAGTTCTCACAGTAAAAGGCTTACTTATTTAGAAAAATGATAGACCAGCTACATTTGAAGATGTATGTATATGCTGTAGATCACTGTACCAGCCCAGTCTAAGCTCTCAGAAATACCACTAAGCCTTTCTTCTCAAATCTGGGCTGCCTGTGGTAAAGCCTTTTGGTCCAGTGTGTGTGCAAATTTGTGCTACTTTAAATCTGATTATGTCACAGCTCCCTCTGTAGACTGTCATTCCAAGCATGGATCTAGATGATGTTAAACAGCAGCCACAAAGATTAAATATTTAAAATCAGCAGGTCTGGATAACCTGCACCTGTGATTTTTAAGACAGCTAACTGAAGAGAACCAAGGAACAAAAATGGTGATTTTCAGCATACTGGAAAACTCCCAACAGTTCCCAGAAGACTGGAAGAAAATCAATGACATGTCAGTATTTTAAAAACCTGTAGCAGGAAGCTTGGATATTACAGGCGTATTAGAACTATTTGGAAGCAAAACAACATATTGAATTGTGAGTATGGGACTTTATTTTAAGGATAGAAATAAAACTGTTTCAAATCAAAATTGGTTTATGGAAAACAAATCTTGTCAAACTATAATATCTTTTTATAATGAGACTGGTCATTGTTAGAGAGAAGTTATTAAAGGGAGAAGACACAGTACTACTATTTTTGCAGAAACTCTACAGCATAAGAATTCTCATGTTTAGATTGAGATTGTAAAATATAAACAAATATTTAAATTGCTTAGAAACTTACAGAAACGGCTCTTAGGATCCAAAAAGACCAGACACTTCTGACAAAACCTTCTCACCTTTCCAATTAATTTTGAAACATAGGAAAAGATAAGATCCATATTGCTCACCACTGTAAATGGATATTCACATAAATGAGGCAAAACCCAATGATAGCAGGATAGTTATGGCTTTAATTGCTGCTGAGCAGCTCAAGTTATGCAAATATACAAATACTGTTTCAACAAATGAGTAAAGGGCAATGGCAGGTAAGTTCACCAATAAGCCTTTTTTGGGAGCTTCTTTCTCCTATATTCCCACTTAAATAGTCAATCTGTGGCATTACACTCCAAAATTAATACAAGTTAGTCGTCTGCTGCACATTAGCAGTAATGCACCAGATGTTTGAAAGCTGTGAATACATTTAAAATGCCATTTTACTGTGTCTGATTATTAAACAGGATGAAAATTTGGGGGTCCATGCAGGAAGCTGCAATGAGTGTCTTATCTGTGAAGGATTCGTTTAATTTGTGGCAGAACAGCTGCATTTCTGCACTGCCAGAGACAGCGGAGCAAATTAGTATGGACACGGTCTTATTGAAGAGGATGGGAGCAAGCCTGTGTGCATACATTTGTAGAGATGTTGGCTTTACACTGCTCTGAACTCACCAGACCTGTAAACTGAGAAAAGTGAATGAATCCTAGTTAGAACTCTGTGTAAACATTCCCATGTGGAATGAGATTGGTCTTACTGCATTTTTATTTAATTCACTGGTGGGTGTAGAAATCATCCCTCAGTCTCAGCTGAGAGTCTTTACTAGCTAATACCTTTGTTTCCTGTTGGGAATGACCCCATGAAGTACAACTACAGTCAAAGGGACACAAGAGAACTAGCAATCACAGTCTAAAAAGGTGCTGCTCCTTGGCTGAGAGTTGCCACCATGAAGATGGGAGACATGGAGTTTATTTTACTTTTCGTTGGTCTGAAAAGCCCAGGCTTAGGGTCAAACCTCCAGTTCTCTAATCACTGCCTGCCACCACCTAATGCCTGCCAAAGGGTGCATGTCTGACATCTACAAAGTTAGTTGTATCAGCTTCCCTTGGGTGTCCCTGGAGATTGGAGGTGGAGCCAAACCACTGTTTGCTGAGGATCTTTCCATCATAAGAGAGTGGTCACTAACTGAGCTGTACAGCCAGGACAAGTGTATTAATGAACTCTAGTGATAGAGTTACAGCTTAATTGAAGGAATTAAAGGAAGAAAAAAAACTTTTTTCCAAGATCGCTTAAATTAATAAAATGACCCAGCCACCAGACTCCTCTGGTGGTCCCAGTAGTTTTGAGGTATACCCCAAGGTAGCTCAGGGTGCACCTGCACTAGTGTTTCTGTTTGGATCAGGAGTGTGCTGTTCAACCACACCTCTCAGTTTAGCATGCTTTGTGAAGCACTCTTAGAAAGCACAAGCTGGATTCTGCTGGGATCAACCTAAACCAGACACTGCAGATCAGGAGCACTGTTCCATCCACAAAAGGGGGAACAAACCAGACTAGAGCTAGTCTGAAGTAAAACCTCCAAAAACTTGTATGTCACAAACATCAGGTCCTCTGCACCAGAAATAGTTTGCTTTGCAGTTCACACTTGGTGTGCTGTATGACTGCTGCTGTAGATACCATCCATGGCCAAACACCAGCCTGGGGTGTTCATCATGTATACATGTCTCTATGCTAAACAAAATGGCATTTTCTGTCTTCCAGCTGTAACTGTAAGAGCTGCGTACCCACACAAACTACTCTGTACCAAAAAAAAAGAAAAAAAAATCTGTTTGGCACTAAAAAGTCTTCTTAAATAAATCTTGAAATAAAATGAGGGAGGTATAGAGTACAGATACAGAAGATAGTGACAGAACACCACAAAATATTCTTTACAGAAAAGTCTCAAGCCCCAGCCCATGGAGTGTATTCTGCAATGGGCTTGCTAATTCCTCTCCCAAACCCTCAATATTTCTCTCTAAAGGAAATAATTTTCTAATGTGCCTGAAGAGCTGAGTAAGCAGGTGAAAGCATAACTTCCAAGTCTTTTTCAACAGGAAAATAGAGTTTTACATAGATTTTTTTCCTCAAAAGTGGCTGCTTCAAAAAATGCCAGTGTTTTTTGGAAGGCTGTAAGTTGGATAAAACTCATGAGATTTTTATTTTTCATAAGTTTTCAGGCTGTGAATAGTTTAGTGCTTAAAATCTGGGGGAAATTTTAACCAAAAAACCTAGCATGATTTTCTTTTTAGCCTGTGCATAAATCTTACTGGGAACATGTTAAAAGAAAACACAGAATGTCTTCTCCAAAGTGCTACAGTTTACTACAACTGCCACAAAATAAATTTATAGATTCTTTTTTTTAAGAGCAAAAGAAGAACTTGTGAATTAAGATCCAGAGGTGAAACATAAGTGGAGGAATAGGTTGGCAATTTTTATTTCACTTGTAAAGTAAAAAAAAGAGTGTTTTTTAATGTACCTAGATGTTTTTGGGTTTGATGGAAACCAGAGAGAAATGATGATGTACTTCCAGTGTGATAATGGTAACTAGAGCCTAGATGCATAAATGCAAAAATGGAAGTAGAAATACTATACTATTTAGGAAAAGTGAATTGGTGGAAACCCTCGAAAATATTCATATGACAATTGCATTCAACTACACGTTGTTAGTTAATAGATATGCAATAAAAATTCAGATAAGGAGATGGCACTGAAAATCCAAAGCTGCTGTTTACTGACACTGCTGTCTACCTTTTTAGCAGCCAGAATTTCACACATGGACTGTTCCCTTGGCAGACAAAGAAATACTTTTTGTTATATTTTCCCTCTCGCCTGCTTGCTGCTTCTTGTCTGCATGGGATGACGAGATGTCATTTCGATGCACAGCATTGAGATGTCTGACAACAGCCACTACACCATCCCAATCTAAGTTACTTTCACTGCCAGAACCAGGACACCTTGAAGATGAAAACATCCGACCTGCAGCCTAACATGAGAAAATGTTAGCACAGATGCAGTAGGGGTGGGAAAGCACTGTGCTTGGTCAGGAAAGGAGTGGGTGTCTGGCTGCCAAATGACGTTGTTCATGAAGCTGTGCCAATGCCACCAAACATGTAGTTGCTGAGGTCTCCCCAACTGTAAAGTGGAGTGAAAAATTCAGAGAGGGTTTGGCGCCGCACATGCTGCCTTAGAAGACTGTGATGGTCCAGTGCAGAAAGCAAGGTTTCTCTTATCTTTCAGGTCATAAATAATGCCTTCCACTAGATTCCTTGTCCAGTGTCCGTGAAAGTTAGTGGCAAAGTGCCAGTGCCCACCACAGGGGGAAGCAGGGCAGTGGCATTGCAAGTCTACAGGGGGGCCAGTGGGCATGAACCTGAGCTTGGGCATGCGGGAGGTGGACATAGAGTGCATAGGTGCTGTAGAAGAAGTGGGTTGTCCCCAGGAAGGGAAAAGGTGCTGGGAGGGTGTCATAAAAATTCATATAATCACCTCCTTGCCTCCATGCTGCTGCTTGCTGTAGCCATCAGAGGTGCCACTTCAGCAAAATATATTTGGTGCAGGTGATGTCATGTCTGTTTTGACACTAACTTGTAGTGGAACCTCAGGAAAGTTCAAGGATGGAGCTTGTCTCCCACTGGACACCAGGGCTTGGAAAAAAACCCGAAGGGTCATTTATACTACTCCGCTGCACTAGGACACTTTTAGCTTTCCCTAAAAAATTTACCAGAGAAATGTGTCCAGGTACCTTTCTAGGGATCCCTTACCTCCTTCAGCAATGTCTTCCAATGCTTCATCACTGAAAACAGTTTTCCTATTACCTAACACAAATCACTCTTATTTCCATTTAAGCTCCTAAACCTCTAGCCCTGTCCACCTGGCAGAAGAGAAAGAGTTTGCTCTATCCTCTTTCCAGTTACCTCTCACATATCTGAAGACTGTTGTTACATCTCCCTTCCATCTTCACTTATTGAGGCAACCATGACAGTAGCAATGTTCTTTAAGAATTGTAATCAGTAGACACTGAAAGGGAAATCAATCAGATTGACGTCTTGAGGGAAGTGAATTCTTTGGCCTACTTTGTAGCAGTGAGATTTCCTGGCTGGCCAGAGTATTGCTCTGTGTGCAGGGGATGGGGAGGAGGGAATAGCTCTGTCTGTGCAAATTGGGAGGGCAAGTGAGAATTGGCATGAAAATACCTATTTACCTGTGGGGTATTTTTTATGGTACTTTTCTATGGCAACTGAAAAAAACAATTTTCAGAAGTACTTAGCCAGTAAATGTAAAAAGAAAGACAAACCCAGCCTCAGAAAGGATTTAAAAGTGCTCCATCATCTTCAAAAGTCTTTCTTTCTGCATGCTTTTATCAGAGACTGTAGCATAGAGCCACGAGTCCTGCTCATGCAGGATAGTGCATGAAGAAAAGATACGGCAAAGGTCCGTTTCAAAACATGAAATTCCCCTGAATGAAGCCATGAAAGCAAACTTTGTGTCACCCAGGCCAAGCTTCTGGTGGAGTGGAGGTCCTCTGCATTTCATACATCACAGCACAGGCTCTGTTACAGCTACCCCAAAGTCTCAGATGCAATTTTTCAATGTGAAAAAAGGATAAGAAACACAAAGTAATTGTTACATAGTTTTAGTTCACATGCTCATCATTTGATGCTTTAAAAAAAAGTTGAAGTGGAAGAGGGTCAGACTTCAACAAAAGCCAGACCGACAAGTGTCATGAAGGACTACAGTATAATCAGTGTTATGTTGCATTTGATTCAATAGCTTTATTGTAAGAACACTGATCAATAAAACGCTCAGACATTTTTTATGAATTAAAGCTTCAAAGTCTCATTTCAGTATTGGTTTTATTTTTAAAGTCAGTAATTGATGAATATGGCATATTCTGACATGTTAATCAATTCATTATTCCTTGCGAATACCAGCAAATAAATTAAAATATGATGGATTGAATTATGTTAATACTAGCCCAGATACATACACTTCTATTAACTTGAAACAGGATATGATCAAGTATTTAACAAATAGCCTCGGGATATTGGGAAATTTTTAAAAAACACAAAGAGACAGTAAAATTTTGGGGACTGAATGACAACTGTATAACTCACAAGTGCAGCAGATGCATTAACAAAACAACCTGCTTTTCAACTTACTGTTGTCTACAACCAGTGTGTTTCTCAACTGTAATGCAAGATAAGAAGGTGACAGTTATTAATTTCAATGACTCACTAAATAATAGAGAACAAGTACATATAGCTTTAGCTCATCTCTATAACCCCATAATCAATGTTCCCACAGCACTCTGTTGTCATTGACTGGCAAAATAAGCAACAGCTGAGAACTGGCTAGGTTTCTGATTAAAATAATCTGGCAAACAGAAGCAAATTAACACCATAGTGAAAATTATGCAGTCTCTTTGCTGGGTAAAATTTGTTTACTATGTGCAGTGCTGTGGTCAGTGCTGAGAAAATATTCTGCAATGCAAGGAGAATGGTTACAGTCTGTCACTTTCCTGATGCTTTGAGGAATTGCAGGGCATGTGATTTTGTTTGCTTTTGCACACATACATTACTTGCACAAATAATCTGAGAAATACTCACTGAATATATTTCAAAATTGCTTTCTCTGGGTGCTATAACATTGGTTTTATTGGTTTCATTGAGAAATACAAGTATGCCATAGCACAGCAAATTCTATTTGTGAAGCTTATGGCCCGCTGAAGGAATATGTTTGTATGATTTGTCACTACAATAGCCTAATTTGCCTGTTTTAGGAAGGAAAACATAATCCTCTGGCAACATGCAAAACATTTTATTATCCCTATGGCAGTTAAGGCTGTATAATGAAGAAGAAAAGTATTCCTCTAACCAGGGCTCTAAAAACGGCCATGTCAGATTTTTACTCAGTGCCCCCTTTGACAAATTTTTCCTTAATCTTGCTGTATCTGTAAATTTGTGGTAATGCTACTTTCTACCACTCTTTGTCTCATATTTGGACTGTAGCTCTGTAGGACAAGAGCCATTCCTTTTTGTGTGCAGTACTGCCAACTTAGGATGTTTTTCACGTCTCATGATATTTGATGCTTTCCACGACTCTTGTCATTATGTGAGAAACTCAGTATTCATTAAAACATAAGAGTTCTGATCCTAATGGCTGTAGATAAAAGCTCAAAAATGGGCTGTGTGTACACAGTAAGCCTCAAAGAGCAGAAAAGAAGAGGATAACAAATAACAGGAGCCCTGATTTTATAGCTACTAGTAGATCAGTGTTTGCTTGTCTTTTTTAGCTGATTATTTGTGAACCCTCAGTTCTGAGGTTGATTCCTCAGCACATACAGCACAGAAAACAATGCCATTCTCACCTTCTGGGGGTGATGGAACAATTGGAGAAATCCCCGTGGTGGGACCTCAGTCCTGCCTAGGGACATTGAGTATGAACCCCTCCTTCTGGGACTAAGGCTGCTGGAGTCAGTTTGGTCCTGGTGTCTCCATAGCACTTGTGTGTCCTGTGTAATCTAACACATCATTAATAAAAGCTTTATTGGTACAGGGAACTCAAAGACAATATCCTCTCAACACTTTTTTTTCTCTATAGTAAGAATTTTTCTCTCAGTGTGAGGATTTTTTTTTTTGTGGTAAGATTTGGCACCACACTCCATATTGACAACCATCTACTTCTGCTACTGGTCCACTCCTGACAACTAAGTGGTGTTCAGCTGAAAGGAGAGCTGTTTTTTCACCACCTGAAGCAAGTTATGTCAAGATTCTTGTAATTTTTTTCTTACAAGAGCAGCATCTCCTTGCTAATCAATGGCCTGGCTTTCAGGTGGTGCCATCCCACCTGTAGAAATAAAGGCACTTCTCTTCCTACACTTAGAGTTTCAAAGGATACTTCTCCATAGCACTGTGTTTTGAAGAACTATACTCTGAAATGTGGCAGAAATCTAGGGGGAAAGGAAAACGAGCGGGGGGAAGAAAACAACATGTTCAAAGACAAGTGTCTTTCACTACTTGCTCTGTCTGTAAAAAACGAGAAGAAAAATACCATTTTGTTTTCTCTTTGGTTTATTCACAATATAGCAGCTTCCTTTACCCTGTGCCAAAACTATGTATGTGTATGTACCATTTGAACCCTTGTTCAGCTATAGTCAGTATTTTTCAGTATGGACTTCCCTTGTGATGAGTTGCCATTGCTGTTACAACTTAGTGGTATTGCTTTTGGCAGGAGATGTGTATTCTTTTTCCTTAGCTTCTTAGTGGAGAGAGGCACTACAAATCCTAAGCAGTTGCAGTACCTGCGATACCTAAGTTTTTGGACTTCAGTGTAACAGTTGATGTATGCTGCTGAAGAGCATACCTATTTCTGTGATTTCTTCTGTGGGAAGGTAGGTTGATCTTTCCCTGCAAGTTTTACAGTGGATTCTCACTGACATCACAACCCAGGAATATGCTTATGTGACTTCAGTGCAGCACTTCTTCTCCGTGCAGTACTCAACCTGATATACTATGGAAATCACATCTTTAACCTCAGTTTCCTTAAATTAAATTATACTTAATATGCTGTTTTAAAAAAGGTTGAGATGCTTTGAAAGAATGCACATGATGTCTTAAATGCAAAATACTGTTTTGGTTTTAAGCAGCATAAACTCCTTTTTGCCTTTCCCATATTGTCCGTTCCTTTGCCCCAGTGCCAAATTTGCAATACTGTCTGAATGAATGATAGGAAAGTGTGTTGGATAGAATGCACTAATAAATAAGGTCATGGTACCTGATGAGTTGTAGGTCATCAGTCCTTTTGCAGGAGAAGCAGAAACAGTGTAAAGAGCTTGCACAGGTCCTACGGTCATACTATTCACTCAGTACAGTACATTTAGAACAGCAATAACCATTCTAGGTTTCCTAATTGTTGATGAGCTGCAGGCACCAGTGTAAGCTCATCTCATATATCTTTATATCTACAATACAGATGTGTTCCTTCTGTCTCCCAGTTTAGGAACCCCTAAGAGTCAATAGGGAAAACCAGGGATTTTTAGGGAGTAATTAATCAGAAGTATTGTATACATCTGCTTGAGGATTAAAAAAAAAATCACGTACCCAAAGGGATTCTTTTCTTGCAACAAATATATTTAACAACCAGTTTGGACATCTACATCTGAACCCATGAAGTCCACACTTGTGGAATCATTCCTAATCTGGAAGGTACTTCAGACCCCAAAAATTGGCTTTTCCATCCATAAGCTCCTTTCAAAATGGCCTTCCCATCAAGTTCATTATTTTCTGTAAAACTCATGCTTGGCATTGCTTCAGATGGAGGGCATTATAATTTCTGTTTTGTCGTTATTGTTCATATAATGACTGGATAAATAAAAGATATTATAAAAAACAGATAGCAGTTATTGCTTTGAGATTTGTCCTTTGGACTGTGGCTGCAGCCTGCTTAGGTTATCATTTACTGTGATTTATGTGGAAGAAACACAAGCTTATCTTCTTCATCAATCTTTTGCAATCTTCACCATGTGTGCTGTTAACAAGTTACCAACTTGTTTTTGCATTGGTATGTCAGCTAGATCTGACTTTCCTGTGACTTAACCTAAGATTGGACTGGATTCCTGAGTTTTGCGCTAAATAACATTCATAAAAGCAATGCTGGGCATTTTCCAAAGTTTACTAACAGTTTCCTTAATATTTTTAAGATATGAAACTTCTTGTGTTTTCAAAACATGGTAGCAAAACAGCAGGAGCAAGGGAGGATGATAACAGGAAATCTTCTCAAGCATATTTGAGCTACCAAGTATCTATCACTTGCAGTTCAGGAGCACTGCCATAGGATTTTAACAGGAAAAGCACGCAGCCTCTTCATACACGGTTTTTTTAAACACTGACAAAATAAATGAGGCACTTGATCAGTCTTTGTGAACAGGCAGAAGGACTTAGAGATACCCATACAAAACAACCTCCTCATTGCTAGGGTCTTACAGTCAATTCCTATTTCTTAGTCTAGTGACAGATTTCGTCTCTAAAGTCCAGCACAAAGTCCGACGGATTAGTGGGAATGGGGGAGACCTCCAGGCTTTAGGCTGCTAGCCCATTACCTGCGAGGTGAATGCCCTTCCCCCCGCCCCAGCACGTGGCCCTGCGACCCCGCAAGGAGCACACAGACCACCAGGGAGGGACGGACGAAAGAGGAAGTTTACTGTGGGGTAGGGGTTTATAAGGCTTTCAGGAGGGTCAAAAGGGGACCAATCACAAGTTCAGGGTCACATAGAAAAAACCATCAGGTGAAGGGTCAACAGCCAATAGAAAGGGGTTAACAAAGGCCAATGGGAAACATCTCAGGACACCTTCCCAGGACACCTTGTGTGGGAGCACAGGGGATGTTGGGAAGAAGATCAGTGACTCTGCAAAAAGGTAAAAGCCATTTTAAAACCTGTTTAAACCACCTTAAAAACTTCAGTTTCTGTAACATTTGAACTGCTCTCATTTTCTTCACTAATCCATCTCTGACAGGACTTCTTCCATCCTGCATATGGCAAATCCATTGCCACAACAAAGACTTTGACAAAGGCAGATTGAGTGACAGTACAACTTCTAAAAAGACCACCAGAGCCTGATTCTACAATATATTGAGTGGTCTTGCATTGGTTCCTGTCTAGATACATGTGACTTGTTAGAGCATTCCCTGTAAAAGGATTCTGATTCTTGCCATGAAGAAGAATGGGATTTTGCAATTTTTCCCTTGTGAAAGTTAAATGAAGCCTGGCTGACCTCTACAGTTTCCCATAACAGATCTTCTTCAGTCATAATAACAAACTTCTCTTGGAGTTACATTAAGACCCAAGGCCACAAACACAAGTTAGGGACGAGACAACTCAGCGCTAGATGGACAGGAGGTTTTGACCAGGGAAGGATGTGTGCAAGTGCAGGAGACAGATATTATTCTGATGGAGCTACACGTCTAGCATTGTAGGAACCAAAATAATCAAGGAACACTTGCAAAGAAGCCCCCACGGGCAACGCTTGCTGTGCAACCACAAGAAAAGCATTGGGAGAGACCACTGCACTGTCTGGAAGAAGGACTGGAGTGGCCATCACAGAAACTTTCTTCTGTTATGTATGGCTCCAGGTCAAACTGTGTTTGACTTTCATGAGAGGTGAAGTCACACCAAGGAAACATCATATTCAATGGTGAGCTTTTCCTGAGGCTGGATTCAACCCTCAAGATTCAGATTACTAGCAGATGACATGTATGAAAGGATATGCACATCATTTCATACCTGTTTAAATGGCAGGGCATGGAAGAACAAAACTTTCAGGGTAAAGAAACTGATGAAAATAACATCCTGGGTATTTAGGCAATTGCAGGCTGAAATCAATCCATTGGTGTGATGCAGCCAGGAAAATAAAGATGTAACTGTGAAGTGCATCAGCTCAGGTTTTTTTTGTAGTTGGAGGCGTGTCCATGCCATCATACAGGTGACTGTTAGAATCCCATCTATACCGCTCTGTACAAGCCCATTCTGAAAAATGTGAATTCCAGGTTGGAGAAGGGCAAAGAAGGGTTGTTAGAAGAGAATAAAAGAGCGTGGGTGGTTTAGACTAGAATACAGAGTTACAATCTTTCTGTATATATCTGTGAAATGGCTAATCACCAAGTAGTCATTAAAGAATTAAGAATCCTTTAAGTAAGATGACAATACTGGCACAAGGCCAAATGAGAAGAAAGTGGCAATGAATAATTTGGAGTGGGAATTAGAAAGCAAGCTGTCATCCTCCAATGTCCTAGAACATACTTCCAGTTGCATCAAGGAAGCAGGATCCTAAGGTTTTTAAGATGAGCTTGTTGTGACTAATTGACAGTAGACAGCTTCCCAGTGTATCCTGCATTTGCCCTATAAAAGAATACAGGCAGAAAGGAAAGCCCAACATTTTGTTGACAGGAAGGTCTTTGTCAATGACGGAAGAACTAACCCAAAAGAGCAGCCTTGCATATTTAGACCCTCAAAGCAGGGACACCCTTCTTCACCTAGGCCCAAAATTCTGGAGAGCTTTTTGGCTCAAAGATCATTGAAGAAAAATTTGAAGCGAGACAGTTCTTTTCTGTTCTTCTCATAGACAATATTTGTCATTTGCAAAATTTGCAGAAACCAATACAAATCAATTAGTTGATGGTAGAAACACCCAGATTACATGAAGGGTTGTGCTGTGTTCAATGATCTTACCCTCTTCTGTCTTCAGTTAAGTCAAAGTGCTTGATTTCAAGCATTTTCTTCAGTGTTGGGGCATTCGTGCATTCATGCTTGCTATTAGTCACCACACCTGAGAGAAAGAGGCAGAACCTGGAAGGATGGTCAAGAGGTATTAATGCTTTAAAAAAATTAAAACATGCCAAAACAAAAATGGTGGCATTAGAACGGAGCTCAAGGATTATTTTTCTTTTACCTCTAAAAAAATTCTCCATCTATCCAGGACACTGTAAATGTAATTTCCCTGTGACAAACTAAAAGGCTCTGTGAGCAATGCTTTTTCTCAGAGGTGTTTTTTCACTTTATAGTTCTTCAATCTTCATTTATGCCACTTCTCCTTCAAATGTTCTGCTTTGGTTTTGTTTATGTCTTTTACCTTCCCCTGTCCTCCATTTCTTTCACCCAGCTGGAGTTAGGTGACCCTGGAAAGATGAAATATAAAGAAAAGCAACTGGAAATTCAGATGAGTTTCAATAGTTTAATATCCTTCCTCGTTTAAAATTCTTTAGGGTTTAGCCTCCTTCTTAAAAGACATTTCTGATTCACTTACCTGAGATTATGCAAATCACTGCTGAACTCAGAGCAGCAAGGGTTATTTCCCTGCATAAAATTAGCAGACACTTAGTAATAAGACACATTTACATTTGTACAGCACATTTTATCTCACTGGATCCCAAAGCACTGCTGAAATGTAGTAGGATGTTGAAACTGAGAAACATACTTGAGGCGTTAATTCTCCCATTCTCACTAACATATCCTGATGACATTCATGCAGTAATTCTTACTTCATACCAGTGGAAATTCTCCAACTGCCTTCCTCTATATACTCATAAAAACTTAGGAATAAAAAGTATCCAAAACAGGCTTTTTTCAAAGCCACATTCATTTTGCATAGAGCCAGCAGAACATAACTGCACACTCCGGACTTTGTTTTCAGCTCTCCTAAAGCATGCTCTTCAAAAGTCTTTATTTCCTACCATCTCTGAAGATTTTGAATGTGTCTGCCTAGAAGTTTTTATCTTTTCTCTTTATCTTTAAACAATAGATGGGACCCTTATAATCTAACTCCTTGTTTGGTGGCTAGGCTTTTAGTGGTCTTGGTGTGTTTAAAATTATTAACAAGTAGTACTTTTTTTCTCTTTGAGTTCAGCCTGCTTTGTCCCTCTCCATTTATTCTGTACTTTCATGAGCACAGGCTCATCTGAAACTGTCCTCATCTTATCCTGATAGTTGATATCACTGGGGCGTGTTTTTTCACACTTCAAATTGAGTTATAGACTTATGACAAACACACACACCCCTACACACACATCCCCTACATTTACTAGTTACATGTTTGATCCCATCTTATATGTACTTTATGTACATATGTGTGCGATTGTGATACAGTAAACTTTTAATATAATTCAAAACCACACTCAAAAAATAAAGGCTAGAGAAATATGAGAAGCTGCTGGGAACTTCCCAGTGGAGACAAATACTTCCACCAAACTGAGAAGAAAACGTGGCATCCTGAGTACCTATCATGATTTCTTGGTAAGATCTTGCTTTTGTTTCTGAACACATTGCCTCAGAGCAAGTGACAACACACCAATTTCTCAAGTATTTATCGTTTCTTAAGTGCAACAACATTATCCTCTAGCCTGAAAATAAGTAATAATTATGCTGTCACGATGTCTAGAAAATTAGCCAGATTTTAAATCTGTTTTTTCAGAGATTTCAGAGAAAAGGCTAAAATCTATTGTGTCAGATATTCAAATAAAAAGACTGAAGCTGGATTATGGGTGTACCTCTCTGGTTCTAGCATGCTTCTTGCAGTTGTCCCTGCTTTTGCCTGAATTTGTGCATTAGGCTCAAAAAAACTGGCAGACAACAAAGCCTTCTGATGAAGATGTAGGTCTTGAGCCCCAGCCAAATGTCAGCAGGGGCCTTTTTATGGACTCCAGAAGGAACTGGCTCATGCCTTTCTGGCATGAAAACCTAAACGTATTACCCAGCAAACATGGAGCTTGGCTATTAGAAGCCTTGAACAACAACAAAAAAACCCCAAACAGGCTTTGATTTGTGCATCAAATTATAGTTCTGAATGTGTGGCCTTTGTTGTTAGTATGTTCACAACAGACACCTAATTGGATTAGGAGCACTTTGAATAAGACAGAAGTAACCAGCTGGGGGAGCCCGGTGCAGAGCAGCTGGCAGTGAGGAGAGGCACTGCCCTCTGCAGTTACCAAGATGACAGGGAGCTGTAGCAGCTGGAACAGAAAAAATTAAACCCGAAGTGTAAAGTTTAGTACTGAGGTGGGAGTTGGTGCCTTGGAGCGTCATCTTGGGCAAAGCAGCCTGAATTCAGGCATTTGGAGATGCTCTTCTTTGGTACACATAGTGAGGCCATCCTGGTAGCACTGGGGCCATGTGGGTGGGTGGAGGGCATAGAGCAGAAGAAGCCCATGGGCCTGGCGCAACTGGATGGAGAGTGAGAAGAAAGGAGAGCATGTCAGAATAGTTTAAAGCACTGTTCATCATAAACAGCCTTCATGTTCAGTCATGAAATTAGGCAGTAGCTATGAGACAAGAAACTAAAATTGCTAATACCATTTGTACAGCATGAGAAAAATAAATATGCTGCTGTTTGACTGCACCTAACATCAACTCACACGCATCCAATTAATTAACATGGCAGTTAATTAACGGGACAGTTTTGATCTGCTGTAGCAAAGCTTTAATATGTAGTGACTCGCTTAGTAATTTATTTCAGTCAAAATTAAACCCAAATACTTTTTATTGGCCCATTTGCAGATCTCCATATTACCCTAATGGCATCAGTGTGACATCTGAATCCAACCAGAATTAATCTGAGATGACAAAAGATAAATAGAAGTTGGTGTAGGTCAAGGAGCACAAAAATGGCCATGAAATGCCACCAGATAATCTGGGTCCCTGGTAAAGTACAACTGGACTCTCACAGCCTCTTGTTAGCTGGTTTTGGTTATTTCCTTCTCGGAAATCAGAGCAGGACTGAACAAAGGAGTGACTAGGCCAAAAAGACTTTCAAAGCTGTTCCTCCCTTAGGAATACATTAAATAACGCTGGATCCCATATTTTGAAGGAGACTCTGCTAGTGTAGCAGAAATCCTTTGCTGGCCCAAGTTCCCACAATCTTGCATGCTAGAGTGGCTATACAAGTATGGGAAGACTCTTCCTGCAAATTACAACCCCAGGACAAGTGTTTACAGCAGCTTTTGAAGTGCTCATTCAGTTGCAAAGACCTGGTTGCCCACAGACCTGGGGAATGGCACTCACTGGCACCCAGAGGAGAGGGGGATATGCACATCACCATGTGATCTGATTTAGAGACAGTTCCAGGGTAGATCACAAAAGAAAAAAAAGTGGTCTAAAAATACCTCTGCCCTTTCAAGGGTTTTGTGTTACACCTACCAGAAGCAGAGAACGGAAGCTCACCTTACATTTTAATAAGTCTTTCTCTCACTTAATTTTAATCTGACCCTGAGTAATACCCCCTAAGAAGATTCATTTAGAAGCAGATTACAGCATCTAATTTGCTAATGATGAGACATCATCCTCAGAATCACAATCTTCTGTCATGACTTAGTAGATGCATCAGGAAATAAGATAAAAATGTCCTGAGCCCTCAGCATTGTCTTACAGCTGGAGCGTTTGTCCTCAGCACTCCCCAGCCCTGGATTCAGTCCTACCTCAGGGTTCTGCCTTGCAATACTGGACTGAACTGCAGTAAATAAGCAGGAAAAGCCTAGGTAAGAGTATGTTTGCATTGGAGACTTGAGGAGAGGAACAAGGTGGCTCCTGTAGGTCAGTGCTCCAAAACCAAAGGGCTCAGGTCAGCAGGCAAGTATGGATTGCAGTTGGCCCATGCAGCTGGGAAATGTATTATGAAGAGACGTGATTTCCTACATACAGAGAGAGTAACTCTTCCAGAGGGATCAAACTCTTCCAGTTTACAGCCAGGGGGAAGGACTGCTGGTTTTTCTCCAGACTTCTTGGTCAGGCGTATGGGCAGGATTTTCTGAGAAAAGCAAAGAAGAATCACAGGTCACCCCTGGGGAGTGAAACACAAGGGAGCATGGACCACTTGCAATGGAGCAAGCAAGGGAGGGAAGGGACTGTGGGTATTTTGCTCAAGAAAAGTGCTTAGATAATAGAGAAGCTGTCAGAAAAATAAAGTATCCTCTGTATTCTCTGGTTATGAAATGATTTGTGATTATGACCTGATTCTCCTTAAATTCAGTGGAAGACTTTAAAGTTTTTCAATTTCTAAAGTGTACTTTTGTATAATGAAATGAATTCTAACACCTGAAGAAGTAGAAATCATGAATGGAAAGAAATGCATTAAAGCCAAAGGTGCCATAGTACCTTCAACTTTTATCCCAGGCAGAAACAGAAAATCTATCAGGAAGGGCTCCAGACTAAGCAAACAGAGTCAGCATCTCAGAAGTCGTATTAAGAGTAGCAGAGAGCTCAGAAGTATTGCAAAAGCATTTGGTCAGCAAAGAAATCTGTGTTCGGTAAAAGGAATATTGCCAAAAGTCAAGCTGAGTCAGACTTGTGAAGGATATTAAAAGACACAGCAAAAGATCTTCCAGCATGAAGAAAAGAGGAACAGGTATGGAGGAAAACTCTAATAGAAAAAATCAAGAACTAGCTTCCTAAAGTTGCTAGAACACACTCTGTGCACTCACCCCACATACAAAGACAGAAGAGACTTGAGAACTGAGAGTGGCCTTCTCACCCACTTTTCATGACAGACTCAGCCAACAGGCCACACGACCTACTCTGGCTCCCAGCTGGTTCCCTGCCACGACATGCAAGCATAGCTTTAATCAAAGGCTGAAAATCAGAATTGACGAACTTCTACAGTCAAATGTGAATGCTCAAACAGAAAAACAGCGTTTCCTGGGCACCACTGTAGTCCATAGCTCCTAAGATCAGGGAGAGGATTTGGGAGGGCAACGTATATAAACTGAGAAACAGGGGAAGAGCTGCCTCTTGCACCTCTTCTCCAGTCATTTACTGGTCTGTCCCCAAGCAGGCAGGAGCTGCTGTCAGCCCTGTAGGAACAGATTCATTTTCTACCTCAGTTTTCCCTGGCCTCCCTCCTCCCCTTCTCCTCTCTCCTTCCACTCCAGCAGTGCTCCCTCCAGGATGAGTTCCCAGATGTACTTGTGTCATGCCTGCTGCAGTATGGGTAATGGGCACAGATGAGTAGATGAGTTTTTGCAGCCTGCTCTTCATCATAGAGGAGATAGACAAACTCAGTGGTCCTGCCCTTGTATGATGCCCTTGCCAGCAAATGTCCCAGTGTATCCCCAGGTGGTCAGGGACAGAGTTTTCTGTGTGATTACTGGGAAAACCTGTATCTTGTGAAGAGCTGAGGGAAAACACAACTGTGAAGAGGGCAATGCTCCAGGAACTAGTATGTTCTTTCTACATCATGGATGACAAAACTGTCTTCTGCAATCTCTTTTGCATTGCAGGGAATTGAGGGTGGGATGTGTTCAGGCTTGTCCAAGGAAGGAGGGAAAGGGGATATCTGGGTCTACATAGAGAGGACAGAGAGACACGGCCAGTGGACATGCCAAAAGAAGTGAGAAAAGCTGATCATTGGCAGAGACAGGTCCTCCAACAGCCTCTGTCACTGAGTTAATGGAAAACAGGAAAGTGGTTTCAAGATGGAACTTTGTACATTTCTGAATGCAACTGCATGATTGCAAGAAAACCAATCAAATGGGTCAGATATTCCTTCATGTTGTATGTTCTGCATTGTGATGTGCACCAACACCAAATAGTGACGACTAGTATGACCAGCTGATTAGTACTGCCTGCTGGAGATTTTCTTTTTTTTTCAATAAGCCATGATGACCACTTATTATGCTGGGGGTTAGTGGGCTTAATCTATTTCCTAAACTGTGCCTTAACATGTGCTACAATTTGTTTCTTAACTTTAATTTGGTTCAAGTAAGTAGAGCTCCTGGGAAGAAAAGGTGTTGCATGGATCTCTATGGAAATTTTGACATGGCCTGGAACTGTACTGCGTGTAAAGTAAGAAAACTTGGCTGACTATTGTGAAAATAAGTAGGACAGTTTCTAATGTGAGGGAAGGTGTGGTCTGGAGAATTTAGCAGGAGATTAACAAATATGGTTCAGCTATTCATAACTGCCACGAAAAATGTCTCACAAAGTTCTGGGATTTTACTTTAACCCTATAGATGGAACTACAAATATAATACAGTACAATTTGGCTAAGTAACAAAGATTGTGCATCTGCAATAACCCATTCTTTATACTGAAGGAGAGAGGAAAAAGGATAATAAAATTTAATTTATCTACCCACTTGCAAATAAAAATGGCATTTCATATAATAAACTTCAGGATTGCATTACTGAAAAAAGATGTCTACAAATATCACACTTATATTTCACCAAAATAATAAATGTGGGTTGATATGGTATCTTTCACACTCAGGAAATTCCTCATGGGTTTATATGATGACCCATGGATGTCTGATCAGTTGGTCTGTAGTGAATTTAGCTGTAACACATTCGCCTTTACTCATAGAGATATTTCAGTTTTGCAATCTAAGGAAGAAATACGGAGTTGGTGATCATATCAAATTTAGAAATCTGTCTGCTCATTTTTTGCCTTAAAAAAGTCATGAGCTCTCCAATATTAGTTTTTGTGACTTCCTTTTGGAGAAAGAAGGATTTTATGGCAGGATTTGAGTAAACTGGAAATAGGCTTGAGTAAACAAGACATGAGTTGGGGCAAGAAATTCTCATCTATTGTCATTAATTGAGATGGACTTTGACTAGCAAATGGCAGCTGATAGCCGTTTGGCTTAAGGGAAGGACATTCAAAAGGGAGTACCGAAGAATTTCCAGGAAAATACAAGCACAATATTACATACTTATGTTCAACTCTCTGAGTTCACACAAGAATATTTAAGGTGCAAAGAACACCTAGTCTAGCCCACCAGAGATATTGGAGTATACAGTGTGTATTTCTCAAATAATCATAGGGTAACAAAGATTAGTTGTGATCATCTAACTTGGTGTCTTGTGGAACCTACCAGAGCAAACAACCAAATATTTTCATTTTTTGTTTGAACTAGAGAATCTCTTTCAGAAACAGGTACTTTAGATTAAAATAAAACTAAAATCTTAACAATTGGTTTCACCAATCCTCTGACAGGGCTTTCTAATGGTTAATCACTTCCATCTTCAAAAATTTCCACATATCAGGACTTACCAAGTTGACAGCCAATTTCCAGCCACTGGGTATTATTACGTATTTGTCTACTAGCTTGAATGTCAAAAGCCACATTCTGCTTTTGCCAGTGCCAAGTTTCCCAGTGGCCGTGTACAGATTGCCAGAAGTTGCCCAGAACCAGCCCTATTTCACAGCAGAGGCTCAAAAAGAGTTTTTACAGATCCTCTCCTACCTTGTCTTTTAGATATAAGTGACCCACATATGACAGCAAGGAATGTAACTTTATTTGCAGCACTGAGGCAGTTTCTGGCTTCACACCCTCACCCTGTTTTGGGTGAAAAATGTGCGTCCACATTTCCACACTAACCTTGAGCAGAGGGTGACTGGAGCAGGCTTTGCTCAACCTCTTCCACCAAAAGGAATGTATTTTGATGCAGAGGGATGTGCAGCCTCATGGTGAGGGTGCTGGCTCAGGTCCTAACATCGAGGGTGAAATAAGTGCAGTTCCACAACTGCTCAGGGATGTGCGTGCCAAGCCTTGCAGCTGCGACCATCATTTTATGTATGCTGTGATGCTGAGGACAGCACTGGGAGGTGGTTTAGCTCATAGGTCCTCTTGGCAGAAGCCCTGGAGGGTCCTAGCAATCACTGCGATACATGACCAAGTGAAAAATTGCTAAGGCAGGCACCAAACACCATGTACAATAGCTTTGAAAAACTCAGGTGCTCTTTAGCTTTTAAAGGGGAGTCTGATAAAGCCATGAGGAAATATATCTCCAGCAGTGTCCTTTTTCAAAAGCAAGAAGCAGCATGAACATTCCCAGGATCAATCTGTTATATGTCTGTCTGCCTCTTGCTAATTCACTGTTAGAGGTGGTGTAGACAGCCCTGACACCTTGCAAAGCCTCCAGCCCTCCCGTGTCCTGGTGCACTGCTGTCAGGCAGGAGAGACAGCCCTTCACTGCAAGGGTCTGAAGGATCACTCCAGGGCTGCCTTCACAGTCTAACAGCATGATGGCCTGTGGAAACAGTTTGGACTGTGGTTATATGTCTCAGGAAAAGCCAGGGATTAGGTCAGTTGTTACAACACTGAGCATTGGGAAGCTTCAGTCTCTGTACGGATTTAGCCCCCTTTTAATTTAATATTAAATTTGTTAAAGGAAATGTGCTTCTGGAGCAAATACTGTGTGCCTTTTGCATAGTCAACAGTATAACATTGTAAATAAAATGGAAATCTAACAAATAGTCTTTTTTCAACATGAAGCATAAAATTTTTTCCTCACACATGCAACAAATTAGAACAATTTAAGCAGGAACAGCCAGGGAGCAGACAGGCACTGGCAGTAACAGTACAGGAGAGATGGAGAAGATGGGGAAGATACAGGTTTCCTCTGGCCATTAGATCATATTGCCTCCTGGACATGAAATTGAATTTTTACCTGCCTCAGAGATGTGCAGATGGCAGACAAAACCCTTCATCTTAATGTAAAAGCAGAAAGAGGATAGAGGATTTGTTATGGATCTAGAAAGGTCCCAACCCCACTGGTAAGAATAAAGCCTGAGTCACATCATGGATTTTTTTTTTTCTTCCTGTGGTTTGTCTAGATTTTTTTTTTTTTGAGTAACAATAAGAATGGATTTTTTTTTCTTTCAAATACCACATTATGAAAAAGGGAAGAAATTATGAAATAGGAAGATTAAGAGTTCCTGTCCAGCTTTCATTTAACTCCCTTTATGCACATATTTTATAGCTTGATCTCTACAACACTTTCTTTTAATCCCTTGGGACTCATTTCATTCATTGAGGATACTGCAAAGATATAACATGAAGGAGACATTGGTTTACAGGTAAATAGGACAGGCATATAGTTGAGGCACTTGAATGTTGCCCTATAGGATTGGGATTGAGTCTATAAAGGATTTAAGACTTGAGTGTAGTAACCTTGTCTGTCATCCCTGGACCTTATGTTTGGGGCATCTCAGAGTTCACTCAGAGCATTGCATAACATCTCCACACCTCATACCAGTGGCAACAAGGACTAGAGAGGAACATCCATCCTAGACAGGATGTCCTCTTTTGCCAGGAGTGGGCACTTCAGCTTCCCTTTCTGCTGATTCATTGCTGCTGCTGTGAGACTTCACCCCACCATCTCCAGTTTCCCTGAGGCTCATCTTGCCTTTTAAATATGACACATTTTGGACCTAAGGCTAGGCTTTTAGGACTAATAATTTTAATACTGGAAACAGAGATTCCAAGATCAAATCAGAGGTAAAACAGAACACTGTTCTGCACTTGAAAACATTATCTCTGTACCATTTCAGTGTGTGTCACCACAAAGTCCCCCAGTGTGTCCAGGCTGCAAAGATGAGAAGAAAACGTTCCCAGAGCCATTCATCACCTTTCCCTACCCACCTTATCTTACCTTATCCCCCCCTTGCTCTTATATCACACTATTTTGTCTTCTCACTCCTAATTTCCTTACACTGCAAATGTAAACCTAATGACTTGAACTTTATCATCCCCTTTTACTATTACCCCTCCCCAGGATAAGGGGACATAACACACCTTTTGAAACTACTATTAAGTTGCTATAACATGCAACATACCGCTGTGAATCATTAATCAGACAAACCTTCTTGTCTGAATCCCCGTGCATTCTGAGAAAAACCCATATGGACATAACACAGGTGGAGCATTAAGATGTTTTGTCCACACTGCCTGTTCCTCTTTTCACTTTAAAGATTTTGACATCACAGCCACCACAGTAAATTGAGGTAATTTTTTTCAGGGAAAGGCACCATAAAGTTGTATTCATTAGTATTCATTAACAGTTCACCATGAGGAAATTAATAATTTCATATTCTCTGCAGAGTCTGAAAGGTACACAGTAATTAAAAGGTGGAAAGTTCTGCATAAGTATCAACCTTCCAAAGACTGAATGCAATGTGGGTTTTACGGAAAAAATTATCCAATACCCTACAGACTGTGTCAAGATGCACACTTGCAAGAAGACATGTTGAGACTGCCTGAGGCCCCTTCTTTCAGTAATTTTCTGTTCTATATTTGATTACACAACTGTATCATTCCTGTAACTTAGAGGTAGCATTGAATGGATTCTAAAATGCTTATTTCCAAGAAAGGAACATTTAGAGAGATTCAGGTGACTAAATATAAGAAGAGCTGTCTAATGTCATTTTAGATACTCCAAGAAACCCATCTGGCTTACAGCTGCTGCTCCAGCAGGGCACAAATCCTGCCATAAATCCTGTGTCAAAACTGCCAACACATTTAGATGACTCCAGCACTGCCACCACCTCCAAAAGCATTATGTTTAGGTACCTGAATTTCCCCATTTAAATTACATTTGAACACTGAAAACAGTCATCAGATAAACTCGGATCTAACTGCAGCCAGGATTTTCTAGCCACAGTGTTCAATTAGTTTCATTTCTCTGCTTTAGTCCTTCCTTCTTAGTGTAGAGCCTACTCTCTCTTGGGGTCTCCAGGCAATTTTGGCGAAATGGCTGACAAATCAGATGCGGCTGCAGTAGCGCAGTCTGAGGAAATGCTTGTCCGCATTCAGAAATCGGCAGACGCGGCATTTTCACTCAGTCCACTAATCCTTGTGTAGCTGGGGTTAAAGTTATGAGCATGCAAGTGCTGCCTCTTCTTACGCTGTTTACTGGTTTATACTGGCTTGGGGGTTGGTTTTTTTCCTGAAATTCATCCCTGAAGGAGGCATGATTTGCAGTTAAAGAGAAGGGGAAATGCTTCTGCAGTCTTAGGGCAGGAATGGGAACAGGCAAAGGAGACAACAGAACCAAGTTGCACAGGTACCTGCGATATTATTCCCATCAGGAAAATCCAGTCTGTGGTGCTTTAACAGGGTGCAAAAAACCATACATGGATAGTGCAAGAATATTGCGAGCTCAAAAAATGTATGTCGTTAGAAGATTAAAGGCCTCCTAATGAATGTTCTTAAACTTCTATGTGTCTTTATTTTACTGGTATTTTCTGGTTGGAGAAAAAACCTTTGACATGCCTTCTTCAGCTTCCTTGTGGATAGATGCTAAACAATTTTCCCATCTAATTTCAATGGAAATTTCAAGTACCTAGATGTCTTTATGCATTTGGCCTCCAAACATTGTTTATATTAGAAAATGTTTAATTTTTTTAATAAAAGCAGTACATCTTCCTTGCTGTAGGCCAGCTTATGTTCAGAAAAGAGGTTTTCTGTCACTCTAGGTGATATTATTTTGCCAGTTAGAATACATGGTACTAGTAAAAGAACTGGTTTTAGTGTGGGCTTATATGTACGGTAGAGTTTTCTGTGCTATTCCTAAATTAGGATAGGATTTTTTTTCACATTACTGACATCAGGTTGGAAGTGCAGTTTAGACTAAACAAGGTGCACTTTGCTCAGCTCGGTGAAGTATGAATGCTATCAGTATCAACAGGCATAAAAGAAATACATTCTCTGCTAGTAGACATCAAAAATCTGGTGAAAAAGGCTGAGCTGTTCTGATTGCTTTCCTGGAGATATATTCAAACTACTCTGATCATTGCTGCCATGTAAAAATCAGTTTTATTTAAGATATCTCTGTGTTGATACTGCAATGGAAAGACACACCACATTTCCAACCACTTTGCAAAATATGGGTCAAATATATCTTAGAACAAGAAAATGTTCTGATATTTCACTGATTTAAAAAGTCTTCATTAGAAATATGTGTGTATACTGTGAGTTACAAGGATGCTTTCTTCCTCCCATGTCCAGTTATCTTGTGCATTTAGACAATGGGATTCTCAGGTATTTTTTGTGCAGAGTGACCTTTAAGTTTAGCTGCTGCTATTGCACCCCAACATAAAGCAAACTGCAGACAAGAATATCAGTGTAAACGTGATAGACAATTCTACACAGTAGGAACTGCAATATCCCCTTCCCTGTCTCAGAAGTACAATGCATACCCCAGCACACATAGGCACCAAAGCTGAAAAAGAAAACAATGCTCAGTTTCAGACTAGGTGCATTAAAAAATTTTATTTGTGGTCACCATGGTAATTATACATTCACATGATAAATTATAGTCTGGAAAGTTGTGCTGGGGATGAAAAAAGCAACACCTCAAGGTCACAGAATATGGTGTCCAAAGAGACAGATGCAAAGCTTTAATTTCTTTTTATTCCTTTGTTCTGTGATATGTTTTCACACTGGCTGTAAAAGCTGTCTGTTAAGACTGTCAAATCACGTCATCTCTCTTTCCTTTGCCTGTCATTTTACTGTTGCTACTGGAGCTCAGAAATTAGGGGAAGGACTTGGGAACCCAAACATCCTTGTTCCTACTCTGATGGTGAGAGGTCAGCAGGAGAAGTAGCTCTGCTCCTCTGGCTGCCTTCAAAGGACCTCCTGGGACCTCTAAAAGCCTCATTCTGCTACAGGAAGCTTAGGTTATACTGAGAAATTATATAAAAGATAATTTTTTATATCTGTACATCAAATAGTGTTATTTGTATATCTGTTATCTGGCATGATTTCCCCAGTCACTCTGTGTGGGTCATTCACACAACAGAAAAGGCAGCTGAAAAGAGAGTTTAAAGAAAGGAAAATATAGAGCCTCATAATTTAATAGAAGGGTTCAAAAGGAAGTGAGAAGTTAATAAGCTTAAAATCCTATTTGTTTTATTTTCCCTACTGCTTTAATGACACAGATCTTTAAATAACTACAGACTTGAGGACAGTTCTCTCCAAGATAAGAACCCCGACTTGGTCACTACCTGTAAAGAGGGCAGAAACCCTTGCACCTAGTTCAAGTGGAATCATCTTTCTTCTCAGGTGATCTTATGTGTCCCAACCCCAATATTTACAGTATTTCATCATATTTTTTCTTATTGCACTTATATCTCCTTTCTTTCAGGTCCCAAATTTCAAAGATTGCAGTTTTGTTACATAAGAAAAGCTTTAAACCCGTAGCCTTCAGGACATGCCTGACCACATGGCAAAATACAGCCCAGTTAACAGTGAGTGACCTCTGTTCTGAGAAGAGAGCCAGCAAAAAGTTAAAAGATGTATTTCAGGGGCCAAATCTGTCCACACACTGTCTTTTTACTTCAGTCATCCCTCACTGAAGGAGGACTTGAATTTTGCTTTTTTTATAACTGCTCTCCAAGCGTTTTTCTCATATCATAATCCTGCTTTACCTACTCTGTAAGCTCTTGGGAACAAGGATCACATTAGATCATATGCTTGCACTGCATTCAGCTGAGTGCTAGCAGAGTATTGCTATGAAAAAAAAGTATTACAAAGTTAGAGGGAAAGATCACTGAAACAGATATGGAAGGGAAGAAGATCAGAAGAGCCCCTTGTTATAATAAGGACTTAGGGGAGCAAAGCTTGCAGTATCTATGTTTGACCTTTACAAATAAGAACAACAACAAAAAAAATCTGAGTGTTTGCATGAAGAATCAATGCAGATCAAGAGTCTGTTAGAAACCGAGGATTTGACCTTGATGTGACATGCTGTGGAGAAATTTGCAACTCTTACAGTCATTTGACTGTTATAACACACCATGCTGTGTTCACACAATCAGCCCAGATAAGAGCAAAGGCTCCCCCTTCTTATTTCTTCCCTTTAATTCATCCCTTTCATCTTCTTTTTTTGCAAACCTCTCTAGCACTCCTGCATAATGCACACTAAATGCACTTCTAGTTTTAGAAGTGAAATGAGTAAGAGAGTGTCATGCAAGAAACTGGGACTGGCCCGAAGATGCTGTTTCAATTACACTCATTTAGTCTTTCTAAAGGACTGAATGGAGTATCCCTATGGCAATGTACTCTTTAATCTGCATTAATTTCTTCAGTTACATGGTAACCGCTGATGCACTGTAGTAATCACTGACAAATAGACTTGGTTGGAGTAGGCAAATTGGATCTGTGGCAGAAGAAGAATAGAAATCTCAAATCCAAGGAAAATAAATACCAAATTCCTATCTATGCATTGGCAGGATGAACCTGAGCTCAGATCAAAAGCATTTCTCTAAATAAGCCACTTTTGCAAGCCCACAGAGCTTGAGATGGAATAGAGGAAATCAGCTGAGAAAGGTTTCCAGAATTAAAAATTTGAGAATACTGAAGATATCTTATATGAAAAATAAAGCTTCTCTGCCCAACAGGTCCTACATCACCTGCTCAAGTACAGAACTGTACTTCTTTAACTGCTGCTCTCTGACCATCTCAAAGGTTCTTTCCTTCTGACAGTTATCATATTAAAGAGGAGGAAGATTGAGAGCTAACTGATATGGACTGTATGAAAATGTAAAACAAACATCTCTGTGGTACTTGTCCTTTCAAATTTTTCTCTTCATTTGGTTATTGCAACTGGTTTTGGAAAAGCACCTAGTTAATTGATATATTATTTTTCATATGAATAAAGTATATAATTTCCTTAACCCCCCAGGAATCAGGCCTTCCAGATCCCATCAGATTGACCTAACATTGTGAAGTATGCTTAAAATAACACATTTTGGATTCTTTTTATTTGCCTTTTAGATATGATCTCCTAGGTAAAATTGCTTCATGTTTTACATTTTAAAAAAGCTGGAAATGTTATAGAATCTTTATTCCAAGAATGTAAGTTTTAAGAAACGCATCAAAAATCATGAAACTTGAAATTAAAACATGAGACTTGGCAGCAGTGGTGAGCAGTAATTCACTCTTCCAAGAACTTCCTCACCCTTTCAAATAGAAATTGCTAATCGCAAGAAAAAAATTCATAAGCGCAAATTTGTAAAGCACAGATGAAGCCAGCAACATATAATTATTTCTTCGGTCCCTTTTTTTTTTTTACATTTAACCCAAATATACCATTAATTCCACTCATCTATCTCCAGTTTCTCAGCACTGATCTGAAAATGGACGAAGAGAACAAGCCCAGCTTAGCACTATGACATCCTTGTCTTGACCAAATCTGTGTAAGTTCAGCAGCAGCAGATGACCTAGATGTTTGCATACAAATTGATCCACGACTATTGACTTCCTTTTCTGTAGTTCTCTCCCATGTATTATGCAAAATTCAGCAGGCAGATATTATAATCAGCACATTAGTCACTGAGCAGACACCTCCAATTTCCTTGTAGCTTCTCAAAGTCATATTCTGCTGCAGCTCTGAACATTCTCAAGTGTTTCATGGAGTCGACATCTCAATGTGTGGCTACAAAAAACAGGACAAAATGAATATGATATGATACTACAATGGACAACTTCTGATCCTCAAGTGCATAGGGTTTTATTTTGACTCTTTGCCATCTGCATCAGAGCAGAAATTGCAGAAGCCCTGCAAAACTTGAAAATATTGTTAATAGACAAATGTGCTCTCATGGCCAGTGCAATTCAGCCTAATGGAATTCAGCCTTGCATTAGTATGTCTGGACTGTGCCAAGTAGTATCTCCTAGACTTGCTAGCAATGTGAAAACTCAGAGACTACCCTAAGTTTTCACTGAAGAGTTTCCTTCTGACAGAATTTAGGAGTGGTGGTAGCTGAAGCTCCAGTGCTTTTGTTACTGTACGATGCCAGCACAGCATTCATCAGTGACTTCTACACCACATGCTGCTTCAATAATTTTCTAGAGTAGCCAGAAGAACAGCAGGCTGGGGGAAGGAGGGTACAACACTGCAAAGTCGGGGGCCAAGCATTTTGGGAATCTGGTAATGTCTCTTCCTTCCTTCTGGATCAACCACTGATTCTTCTGATTGGCACGGCAGAAAACTTCAGCCCATCAGCTGGTTCTAGTACCCACCCAGGGGATGTCAGCCACCAGACTTACAGCCAGAGTTTTTGGCTATCAGAAGTGAAATATCATCCAGCAATTACCCCTACTTCTTGCATGATTCCAAGTGCTCTTTCCTTCACAGACGTACTCTCCAGATGTTACTAAAATGCCATTTTCCATGGTTTGGAGATGCTTTTCCTCATCTCTAGCTATGATCCATTGTGCCAAGGAGAGAAGAAGAGCAGAACACTCTGCTTAAAGAAACATCCTGGGAAATGGTACCATATGCCAGAATTGGAAGGATTTGTCTGGAGGATCCTGGGAGTGTGACTAAGCCCCTCAGGGTGTCTAGAAACACCTCAGTTTTCTTTCAAATGTTGCAAAAGCTGCTGTACTTTGAGATCTGTACTTGGGGCATGTGAGTAGTCTGGGTTTGGGGTGGCTGCCCCTGCTTCCACAGCGGTGCTGTGCTTCTGGTGTGGGGGCTGGCAGGGACAGGTGGGAGAGCCAGCAGGTCCCCAGGTGATCAGTTGACACGTGGGCAGCCACAATTAAATCTGTTAGCTTCTGTTTAAGAATGTCATTTGGTGAACTATTTCAACAAGAAACTTTTGCATAGCAGGGATCTTAAGAAACAGTAAAATAGCAACAAATGTCCCCTTCATACTGATTTAGAAAACAAAGATTTTTTTTTCCAGTGGTTATTCTCCAGTCTAGAGTCCAATCCAAACCACCAAAACACTCCATTAAATTTTAACGGGTACAGGTAGAGAACTTTTAAGCCAAGCTGAAATATTTATCTTAGGGCTAGCCACACTGATCTGAAACTTCAAGCTTGAGAAATCTGTCTGGAAATCTCCTACATTCAGACTTTATTTTTTATCTAGGATTTGGATACTTCCTGGTCTGTTCTGAGGAAAGTACCAGAAAACCCACTTCTCTTCACAAGAAGTGTAGAAATGAGAAAATTGCAGTATGGGGGCTATGAAAGGTGAAATTCTTTTGGGTATGTTTTCATTGAAGGTTCAGATTTATTCCTTCATGTAGTTTTTTGCTATGATTTACAAATTTGTAGAGACTGGTCCTCAAGAAAATTTGTCCTCAAGAATGATCAGGCCCCATGTTAAAATGATGCACTGACATCTTTTGTGTAAGCAAGTTAAACTCCCAGCAACCTAAGGATGTGTGAGCTGTTTTCCAATATGGATTTCACTGAATTGTAATTACTCCAAAATGTTTTAGATTCAGATAAAGATTTACACATTTTCTTTTTACTTCTGCTCCGTTTTGATAGCGTAGATGGCAAAATGTTTTAATGTGGATAAAAGTTACTGTGGGTTTGTGACTTTGCTAATGATCATGAGTCAATAGGTCTCATGATAGCTAAAGTAGCTGGCTAGATGAAGGGATATACAGATGCTTATCTTTGCAGAAAGATGTAGTGGTAGAAAATCTTAGCAATGCTGCCTGTCCCTCAGCTGTGCATTGCTTAATCTCATAGCAGGTCAGTTTAAAGCTAAATCCAAGTCCAGTTGCCAATATTTGCAATTTGTACTGCATTCTCTGCCAAAAAAAATTCTGTCTAAAATGTCTCATGCTACTGTCTCATCAGACTAAATATTGTCTACTATCTTAATCCTAGACAGAAGCGGAAAAGGAGCACAAAACTGTGTTTTTAAAGTGTGTTTGATTGTCATTCTTTAGAGGCAAAGTGTTAACTCTGGAAGTCTGCAAAATGGACTGCTAAAGAACTACAAATATGCTTTGTTTTATGGATTACCATGAGGAGAATTATTTTTTAGCTGAGAGAGCTTGAAGGAAGCTGGGAGGAGGTGGTATAGGTCCTTAAGTAAACCTAAGTAGCTTATACTACCTTTCATTTATTTAGGCATGGATGGGATTAGTGTTGGGCTGATTAAAGGAGACTATAGAGAAGGAGGCAACAGGGGATATTATGGGGTAGAGGAGGAGGTGCTGCATATCCAGTTATGCTGTAGGAAATCTTTGCAACATGTTGCTGTGGCAAAAGGCTTGTGCATTATTAAACCTGCAATGTTGTGTGGAAACCTGGAGGTGGGGCTGAGGCACTTGGCATTTCTTGGGGCTTGGAAATCAGAGCTGAGAGGCTCCTCTGTGCAGCAAGGAGACACCCAGACTCACCTAGTGCATGAGCCGGCCCTGCCTTGGGTAGCAATCTGGGATTCCTTGGGCTCCTCTAAACGGTATGAGGACTAGGGACAGGAAGGGAACCTGGGAAGACAGTAGAAGGCTGGAGAGTTGGTGGCCTGTAGTTGTGCCACTTCACAATAACTCACAGGCAATATACTCCTAAAAAAACTCATATGCAGGAGTTACTCAAATCCCTTCTCTGTAATTGGTTCCCAAGGCTGCTGTCCTCCATCAGTATGGGGATTTATATACAGCCCATTTTTTCCACAATAACCATCTTTCTACTTATTATGCAAATCAGATACCCTGAATCAAAGAGTACACAACTCCTGTTGTGGAGTTACAACTACTGTTGTAATAGACTCAGGAAAAGAGCCATGTCTGCATCCAGTGAAATAACCCCATTGCAGTATGAGGGCAAGGTTTGAAGGAAGCACCTAATTCAGCCTGTTAAGAAGAAGCAACTTGATGTCTTTTCGATCTGCAAAGCCTGAGCAGGAATAGTCTCATTTCTGCTGGACCAAACTTTGAATCACCCAGGAAATTTGGCTGGAGTCCATTGCCAATCAAGCCACATAAAATTATTAAGGAGAGAAAAAAGCAAGAAAATTTATTTCTGAGCTGACCAGAAAAAAACCGCCTGGCTATAAATGGATAGTTTTAATGAAATTTTACAAGTGTTTACTGGAAAGTCTTTATAGTTAGTTTATTCTTGAAAACACTGTCATGTTGTTTATTTAAACTGCTCTATCTCAGCACTATTCAAAATGCTCTGACTGGAGAACCGGCAGGGATGTGCCATGGGTTTTGTTTTCCTAAGCTGTACATTTTTTCCCTTCTTAAAGAAAGACAGTTGAATGTCAGATGATAACATAACTGGCAACTAAGCTGTTGCATATTTTCTGGGAGCTCTTTTAGTGGCTGTCAAAGGGAAGTCACCTGTGAACCAGAGAAAGTGTACAGAGGGCAAGTGTCAGCAGTTTCCTAAAGGGTGTCTTTGGAAGGGCCCAAAGACAACCTTTTCTCTTGCAATTTTTTTGGGTTCTGCTTTCTACAGACTGGCCTTTTTTAGGGAAACTAAAGGGACGTAAGATTGGGTTTGACCTTTCTACTTCTGTCTAGAAATCCAGAGGCATTTTCATCTTGGATGCCAAATCTTGGTGCATTTCTGAGGAGCTTCAATACCATCTCCTCCTGACCACCACTTCTGGATATGGAACGGTGTTTTTTTGTGGCTGATCCTGATAAATTTTCCAGTGGAAATGCAAATCAACTTAGCAAGCCAAGCATACCTAGTTCAATGTCTTTCTTTGCCTGCTCAAAATGGAAGCATTTTACTGATATCCAGAAGTTCACAGACTGAAGAAAGACACACAGCTACAGAGTAAGCTCCTTGGCAGAGAAACATAGTGGTATTGGCCATGCTCATCCGCATATTAGCACCAATATCCATCCTAGCACCACCATTCTCTGCCTGCTCTGCAAAACTCTTTTTTGTTGGGAAAATAGGAAACTGGTGATATTTAATGGGCAGGGTAGGTTTCAAAGAGTGATTTGTTTCCCAAACACTAGATGGAGCTGGGTAATTGAGGTTCATTTCCAGCCTCCCCTCAGGTTGATGGTTGTGGAGGAGTTGAGGGAGGCGGTTGGGTTGGCGGTCATTCACCCTGCCAACTTCTAGAAGCTGGTTCCAGGGCTCTGTAATAGAGTTTGCTTTTTTTTTTTAACGTGCAACAGTAGCCTTATAGAGCAAGGCCAGCCTCATCTTCACATTACATCAAATGGGTCAGTATTTGGATAGACAGATTTATTGTGGTTTGCATTTAGGCTTAACAGTTAAAATAAATAGCTCTTTTCTTCCTTGGGAGCTGATGAGCCAAACTCACTTCCAAACAACTGAAGACTTCTTTACTTTTTGACAAACACAGTTCTCCAATTAAGAACAGTAAATAGGATTATACAGTCTGAAAAGGCTCTTTATGGCTAGAAAGTTTGTATGTGGGAAGTGGGGGTCTCTCTTTAGCATTCATTGTAATTCTTTTAAAATACGAACTAATGATTTTGTCACATCCAGAGTTCAGGATTTTCAAAGGGAAAAGCTGCTTAAAGGCAGCCAGCCTTCTGAGGAAAGAGATCTGCATCCGTATGATTAATTCTGTATAATATATGCAGAATTAATATATATTTTTAATCAAAGCCTTTAAGATGCAATCTTTGCTTTCAACCATGTGAAGAAATACGTCATATTTATTTTTCTTTCAGGAGACATTTTTATTATCTGAGACTGATATAAATACATATATATACATATTTGTCTTCAATTCAAAGTGGAATATATGACACAAGTCAGAAAAGGCCAAATAGTTTAGCACACCAGGAACTCAATGTGACAGCTGTCTTGCCAGTTGCTTTAAAGGTAGTGCAAACCCAGTGCAGAGGAGATAGAAAATAACCTGATAGTAAGAGAAGTTTGATCCAAAACTGCATCAGTGAGTACCTGGGTAATAGTGTACAATACAAAAGCTTCCATCCTATATCACATGGCTGCAGATGTTCATATTATGTATACAATCATCTAATCTCTCTTGACTCTAGAACATCTGTGACATAGATTAATTATGCATTGTGCAAAGACAAAGCATGGTGATTTAATTAGTTTTCTGATTACTGATTTCCAGTTCCACTGGCTCCTTCTCTTGTCCTTGTAGTATGAAACAGGATTTACTAGTTTATTTTCTTTTCTTTTTCCTTCTGCTACAATCCAGCTTTCTCACCAGGGCGCTTTTCCCTGCACTCTTCTCATTTTTTTTCCACTTCCATATGTCCCTTCCATTTCTGCTGTTTCTTTGAGATTAAGTGTCTAGAACTGTAAATATTAATCTAGGTGGAGGGAATACCATTTGTTTCCAGTTTGACATCCTTGGGTTTTTTGCATTCCAGATGCAGAATGATGATATTAATTGCAATATGCAGAGAATACAGTTATGATGCTACTTAAGACAGACAAATAATGCCCTGGACTTGCTACGGTAAAATTTATACTGATGTAGATAATTACATTTATATCCTTTTTATTGGTATCAGGTATATCCTTTTTTCCCCTTTTTGTTCTCTTAGAGATTCCTTAAAAGATCAGGTAGTATCTGCAGTTTTGTCATTTAGCCAAAATTTTGCAAGATTTCTTTTGTCCCTGAGTTCTGTTTTTCTCTGGGGACGGGTACACCTCTGAAAGCCTGTTACTGTCTGATTTTGCAGCCTCCCACCCTTCTAATATACAGTCAAATTTGAACCACTTTCTTCTGCTTATGATGTGCTTCAGGTCTGCTGGGCATTTTGTGAGACGGTATGGTAATTCCTGGTTTTTCCTTACAGCTTGATGCTGAGCTGGCTCATCTGCTCTTCTGCTCTCAATTTCTCCTCTCAAACTGCTTTGAGGACCATCACTCTAGTCAAATGATGAGTAATAAAAAGTGAAAAATAGGGTTTAAAATAAAAAAAATTGAAACCAAATCATTGTTTATTTTGGTGTTTATGTACCGCTCTTTGCCTTCTCTGCACTTCCGCACAAATAGGGAGGATCTGATGAAAGATACTCAGGTCTAAGCACTTTCATAGCTCATCTCATGTGTAGAGATACATAGATTTTCAGCACCAAAGAAAGAATTTGCATAAGCTTTAAAGGAGATTGTCTTTTGCATTTTTTTCTGTAATTCCCCAACTTGCTTGTATTTGAAACACACCCTCTTTTTCAGATAAAGAGGAAGCCAACCAGTCAGGGTAGGAGAGTGGAGCTCAGTGTGGAGTAAGGCACACTGCAGCTGCAGTTGTTGGAAATAGTCTTTTAACGTCCTGGCTTGATGCCCTTGCTTTCTTGGTGCCCAAGGCAGTTTCACACATTTCCTAGCAATCCATCTGTGAATGATAGAAATGGAGCAACAATGCTCAATGCACAAGCATCGGCAAAGACAGAGGAAGAGCTTTTGCTCTCAATGGCTGAGCCCAGTAATCCGCTGAGAAATTCATTCAGCTTGGTTGCCACATGCTGTAGAGCAAAAGGATATTTACGAAAAAATCTTTACAACACATTATAAAAGACACATCTGCAAGTGACTGTAATGGCTAAGATACCTTTTCACCAACGCAGATGTGTAGAACATTAGAGTGGTGATGATGACTGATTGTAGGGCAGGTTTTTGTTTATAGGTAACTACTAGGATTATAAAATTAAAAAATTGCAGTTTGACACCATGAAAAACCACGGATACTCTCTTGGAAGTTGAATTTTCAATAAAAATGTCCTCAGTGACTTTCAATTAGAGTATTTCAATTTTACCTAAAGTCTGTGTGGTAAAACATTATCACCCTTGGGAACATAGGATCTTGCTACTTAAAATAAATAAAAAATGTGACCTGTTTGCTTAACATTCAACACTTACTTTTATAGATGATATATATCCTTTTCATCTCTAATTAATTCCTCCTATGCTTTTCATTTTTGAGAAGCATCTTCTGTAAACCTGGGTGTTCAGTTCAGCTGGGGGATTTTCATGGAAGCAGGGGTTAGGCTAACCAGTGCATTTGAAACTACATCTGCAGGCTATCTATATTTGAAGGCCAACCTTTTGCTTTTTTTCCTATGTAAGTTTGGTCTTTTCAAGTTCCACCTCAAAAACCACTCAAGGTACACTTACATTTTCAGTGGTATTGACCTAGTAGATGCCTACTGAGGCTAAGATCCTGTGTAACAGGGTCAGTGCTTACACTGAGCATTTTTGCCATGTGCAACATGACAAAACATCTGAAATCCATTGGCTTCTGCTCACAAAGGGAAAGCTTTGCCAGGAAGGGAATTCTGCATTAATCACCAGAGCTGTTACTGTAAAAAATTTTATGGTAGATCATGCCTTATGTTGTAACCTGACAAAGAGGTGCTTTCTGATGCAGCTCAAAAAGTAGGGGATACACAGCTGCAGAATCATTTCTCCTGTTGCTTCCCCAGCCCTGTAAATCTGTGCAAGGTTCTAGCCTCCCATGTTCACTGCCTTCCTTTGAAGAGTCTATCTCTCCAGGCTCTGCAAAGACCTGGTGTATTTCCTACTCAGGGACACAGGAGGGAGGTTTGTGATACATCAAAGGGACCCTGCTGCAGAGCTGCAGGCACCACCAGCCCTCCTTGGCTCGCACTGCTACCTACATCAAGTTAAGCAGAACTCATGGAAAGAGCATACACAGTCGGACAAAAGGCAGAGAAGCATCCCAGCAACCCAAAATTGTTTGCCATAAGTCATGTGGCTGGTGTCTGAAACTAGAGGGGGAAAAAAAAAAGAAAAGAAAACCCGAATCTTTTTGGCTCAAATAAGACTGCTGCAATGCACTTCTAACTTCTGAGTTGAAGTGAACACAAAGTGCCTCCTGTACACCCCTCAAATCTGAGCAACGCTGACAAAGAGGCAATATTGAAGACTGACATTGTTAGGACAACCACTTAAAATTCACAAATGCTTCGTTTTGTTTTAATTAACACAAAAGTTGATCTGTAAAGAACATCTTCCGACCAGCTGGAAGCTTTGTGCTGAAAGAGTGCAGTAGTTCACCCAGTGTGGACAAAGGCTCTTATTGCAGTGTCCAATGTGAGAACGTGACCGAGACTTTGAAGCCATAAGTGAGAGGTGTTGTTATTATTGGTGCATAGAATGCATTTTAATGTTGCTTCACATCAAAGGGCCTTGGTTAGATATTTGCTACTTGACCATGAAGAACCAGGAATGAGCAGAACATTCAAGGTTATTAACTCCAGTGAACCCTGAAATGAGAAGATATTACCTAGTATACATTCTCTTTCTGAGACGGTAGTAGCATGACTTTCCCTTCTAACTCTTTCCCTTCCATTTCAAATTTCCTTTTTTTTTTTCCTTTTGACCCCTTCAGGTTTTTCTCATTTCAGCAATACCATTGTGCAGTAATTAACACTGTACTTGACAAAAGTATTTCCTTATCGATGTGGTACTATTGATTGTAAATCTGCCTTCATTCGTATTTTTATACTTGCTATGATAAGATGCTTTGGAGCAGAAGCAATAAAGTCATTAACACTAACACTTGGACTTCCTGAAATATCTGTTTGTCTCCCAGTTTAAAAACTCTTTGCCTTCTGGGGAGGGGGAAGAGGGGAGGAACCTTTTTCTCATTTGTGTTTTTAATGGACTAGAAAACCCAATGGATTTATTATAATTACAGTGCATTTAGTGTTTCACAGAATTAATGCTAATGCTACAAGAGATAAAATTGATTTAAATTAGAGCTGTGTGACTGGGCTTTTTATGCATTTCAGACCAGTAGTGCACGCAGGTACAGACCCCCATCAGAACCACTAATATTAAAACACTTTACCTTCAAAGTTAATTTGACTGTGAGGGTGAATATTGGTCTATGGTCTATTGTATGGGTTCCCTGAGCCAGTCTATGTGTTCAGAGTACGTATGTTGCTGGCTATCCCTGCCAACAGATTTGACAATGAAGTCAGAGAGGGATGCCAAACTAACAGCTAACACAGTCATTAACTCGCGCATTTGCTGTGATTTCTTCGTTGACAAACACGTTTGTTAGAACACATATCAGGCAGCGTCATCCTAGGAGGGAAGCAAGAACAAGGAAATTAAGACAGTTTGCTTGACATGCAAATTATCATCTCAACTCTAACCAGCTTGTGAAAAAGATACACTTTACAAGAATGACACACACAAGAGAATACACATCGGCTTCATTTTATTTTCAGACGACTGCTGTTCCATTTTTTCACAGTGTTGAAGGTAACCCCCCTACTTTCCTAAGTATATTATTCTGGATTCTCTTTAAATGGAGAAGCTTTTTGCTCTGGCTGCAAGTTTCTGTCTTATTCACCTTTCTTCTCTCAGGCTGTAATTGAATCTGTAAGGCATGTTTCTTATGGTACCATAATCCGCTGTCATGGAAACTCTGGAGTCAGCCAAAAGGAAAGTGATTCAGAGGCTGGCAATCATTAAATAGCGCAAAGGATATTTTCTGACAACAAAGATTTAAAAATTTGAGAATTCCATGAAGACACAGAAACAAGTGTCTTAAGCAATGCCCAGCACATACACAAAGTCATATACTGACGTCTTCTCTCAGGGTTTTGCAGTGGTGAAGACGTGGACCAAAAGCTACCAGCACTGGTAAAAGGGTTTCCATGAACTGGTTTTTCTAATATCTAACACTTAAGTAACCAGAACTATTGAGGGCTAAAAACAATGATCTGGAAAATATTTGTTTGGGGCTACTCAAACAAATATTCATTACTCAAAAATAATAAAAAAAAAAACAAAGAAAGAAGCCTGGAAGTTGGATTTCTAAAGTAAATCTATACCTTTTATGAAGTGAGGCTATAATAAAAATGCCATACACATGTATAAAAGCTATTGTTTCACAAAGAAAATGATTTGAATTGCATTAACGCAATGGATGAGATTACAGAAGAGTCACAAATCAATGGGTGTGCTTCTCAACAAATTGAATCTTCCATAGCAGCACTTTTTGTACATACATATTAGATGTAGACACTGCCATATCAAAAAGCAAAACTGAATACAGAGAAGGAAAAAATCCTATACCTTTGCACTATAATCTTCGTATTATGTTGTTGCAACTGAACTGCACAAATAAAGCAGCAAATTTGTGCCTTTGAGAGTAAGAATAAATAACACCAATTGCAAGTATGACATTCATATGAAAGAAATTTGTTTTGTGGTGAAAAAATGCCACTGAAAGTTAAGATGTAAAAGCTAGTTTTTCTGCAAGACCTATTCACACTGAATAAAATTTCAATTAAAGGCCTTTTCTAACTTAAAAAAAAAAAGCATTCCCAGTTCTCTGTGTTCTAGAGACAGCTGAACCCAACAACAAAACTCAGAAATACATCTCTATGCAGAGTTTCAGCAGCTGGACCACAGCAATTTAGCAAAAAGCCTCTTACCAATCTCACAGTGAGGTAAGGGGATGTGAGGAACTCCAATTCGCTCTGGAAATGGCCTTATCTTTACCCATTTCCACCACACTGGACCTCTGAAGTGGCACCTTGGCCTTATAGCTGAGGACCATCAAGTCAAGGTGGGATTGTGGTGATTCTCCTGGTTTTTTGCTGTAGCTATCAAGCTGCAACAGCTTCAGAGCAATCCCTGATTGCTGCCTGACCAGCTGGGGAGATATGGTATGATTGACCTCAACCCAATGCTGCTCCAGTGATGTCTAAAGGTCCTGGGAAAGATACAACATCTGCGGCTCCAAGCTTGCCTAATCCTCCTGAGTCTCCTAAACTCTCTACAGATATCCATCAGCTGAAGCAAGGAGGCTAATACAGAACACTGTTGTATTTCTGTATTCATATTTTTAAGAAGAAAACAAACAAACAAACAAATAACAAAGAAACCTCCTGCGGATCTTCTATAATTTCTGTTCAATCAAAAGACAAAAGCAAATTTTTGTTTTCTCACTTTGCCTTAACAAAGGGTTTGCATTTAATAACCAGAAGGACATTGCAAATTGATGAGAAGCAAATCTGAACAGTATGGTAGTGTTAAATAGAGTCTACTGGAAAGCCTTTATCTACCCTTGTGGTTTCAGTTTTTAAAAAGCCTCACTTTGTTTGCGAGTAAAATGAAAAGGCCACTTATTCAAACTGGTATTGAAGAGGCAGTCTTATGAAAATGTGGCTAGCCCAGCAGATGAGCAAAAGCTTACCTGATAATCAGAGTCAGCCCTGTACAAACAAGGGCAACACTCCCAGCTGAGAATAAGGGGCACTTTGAAGATTTGGAGAGCATCACTAGATCTAAGAGCTCACTCCTTACAATATTCAAATTGCTATCACTACCTGTGGCCAAAATTTTTGGATCCCATCCTTCCCTTAGTGATCTTGGTGTGAGTTCTAGCCAGATCACGGTGGAAGTGTTAGGCTTTATGTGATGCTTTTGGCCGTAGATATCACTTCGAAACTCCAGCTTACATTTAGATGGTTCTGTTTACAGTGTTTACTCTTCTTGGTGTTGATTTGACCCAAGTCCACTGCAAGCAAGAAATTGTCACTGGTGGGGTGTTTTTCACTTGTAACTTTTTGAAAGAAATGAGGCATGATATTTGGATTGCCAGGACATTGGCTTCTCTTTTGCTTTTGGCATTTTAAGCATCGGGATATAGTTTTTATAGCCAGTACTTATCACAGAATCACAGAATTCGCTGAGTTGGAAGAGACCCACAAGGATCACTAAGTCCAACCCTTAGCCCTGCACAGGACCATCCCCAAAAATCACACCATGTGCCCAAGAGTATCATCCAAACACTTCTTGACCTCTATCAGGCTTGAACCACTGCTCTGGGGAGCCTGTTCCAGGACGCAAACATTCTCTGGGTAAAGAACCTTTTTCTAACACCTAACCTAAACCTCCCCTGACACAATTTCACACCATTCTCCTTGGGTCTTGTCACCGGTCACCACAGAGAAGAGATCAGTGTCTGCCCCTCCTCTTCCCCTCACGAGGAAGTTGGAGGCTGCAGTGAGGTCTCCCCTCAGGCTCCTCTTCTCCAGGCTGAACAGACCAAGTGCCCTCAGCCGCTCCTCATACGGCTTCCCCTCAAGGCCCTTCACCATCTTTGTTGCCCTCCTCTGGACACTGTCTAAGAGCTTAATATCTTTCCTATATTGTGACGCCCAACACTGCACACAGTATTCAAGGTGAGACCACCCCAGTGCAGAGCAGAGTGGGACAATCCCCTCCCTCGACCAGCTTGCAATGCTTTGCCTGATGCCCCCAGGACACAGTTGACCCTCCTGACTGCCAGGGCACTGCTGACTCATATTCAGCTTGCCATTGACCAGGACTCCCAGGTTCCTCTCCATGGCACTGCTATCCATCATCTCATTCCCCAGTCTGTATGTACATCCAGGGTTGCCCCATCCCAGGTGCAGAATCTGGCACATTCTCTTGTTGAACTTCATATGGTTGGTGATTGCCCAGTCCCCTAATTTGTCAAGGTCTCTCTGCGGGACCTCTCTGAATTCGAGGGAGTCAACAGATCTTCCCAGTTTTGTATTGTCTGCAGACTTGCTTAGTATCCTTTCCAGTCCTGTGTCCAAGTAATTTATGAAGATATTGAAGAGCACAGGGCCAAAGATGGAGCCCTGTGGAACCCCCCTAGTGACAGGTCACCAGTCTGATGTTACCCCATTCACTGTTACCTTCTGTGTTCAACTCATGAGCCAATTGCTCACCCACTACATGATGTGTTTATCCAGCTGTGTGCGGGACATTTTGTCCAGATGGATCCTGTGAGAGACAGGATCAAAAGCTTTACTGAAGTCCAAAAAATTACCAGGTGTGATTGATATAAAGTAACCATCAATCATCTGGTGGTACCTGCATATCAAGGACTGAAGGAGCTAAGTGGAATTAACTCTCCAATGCTTAATTGTGGACATAACATTTTTGTCTGCAACTTGTTTACCTGCAAATTTGTGCAGGAGGTACATAATCTGAGACTTAAAGATGTGATATTCAGGTTTTTGTCTTTTCTAGTGTTTTCTTCTCTCAGCTTGTGTTTTTGCCTTTTTCTGTTTATGATCAGCAGTGTTTTCATAAGGGCAAAACTAACTTTGCAATCTTTGCTCAAGTTAGTAATTTTTGTGCAATGTCCCATTTATTTGACTAAGTATCGCTCACAGGTGGAAGGCTTTGTTGGTTTGGACTCCTTTTCCACAAAAGAGAATGTACCAGACAGCAGTAATCTTTTTTTCCAACACATGGCAAACACCAAACATTGTCAGGAAGAAAGCCTTTACTTTGGAATATGAAAAACAACTAAATTAAATGAACAGGCGTGAGGCATCCATGAGAAAACAGCAGGCAAATTTTGGGGTTTTCCCCTCTTTCAAAACATAAAGGTGATGTCCAGGAGAAACAAAATCATGATGCCAAATGGTCTCTCGGGAAGCTGTACTTGCCTGATGCTGTGGTCAGCATGAAGGGAAATCTGCTATAGTAATGGCCTGTGTTTTTCCCAATGATGTTTTATTATAAGCAGTCATAGAAAAGAAGAAAAATATCTGTGGCAAATTTTTTAATAAACTAAGGATTTATCTCTCTTACCTACACTATTAAACTTACTATCTTTTTTCTAAGATACATTAGTGTGCTTTATATTTTTGACATATATAAAATGTAAATATTTTAGCCAAACTGACACAGCTGTGTGGCAGAGATATGCTTGATATGGTTACCTTGCTTGTCAGTGGATTCGCAGCTTCTTTTTAATTTGTCTTCTGCTGTAGCACCAAGCACATCCTCTCTCATTTCACTGGCAGGCAAAACAGGGCCTTGGGGCTCTTAGAGGTGGTCCCAGTTCTATGGAACCTGAGCTGACTTTCTTGTCCCTATGTGCTGGCTTAAAGTTGTTCTGATAAGGTTACTGTGGAGAGTTTCTGCCAGAATAATGTTGCCCTATCACCGCATTTGAAAGTAATTTTATCTGCCAAGGGAAGACTCTGCAAAAAGCAACCTAAAGCATACTTTATTTAATATATTTTCTTTAATTGCTCTGCAAGGTCAAAATTCAGTTGTAGATGCTGAAAAATCTTGGTTTGTTCCTTCACAAGCAAAACTAACTGTTTCGCTGGTGAAGATGGAAAAATTCAGTACAAATAAATTTATTTTGTGTAACAAATTCCACCTTAAATGAATTGAAAGGTTGAAAACAGATTCCCTGCTTTTCCTGAAGACATCCTGGCACATAAGGATTTGCTGGACACACCTGCTGTGTGGGCAGCTAAGCCATGGACCCTTCCACCACCCACCAGCTCTGCCAAGCCACCAGCAGTGCAAGATCTGGCGCCTGGTAGGATGAAAGAGGCAAGTCAGTGTGAAAGCTGCAAATGGCAAACTGCACTCACAGCCATGAACCTTCAGCACTTGCAAGCAGAAAGCATTCGGGCCCCACACCCAAGACCAAACTGAAGGGGCTGTCCCCTGTATGCCAATTAGTATGCCAATTTTCACCTCTGGCCATGGAAAGTATTCACAAATTGGCTCATCGTCTACATGATTAGCTGAGCTACTTCTCCTATGCATGGGTGGGGAAGCAGGGAGGGAAAAGACAGCAGGCAGATGGCTGAGAAGGTGAAACTATTGAAAGCAAATTTATCCCTGTGAAGCTCTGCATTGCCCTGGGCAGATCACAGCCATGTACTGCAGACCACTGACCACCCCCACACTAACTTGCCTTCTAGGTAATTAGAAATACTTGGTATCATCTTTTTGATTAAGTTCTCAGTCCTCAGTGTAACACTAAAAGAAATAACTTCATATCATATTGAGAAGAAATATTTCTCACCAGATAATAAAGAATCTCTAATACATTCATATTTCCTTGTCCAAAAGGATAACTAGCTGCCTACTTTCCTTGGACTTCTTCTTGTCTATACCAATTCTGTATTGTATAGGATAATGGCTTCAGGTTGACTGTGTTGGAGGCAGAATTATTGCTGGGGACATTGGTGCAGAACAAACATGTTTGTACTTTGTGTATGCTTGGAGCAATGGTGACAAATAAGTGATGAATAACAAACCACCTACTCAAGTCAGCCTCCCTGGATGCATCCACCTAACTTTAAAAAAAGCAGTATGGAAAAAAATTAATCACCATATACTGTTTCCAAATGAGTCTCTGGTATATCTGCCTTTTTTTTTTTTTTTTAATACACTAAATCATTTGGGCTTTGTTAGGAACTATTATTTTCACTAAAATGATACTTTGCATTCCACAGCTTCCCATTTCCTGTAAAGGAAAACAGTCTTAAAATATATAGCTGAGCCACAGGCAGATAGGAACAAGCTAATGCATAGACTGGCTCCACCTGCATAAGTCAGAATTTAAAAAGCAAGCAAACAAACAAAAAATCCAAACAAATAAAATATTGAAAAGGTGAAGTTAAATAAGACAGCCTCCCTTCTTAAACTTTGAAATTATATTCAATTCCAAGTGTCAGGAAGCACAAGACTGTACTCTGCATAGGCTTTCAAGCTCAGACCCCACTGGAGGTAGCCTTTTATTCCTTCCACAGGCTTCCTGGTTCTGAAATAATCTCTCCCAGAAAAGTGGTGTCTCTCGCAAGGGTGCAGGACTGAAGGAAGCTGCTAATTGCAGAGTACTAGGAAGCTGCTCCAGGGAAACAACATGCAGGGATATAGAACTGACCTGGTCTGGGCAGCTTTGAATAAACCTTACAAGTGGTCTTGGTTCACTCCAGCTTTTACAGCAAGATAGCTTTACCTCTTCCCCTGCTGACACACATTTTTTACCCCCTCCATGTGTCACAGACTTTGTGTGGGCATAGGGAGATAAGAAAGAAGTTGTGGATGCCCCATCCCTGGAAGTGTTCAAGGCCAGGTTGGATGGGGCTTTGAACCGCTTGGTCTAGAGGAAGGTGTCTCTGCCCACAGCAGGGCTAGATGATTGAAGGTACCTTCCAAACCAAATTATTCTATGATTCTATTTAGGGTGAAGGACAAAGGCCACCCTGACAGTGAAACCAGTGGGGATGGTTCTCAACATCATGACTGCGCTGGGAGGTTCCTATCTCCCAGATGAGTAGATACTCAGTGTGAAAAAAATTAACAATACTGTCTAAAATTAAAGAAAATACCATCATTGCAATGCAATCTCTAGTTCCCTGAAGAAGCTATGGGCAAAGCTACATCAATACATGGAGGAACTAGGTTAGAAGAGTGGCAAAACCTTGAAGGTCCCTCCTCACTGGGAGACAAACTGTGTCTCCCAATGCAGTTGACAGAATCTGGAGGACGTGCATTACGTGATAGTGGCATCTCCAAGCCTTTCCCTATTATGCTGGGAGCAGCATTGCTGTCGGTGAGTCACACTCATCACCGGCTGCTGCAGACATCCAGTTACTGCTGGCACATGAGCTGCATCTAAAAAATTGCTTCTGACTTCTGCTGGTGCTTTGGTTTATTAGTCTCGAATTGAAGGTCCTTCCAAGGCTGGAACTTGAGTACCTCAGACATCTCCTCCCCGTCTGAGATAACTGAGCTTATTGATAGACACTGGTAACCAGGAAAATGGTATTTTCAGTGCTAGAGTGTAGGCCAGGAGAAGTCCTATTAGAGAACCTTAGAGGCTAAAAGAAAAAAAAACTTGAGAACGCATAAACCCCAGAGCACAGGATCTGTATTTGTCTCGTGCCTTCAACTTTACAGTGTCTTTTTCCTTCACTGACTACAGAATCAACCTCTTGATTTTTCTGACTTTTAGATTTCATTTTCTTTGTTTGAGGCTTCTTAGACGTGTTTTCCAGCTCTGAATTTGTCAAGCGAAGCATCTCAGAAAGGTTTTTTAATGTCAGTTGCAATTCCTTCTTTGTTAACAATTCTCTTCAGGGTTTCCTTACTCACTGCTTTTGCCTGTGTCCCAGAATGACAAGAATCTGAGGTGTTCCCATTTCCCTTCTCTCAGATACTCATTTATGAGGGATCTGTTCGGTTGGTAAGATTTTTCTCATATCAACAAGATAAAAATGTAGCATTAGTTTTCAGAAAGCAGTGAATGCTGCAAAAAGGCTTCCATATTAATTAAACATCCAGGCTAGCAGATATCTTGAGGTCTCCAAGCCTTTTAGTGTGGGAGCAGTTACCTCTATAAATGCAGTGTTGGGACTTCAGCTTGCATGAGGGGCAAGGAGAGCGACTGGATTCCTTAGAAAAATGTGAAACCTAGAAAGTGAGCGGTCCTATGCCTCTGTTTATCCAGCATCCTCCAAAGTCAATAGGGAATCTGAAAAATCAGCTTACTTTGGATCAGGCCCCTACTACATTCTTCTTCGTAAGAAACAAGAAGGGCTAAGTCACTACATGCAATCCGTCATTTTGGGGGGGGGCCTACATAGGAGAAGCAGAGCTACAGACAGATGTGTGTGTGTGTGTGTGAAAGTCCTGTTCTGCCATGGGAAATTAACTTAAACTGTTGGGATTTTTAACAGAATTAAAACCAGAAGGTTTATCAAACTTCAAATATTTACATGAACGGGAGTACTGTACTATATCAATCAAACACTCATTGACTGAAGACACATTGAAACCTATGTACCTGCTCTCTCAGAGAGCTCTGTGAGTTGCTTGGAGCTAGTTTATGTTAAAAGAAAAAATCCCAAGCCCAAATGACAATACCAGAGTTCGTTAGGTCTCTGTTTATACTCTGTGAACTTAAGTTACCAGTATGACAGGAGAGGATGTATATTTTAGATAACACAATCTGGTTTCTATCTTTTGTATTTTTAGGTTTTAATCCTATCAGTCTCTTAGCCAAGCAACTGAGTATCAGATTTAACTATTGTTGTACAGAGAAAAAAATCCCAGCTTATCTTAAAAACACAATAGGTTTGAGTATAAAAAAAAAAGTTAAACCTAATAATTCCACTTCAAAACTGAGTCAAATTGCTCAGACTCCTCTTTTAGTTCATGAACCTTGTAGTGATAAAATAAAAGGAAATGCATTTGCAGAATTTTTGATTGTGGTGATGCCTTTATGTCCCTCATGAACAGAAATAGACTCTGAGAACTGCCTTCTACAGGCATTATTTCTCAGCAATTTCCATAACATTTCAAATAAAACATTCACTTTTCCTCTGCCCTGTAAACACCAATCTGAGAGTCAAGCCAGATCCTCTGCTCTTTCCATGCGGTCACAGAGCCCAGCCCCACATCTAGAGCAGTTCCAGGAGCTAGTGGACCTTATGGGAGCCGCTGTGCTGCATGAACAGGCCACCTTCATTTTCTGCTTTGGTTACTGCTGCCTCTGCTCTCTGAAACAACATTTCAAACTAATAAGTCTCCTTCTGGTCTAATGAGGAAAAAATTGGGGCCTTGGGAGATTTATTAACCTCAGATAAGGTAACAAGGCAATGGTTCTCAGATTGCAAACTCCAGTTTGAGGAGGACTATTTTGCAGAGGTCTGACTGCTCTTGGCAAGCAGCAGACAGAGATCATGGGGCTAGTTTCCTGTGGAAAATCACTGGTACCAGTAATTTTGCCCTGAAACGCCCTGGCACCAAACAGGATAATAAGGAATTGGTGAAGTGCTGTCTTCAGCTGGGACAACCTCACATACTCCCAGGGAAAGATATATCACTACGTGAATCCAAGGCAACCTCTGCACCCTGGAAAGCCATCCTGCTGTCCCAGGAGAATGGACAAGTCTTCAAGATGACCTTACTCAGCTGTGCCTGAGGTTCAGGAGCTGGCTGTGGCCAGGTGGTTTGTCCAAGCCCTCCCTCACTGCTACATCCATATCTGTTGTGATAACCACTGCCTGCACAGGATGAGAAAGGATAACTTAGGCAAAGAAGGTTAGTGTCACACTATACGTGCAGGTCAAGATATCATGTAAGTTGATTTCCACCAAAGTAAGTAAAACCAGGACATGATAGGAGCTAAGGACCTGGTTAAAATAAGTGGGAATTTTGCCTGAGTAAGGTTTGTAGCTCAGGCCTTTAATACAAACCAAGTCAAGAAAAATATATTTGAGTCAGCACTAGACTAGCTATTTTAAAATCTTTGAACAACACCTCTGATGTGAGTGACCTTGAAGAAATTTTGAATTCTTTCTAAGGCTTTGAAGGGTGGTTTCCTAGGAAATTTATAGCAGTAGTAGCAAAAGTAGCAAAAGCAATTCAGATAAGCAAATAAGTAGACTCAGACCTGCATTTTTCAGTGGAAGTAAATTGTAGAGCCAGAGAAAGAGCAGAAAAATTCCATTTTACCTAAAGTATAGTACTTATTAATAGGTAACATATCATTAACACATTTTTAATTCCTGAGGGACAATAGATAGTTCATAACTATAGTGTATAACAACCATAGCCACTTTTACTGATGAGCTTCCACTTGCCAGGAGGAGAGACTAGATTAACTGCTGCTGTGTATTCTCTCCCTCTTGCCAGCACATTCTTGTAGGCTTTCTCCATTTCCTACAGCGATACAGGCTGTTGCCCTCCCTCCTGGCCTCTGCAGCCACTCACTCTCCTCCCCACTCCACCACTCCTACCACTGCAGGGTTCGGGATTTTCTGATTCTGCTGCTTATCCCTTACCTCACTGTTCTATTAATCAAGTCCCTGACATATCTTTCAAAATGATGAGTTAAACATACCTTTGTACAAAGAAGAGCAAAGAAATATTCAAGGCTTGTTCCACCTCCAAAGCAATTTCAGAAAAAGCATCTGCAAACACTGGCAATATCCCCCTCATGGGTTTCTTTATGGACTCATTGCCACCAATGTATTTATTCCAGTTACTCTTGCACGAGAGTGTCAAACTTTGGTAATGCCTTAGAAACCACAGGAAGATTTCTGAAGGTTTGCTTTGCCCCTGTCTCCCTCCTCTTCCTCCCGTGGCCACCCCTGGTGCCCTGTGAGTCCTGGCACCTGTGGCCCCAGCACCAGCGCTGCCTGATGGACTGATAGGCAGTACAGGAAGCCCAGAGGGAGGCTGAGTTCATACTGATTCTGGGGCTTCTGGGTGCTTCAGATAACCTCACCACAAGTTCAAACTGATTTTTTGCTGTGGTGGTGGCAATGCTCTGCGGTCCCCATCGCCCAGCTGTTTTCAGCACCGTTACTTGATCTGCAGGGTGATTTAAGATCTGTGCTGTATTCAACACAAACAGCATGACTGATAAAAGGTCAGTGTCAAGGGTCTTTTAAAGAGACAGATTATCAGAGCCCTGTGACAAAAGTCTGAAGACTTTGAAGACTGAGGTATCAGATATCATCCTAGGAACACACTGACCTAGTCATTTCAAGATACGCTGCCAAAGAAAATTAAATACCTAGTGCTTCTCCTTGTACAGTTCTGTAAATATTTCATATTTATGTTTCCATAATTTCATATTTTCCTGTGACCACATATAGTTATACCCCCTCAGCAGTATTAAATACATCACTTGTTGCAGCTACAGGGCCTCAGAGCATTATCCAAGACTGACATTTTGTTGATCTTCAAAATCCTCTAAGTTTTGGATATAGGATCTGTATGTAGCATCCTTCAGTTTAATATGTCAAATGTGAGGCAGAAGGTAGAGACACTGACTGGAAACTGGAAACACAAATAACTGGGTGCCCCATTTCCCTTTTTAAGGAGGTTTAAAGACCTCTTGGTTTCTGCAGAAGTTTAGGTACCACAACCTCTCTTTGCAAAACCTGGATGTGTCAGCATGCTTGCAAATGAGATAGTGTGCAGACCTTGGAGAGGGACATTTTCTAGGGAGGCTCAGCTCATGCCCTACAACAGGGGAGCAAAGGGGCTCATCTTCAGTATCCTTAATATTTTAGTGCTAGCTTTTGCATGCATTGTTCCCCATGGGTGCCATGGCCTCTCCTCTCACTGCAGCAGAGCCTGAGGGCCAGCACATCCCTGACACCATGCTCAGGGATGTGACCAAAACCAACCTGGACATCTTTGAGGGCAGGTATACCCGAGGCATGGGATGGAGAAAGCCAGGAGAAATGCCCGAGACACAGGCAGATTGAAATTCAGATACAGAGGCGGGTTACATGAGGTTGAAAGCAAGACAGATGAATCATTAAATGAGTAGCAGCACAGTGTCTCTCTTTTCATACCCTATTTACAAAACAGTGTGATTTTCTAATGAGAAATCATGGGACAGACCAGAGTTGAGCCAACAAGTGACTTACATAATAAACTCACATTAAAGGATGTGATGCCAAAACACCTTGTAGCAGGGATACTAAAGACAGTTTTAATAACATGTTCCAAACTTCCTGAGGTTGTTTATACCTTACTTCAGATTGATGAAATGTTTTTCTTGCATGTGGACTAGTGTGAAATACCTTTCAGCTAGTGCTAAAGGATCTGGGGATAGAACACAACACAGCACATACTTTCTTAGCTAAGGACGGAAGAGTTGCTTATGTACCTCAAGAAAAAAAAACCCAGTCACTTAATTAGAAGATTTGGAGTTTATTCCAAAGCCTTTCCTTCTATAAATTAGCATCTCAACCAGGAGATTAACTGTTATTTTTAGAGTAATTTTATGGTGTATTTGTTATTCTGCAGCTTTTACTTTCTCAGACATTAGAAGGGTTCTGGGGATCGATGAAGACCTGTTAAATGCCACATGAAAATAATTAGCCTGACCAGAAAGAGGACCAGATTCAGTTCTGCACCCAGATGCATGCTCGTGAAAACCGCGTTGACAGTGGCACAAAGTTCAAGAGTTATAACCATGAATCAGACTCAAAGTCATTACAGATTGAAACTAGTTACTAATGAATGACTTATTTGGTGAGCCATATGAAAAAAGATGGTGTTTTCAGTACAGATCCTAGAAGACAGATGTCCACATTTCAGAAATTACTTCCAAACTGGCACTACTTGGCACTCTCAGAAGAGAGGAAAAAAAATTTAAAAGAACACTCTTCATCTAAAAGTGTACTTATGTCTGAACTATATTTACCCACTATGGCCTGTGAAATTTTGAAGGAAAGTCTCAGTTCTGCAGTTTTGTGTTGATTGGGCCAATCTTTAGACCTCAGAAATACTTGAATGAATCTCACCTGAACTGATAAATGCCAAAAAAGCATACAGCTATTCCTAGTCCTTCTTCTTCTACAGAGTGTTGCAGCCCTTTACTCAAGCATCTCTCCACTTGTTTCCAGCTCTTCTGATTTACTGAATTTCCCTGAAATTGCCAGGTGAGAATCCTAGTATAAAGGATTTAAAATGTCCCCTGCAGGCTCAGGCTTCTTGAGCAATTTTCATGGTCCTTTACACAGCTCAGAAACAAAGTTTCCACACTCAAAGGGGAACTCCACAGAGTCTCAGGCTTGGCACATTTACAGAGTGAAGGAAAACCCAATTCTACTCTGTACAGGGAGATTCGTAACTGCATCCCTTCCCCAGGAGGCTGTCTTATCCTTGCAAACTGTCATGCAGACCGAAAGGCTTCATCAGTCTCTCCCCTTGTTGTGGTCTTACTTTGTGCATTATATTGAGCATGAATTGCTCCAGAGGGTACATTACAGGGCAGTGATTAGGACACCCAGGTGGCAGCTGGGACACACAGGACCATCATCACTAATAAATATTTAATCTTTGTATGCAAAGTGTAACAGCTTCAGTGAGAGAGACTCTACATCTGCCAGCTCTGCTCAACCCAGAGCCTGCTCAACCAAGGCTGCAGGAAGACGAGGCTTCAAGCAGATGGCAGAGTTGAACTTGGATCACCCAAACCATAAGCATGTGCTTTAGTCAATCTGCACATTCAGCCCAATTAGTAAATAGTGCCAGATCCACAAAAGCCACATTTTTCTCACGCTAAACGATTGATCAAAACAAAAGAAAACATCTCACCCAGGCTCACCAGTCAGTCTTGCTGCTGATCACGGCCCCACAGGCAGTGCCAGTGTTTCACAACAGTCGCTTTCTTCAGCTGTCAGCCTGCATCCTTTAGACACCAGCAGGAAATAAAGCACGAAACCGGAGACAGGAAATTGTTTAATGACAGAAGTTGGCAAAGACAGGTGTAATCCTCAAGGCTCATTTTAAGAAATATGCAGGTATCATTTTGACAGCATGCCTTTAACAAAAAAAGGTAGATATTCCCATGGTAAGATGTGGTCTTCTTAGAGGACCCAGCCCTCATTCCATTGGTAAATTGAGTGACAGCTATATCACAGCTGGGATGGGAGTTTTTGTGAAATCAGTCTAGAAAAGGACATTTTAAATTTAGCTTTCAGTGCCATTTAATGCTGTTGCTGAATGACAGCTATGGTGTGATACAGACTGAAGGAAGTCTATTAGTATCTGCCCTTGATTTCACAGCCTCTCTATAAATACCAATTTTGCTGTTTCCTCAGCTACAAACTGCTACAAACTTTGAGCCATGTTTAACTTTGGTTCATTTAATCTTTAGCACCTTCCCTGTCTCTGCTCTTTTCCTGCCTCTTCGTACTAGCCTAAGACACACATTTTTTCTTCTCAGTTCCCCATTCCTCATTATTGTCCTTTCCAAGAAGCAAAAAGTAAAAATAATTATACATCTAAAACCACAGGAAGTACCAAATTTAAACCAGGGAGCTGATTTATGTCCTGAGAAGACTTCAAGGTCACACTCCTGTACTGCTCCTCCACTGCAACCAAGAGACCTGCAGCCTCCTTGACATCTTACACACACACAGAGAGAGCAGCTGTAGGAAAAAAAAGGACAAACACCACCCCTCTCCAGCTGTGCCTTCACATACACAGACAAATCCTGCTAGGAAATGACAAGGAGCAGCTAAAGGAAGTGGACTTCAGAGATATGAAACGCTCATCACTGCTTCCCTCAGAATGGATGAGATGAAAGAGGAAGCATCAAATCCAAAGCAGATCCTGCACTTACACCTGTGACTGTGTACACACAACCATCTGAACCTGCAAAGATGAAAAACAGATTAACAACTCAACTTGATAAGGGTATTTATGTTATTACATGCTAATGACTGCACGTGAGCCTCTGCCTCTGTGGAAATGGGGGAGATAAATAGAGGTTATTAACGGCTTTCTTACAGTTCTGCTTTATGGATGTGAATACTTGAGATTGAAGGCAGGACCTGGATCTCCTATTCAGTATAGCTCTTGAACTTTCAGTTCTGTTCAGATTACTGCTAATTTTTAAAGCTCAACAGGCAAACTTGAGAACTATTTAGCAACAGATTCTGGGAATCTCATTTTTAAAAATTATTAGCAAAATGAAAAAGACAAGATGATGGATTTTTTTTTCCTGCACAAACATGTAACTGATCCCAAAATACTACCTCATCAGCTGACTGCTAGTGTTTTTCCCAGAGAGTGAATTTCTGAAGGAACCCTATAATCTGTGAACTCCTGTGGACTTCTGTGCTGGCAGAAAGGAGAGTTGGACTGGTGATGTGCTGTATCAGATTGCTTTTCCATGTCTTTGTGATGGATGGTGAAATCTCATCTGCTGGAATCACAGCTTCTTCACTTTTATTTGTACACAGTGCCTTGCTAGCTCTCATCATTGTAGATAAACAGCATCATGCAAAGCAAGCACAACTTGAAAGTCCACGAAGTGGAGCTGAAAGAACTCAGTGTCTTTTGTCTTGGTTTTAAATCTTGCCTTTGAGGATTAGATTATGCATCTGTTATTTGGTACAGCAATGCTTCAGGTTTTTTTCTTGAGCACCATCATCATTTTGCCTCCTAGACATCTACAATCTTAAGCTCTGCCAGATGGAGGTTTAGGTTGGATATTAGAAAGAAATTTTTTACAGAATAATCAGACATTGGAATGGGCTGCCCAGGGAGGTGGTGGATTCACCGTCCCTGGAGGTTTTTAAGATGAGACTGGATGTAGCACTTAGTGCCACGGTGTTGGGTCAAGGTTTGGACTTGATGATCTCAGAGGTCTTTTCCAACCCAGTTGATTCTATGACTCTTTGGTTCTATTAGGGTTAAGAAGGTCAGCCACTGAGGAGCAGATTGCCCACTATGTGATCAAGACAGACTTTGAGTCAAAATCCTTCTACGTCAGTAGTAATATTTCCAGACTTGTACAAGAAGATGAATAGGGATGAAACAGCACAGGAGGACATTTTTAATAAACCTTCAATAATACTTCTGGAAGCAGAGATGGAAATGGACCTTCGTTTACAAAGGATTGAAGAGTCATGAATTGAGGATCTGGAGATCATATTAGGACACTGGTGCATATTGTCCATTTATTGTTTTGATAATACTGTTTCTCTGCTTTTCTGTCTCTTCTCCAATTGGCAGCTCTTGCATCAAAGTGCATATTTTTTAAAGAGACAGTCTCACTGAGATCCTACACAGTTACTTACATGTATGGCCCTTTGAAATCTGTAGGTTTTAAAGCAAAGACCGATCTGTGATTTGAAGTATTGCAGTCAGCATGGAGCAAAGTACCACAGTGACCACCGAGCAAAGCATTCATGTCCTCTAGAACAAGGTTCAGGCAAATGACTCACAGCACCTGCAGGGAGGGAAGAAGGAGTCAAACTGATTTTCCAAGGTACTGACCACTGACATATCATGGGGGCGATGGGGCCTAAAGGGAGAGAAAGGACAAGAAAGGACGATAGTGTTGCTAATTTGTGACTTCCATAATGATACGTTTGCAGACCTAAAAGGGAGGGAGGCAGGAAAGGCAAGGATTTATCAGTTACCACTTTCTGGTTGTTGCATGCTTAGGAACCTTTCTACCAATTTCGTTGCAAAAGAGCTGAGCTTGCTAAAACTTAACCTGGGGGAGTTATGCTGGGACAGAACACATTGGCGACAGGGCACAGGCAAGCCCAGCCATTTCACAGGTAGTTCCTGCTCCTCCTGCTCCCCTAGGACCCTCTCATTACCTAGCATCCTTTACTTTCATTGCTCCATGCAAAACAATAATTTCATTTTCATGCAAAGTGTTCTCTGCTTAGAAACCATGGCCTCTTTGAGTAAATGTATTTAACAGAATTTATTATACAAAATTACTGACAACTAAGATCACCTCCAAAGGTTGGTAAGCTAAAACTGCATGTCTAGATTTGAGACAAAATTCAGCAAACCATTTTGATGTAGTCATGATAATATAATGAAAAGTTTGAAAGATGTATAACTTCTACAACAAACAAATATTCACTTTTGCTTTGAATTATTAGCACTTATGTGTAGACTTTGAGCACTTCCAATCACAGAGCTCCTAAAACCAGAAGAATTAAGATCATTAGCAAGAATGTTATGTCTTCAAGATGTACCTGCTCTACTAAAAAGATTTGATCTCAACCTAGGCTGTGGGTCACATAAGGTGACCCATTGATTTTCCATTGTTATTTTTAAAACTCATGATATAATTTTTAATTTTTCTTTTTTTGCTAATTTAAACCGCTTTTCATCTTGTTTTTTCCATTCATTAAAAAAATGGAAAACTCGCAAAGATTCCCAAAACTTTCTTGTAGGTATTTTATGAAATTTAAAAAAAAAAAAAAAGCAAAATGTGTATTTCTATTTCATGAAAAATGCAAAGGATATATTTCAATACACTAGGTGACTGACATTTGGAGTGCTTGACCATTCAAATAGAGAAAAAGGTGTAGTTATGTATATATATAAATATAGACAATTCAATCTCATTACATCAGATCAGGTTGAACAATATAATAATATAAAAATAATAATTTGACAGTATTTTAGATGCTGTATGGCTACTTGATGTAAAACTCTAGGTATAAAGAAGAATGGGTGGTTTGGGGAGTTGACAGAAAGACCAGTTGTCAGGTGTTTAGATCTAGCCCAGGTTGCCAACAGCAATAGTGATAGTAATGGAACCACCTCTGCTATTACCTTCCAGCATCTGTTTGCCTGAAGTAAAATGAAACAGTGGACTATGACCACCTTTTTAGGTTACCCATCTCTCTGGTTTCTAGACAGGCCAAAAAAGCTGTCAGATCACTCCCTAGAAGAGAGGTGCCAATGCACAAAACTCAGTGAGGGTATCTTGAGTGATGGTAAGAACACCTAGAAGTAAGAAGCTTTAAGTAGAATCACAACATACTCTGAGCCTTAAAAGAGCCTCCTTCAATGCAGTGGCTGTTTTTATGGTTTTGTGATGGTCTCCTGGTGATTTTCTCAAGGCTAAATCCTTAATTGTCTCTCCTGGTGATCCCAGAGTGTCACACTTTTGGACTTACTGGTCTTGACCAGATTCTTTCTCAATATTCCTCTGTGAATGAGAACAGAGGTACTTTGTCCTGGGCATGGTGACAGGGTTTGATCCCTGCTAGGACTGTAGAGTGTGTTATATGAGGACATTTACCCTGTCCTAGTGCTTATATGGTCCCGTTCCCTCTCCCACAACATACAATCAAACAGAGGTCCTTCTACCTCCCCCACCAGTAGCAGATCCAGTGCCACCTCCTGTTATTGGAGAGGTCTCCTGGGACACAGCTACTGTTCCCCCCACAGCACAAGTCAGACAGGTCTCAGCAGAAGGGCCAGCAGTATGTGTGTGACTGAGGGATCTCAGCAGGAGCCTGGGGACAGCATGATGGACTAGCTGTTGGGGCCAGATATATGGTGCTGAAGGGAGGAGAAGACGGGAAGGCAGGTTTGCCATGAACTACATCACCACTGCTCAGTAGCCACGTAAGAAAATTCCTCTTTTCTGATGACTTAGTATTCTTACAAGCCTCCTGCTCACTCGTTGTTGCAGAAGAAGATAACCTGAGCAGTGTTGTGACAAAATTCAGCACTGGCACAGCAGAGCTCCCCTGGCTGAGATAGTCTCAGGATTAGTGTGGGTCGCATTGGTGGTATCTTTTATGAGCCCTGTCCTTGTGGCTGGCAAAACCCAGGCCGCACTGGCAGCATCTCTGATCAGCGTGAAGTTGCAAAGCCATGGTGGGACTCAGACTCCTCCTTAATGTTGCTCCTTGGACACAAAGGTGACATCCCATGGGCAGGCAGCAGGCCAGCAGGTGGGCAGACCTGTGCCCTCACAGAACCATTGCTGTGTTCTCACTCCCACATGTGAACCCTTGCCTCAGGAACACTCTCAGGAAAGAGGGCCCTCACGGGGTCCCAGAGCCAACTGCCACAGGGCAGAGCAAGGGAACAAAATACATCTTTCTTGCCTGGGCATCCCTTACCCGCAGCCTGAGCGACATCCGGCAAGGGCAGCTCTCATGCCCCTACCCTCTCCCAGCATCCATTTGGAACCTGCCATGATAAGGAATCCCGATAAATACTATGTTGGAGTTGCAAGGGAACTTCTAACAGATCTTCCTATGAAAGGTCCCTGTATCCTCTCAGTCTCAGCCTCAGCACACGGGATGGAAAGGGTGAGTCCTTTTCAGCAAGAAGGTAGAAGCAGATTTCAACAGGATCAAAAAAACCCAAGAGCTTGCTTTTTACTCCATAGCAAAAATTGCATTTTCAGGAGAAAATTTGAATACCAAAATATTTGAGCCAAAAAAAATTTTTAATTTTTGGCAGCTCAGGACAGGTTTGGGCTGCTCAGTTTTTGACAGTAAAGTAACATATATTCTCACCATTTTTTTTCCATCTTCTTTTACATTATGCTGACATTTTCAAATGCATTTTCTCTCAAAATACAGTTTCTCTTCAACATTTTCAACAACGCTTTTTCACGGTATTTAGATCTCTGGGTTTCTCACTGCCAGGGGAGCAGCCGAGGATCCAGAGAGGAGCTGTGGAAATGCATTAGCTATTCAGGCTCTCAAGAGCAGCTGGGGACAGCACTGGATCCCTTTGACCCTCACCCTTGGCAGTGGCTGGTGGTGTCCTATTCTGACATGGAGATGCAGCAGAGCTCTCAGCCCAGTTCTGCAGGGGGGAAGATGAAAAGTGTGGGTGTGAGGAAAAAGGGTCAAGTCAAATGCAAGTCTTAGCAAGACAGCAGAAAAAGCAGAATATCTCATGTCCCAGCAGTGTCTCACTACTTGTGCCAAGCCTTACAGTCAGAGATAGTATCTCCTGCCCAGCCCACAGCTGTAACAGAGCATGGAGAGTCCCCTCTGCTTGCAGCCAAAGGCAGTGCCCCAAACCTCCATGTTGCTACAGTACTTTGTAGTTGGAAATGGAATGAATGGTCCTCTATACTTTCCTGATTTTTCATACATAAAAGCCAAGTGCAAGCAGCCCTGACTGAAGTCCTGGAGGGGTTGGCAGTGGCACACCTCCTGCTCTGCTCAGAGCAATCTCCCTGGATCATCCAGTGGGGAGACACAGATCAGAGAAGCACAGGAAATCTTGAGACAGAGTGGGAAAACACAGTTAACTAAATTCATCTATATTTTCTTACTGGGTGGAAAAGTTATAACATTTCTTTTTGCCTACAGGCATCTTTCCTTCTTCAGGCCAGTCCACCTCCACTAACTTCCAGCCAGAGGAATTCCCATTTTGTATGCAGAGCACCAGAGTATTGCATGCACATAACCAGAACTGCCACAGGCAGACACCAGGAACTACACTGAAAGTGTTTAAAACATACTGATGTAATCTCACTCTCCTGCTCATCCAGCCCATTAGACTAGAAATGATATCTAAGTGGGTTTCTGAGCTGCTCTGAGCAAACAGTGTGAAGATATAAGTCTTGGTTTGGTGCATGCCCAGAGTGTTGAACTAATAACACTTGCCTCATATGTGAGCAGCTGCAAAACCTGATATTTACACAAGGATTCACAAAGATGAGAAAAGACTGCCTTTTTTTTTTTTTTTTTTAGATGACAGGCTCTGATTCAAATGGGAATTGATTTCAGAAAACCCTCTGTTTATGTCATACAGCATGCCAGGTTAAATGACGACAGTAGATTATCTTTTTTTTATAATTGAAGATTAGCTTTAGAGCATTGACATCTTTCCCACATCAGTATAGGAGCATTTTTACCTACCAAAGCACCCATCATTTTGCATGTCAAATAGATCATGAGCAAAGCAAAACTCTACCTCTAAAAGCACTTGATCAACAAGATCACAAACGCACTTGGTTTAAATACTATTACACCCAAATACACTTGCTGGTGGGACCCACTTTTTTGCAGAGCTGTCTCTGGGAACATACGCATGCTTGCCTTACCTCTGACAAGGTGGCTCCAATTTCAAAGCTTAGAACTGCCTCTAATAGGCTTTTTCAAGACTCAGATATCAGCTGGCATGTGGTTCTGCTGGCAACACAAGGGCTGTTGTCTCAGCCACACAGAAATAATATGCAGAGATGGATTTTATGAGGCCAATTAGTAGAGCTGGAAAACACAACCCAGTTTTTAGTTATGAAGCCCTACCTCAAGACCTGAACTGAGTTGCTTTTTGGGGTTTTTTTCAAATTTATCAGGTGGTCTAATTATATCCCCTTTCTTACAAATCTTGGATCACTTCTATGGAGAAATGATGAAGCAGGCTATGCTCCTGCTGGCAGAGCACAGCAGAGCTAATGGCAGCATGGATATGGCAATGTATGATCTATCAGATTGCTACAGGACTTGAAATAGCTTAAAATCTCAAGCTAACCCTCAAACCCACGTGCCTCCTTGTAGTTAGAGTTTGGGGGCCTTGGTACCTACATTAGACTGGTTCCAACTATTTTTATTTAATGTCATGAAGGTACATGAATCCAGCCCTAAGCTCAGGAGTGCTTCTGGCTCCTCATCTAACACCAGCACAACACTAAAGCAACAAAAGAATAAATGCAGAGAGACAGACAGTCTCAGCTGAGTTTGGGATATCTAAGGTCTCACTCCTCACCATATTGAAAGTCATGTTTTATCCTAAATCCCTACCTCTCTCTCTACAAGAATTAAGTTTTTTGAGGCAAAATGCAGAATGTCCTTCAGTGTCATCAGGGATAGCAAGGCAGTTGCCAGTCATCCTATGGAAAACTATGGTTATCACAATAGGTTCATAGTTCTTCCAAATAAAACAGTTGGAGCTTATGGACACCGTATGTACTTCCTATTGCTTTAAGAGCTCCAGCTGCTCTGCCTCCACAGTGGCAGTACACATGTGCTGCTGTGGAACCAAAAACAGAAAAAGGAGGAGGAAAAGAATGATTTCACATATTTTTGTCTGATGCTTCCATCTTGTGGCCAAGTCAGAAAAGAAAAATTTGGCTCTTTATTTAGTAAACGTATTATTAACAAATGAAAGGAAACTTTGGAACTTTAAAAGTGTCCTTAATTCTTACCTCCAGTTGTGTGGATGGGAATGAATTGGGGTTGGAAATTAGATGAGTTTTCCTTTTGAAAAGCATTGAACATCAATGCTAGCAGAGAAAGGGGATGGTGCTTCCTCTGCCACCCACTATATTTTAGTCTCACGCAAACTGGCTGTGCCGAGGGGTGCAGGACAGAGACAGGGTCAGATGGACAAGCCCTAACCCTAACCCAACCCTTTATCTTGCTGTAGGCATCAGTGATGTGACTCCTATGGAGTATGGACTCTGCTTCAGTTGCTGGCTTGATGAGCTAGCCCAGGTCCGTGGGGAGACTTTCTCCTTTGTTTTTGAGCCCATGAAGGCTTTCCTTTGTTTCCCTCTCATCTTTCCTGGGTATTATGCCAGAAAATAACTCTCATACCACAAAACCTCTAACAATGGGGATAAGTTGATGGATTACAACCATTTTGTTGAGACAATTGCAAAGGCACTGTGCCTCAGGTTTCCAGAGCTACTGGGAGCATCTCAAGGTGGCTGGATGACTTGTCTCTGGCTGGTCAACCTGCTGCTTCCCTTTTGCACCATTCATAGCAATCCAGAAGCTTAGCCAAAGATCTTTTTACCTGCATAAACTAAGGTCTCCTGCACATGACCCATGTGGAAAGTCATTGCTTACTTTTCCCTTCACATTCCAGCCAGAAGCTCACCCTTCTCTGCTACTCCAGACACAGTGCTGCTCTTACCCAGCTCCACTCTCCCATGCAGACTGCCTCTGCCATGTGCCAGTGCACTTCCTTGACATATTTCCAGCCAAATACCTGCAGAGGCCTTGAGACAGGAGTGAAAATGATGAGTGGGACTCCTGTCAGACAGCCAGTCTGGGGTTATCAGTGGAGCAAGGGCTAAGCTTTCGTGCAAAACTAATCTACTTCAGTAAGAGAGTGAGAAACTCGCTATCCATGCTCCCCAGCATGGACAGACATATTCACAGTCACATACACAGCCATATCCTACACATGGGAGAATGCACCCAACTCCATAAAGAGGAAGAAGGGGATGGAGAACTGAATCTAAGATTTGTACACAGAGAGTACCTCTATACTCTCTTGCACAGGGAGAGATTTCAGTACCCCCACCCTTTACCCCACATAGCAGGAAAAATGAATACATCAGTCCTCATGTTTCACACAGCTGCTGAACTTCAGGAAGAGCAGGTGCACAGCTGAGCAGGATGTAAGGTCACAAGCACTGCCATGACTCTTTCCCGACCCCCTGGGGTGGCAGGAAGTGTCGTGTGACCAGGCAGTGTTACAAGATAAAGGCTCCTCTTCAGCAAGACACAAAGGAGAGACAACCTACTCTAACCCTCACCTAAGACAAAGGCCAAGGATGCTGCACCGCATTTGAATGAGGAGGGGTTTTCCTTTGTGAGGAAGTGGTGAAGGAGGGGAAGAGGTTAGATGGAGCGTTCATTTCCCAGCATGTTTTAAGAACAGTGACCACCCGATGGACAGAAAGTTGATAACTGGTCTATTCACAGGGCTTTCCCACAGCCAGCCTTGCCTGGCTCCCACTGGCAAACCATGCAGGAAGTGTAGCCAGTGCAGGAAGTGCAGCTGTCAAGTTTAACTCTGATTTCAGGTTGAAATCTTACAAATCTTTTCAAATTTACATTCAGTTACATCCACTGTGTAAAATTTATTACTGTGGCAGCACAGAACCATAGGACAAATCTGGTTTGATTCATAAAGGAAGTGAGTTCAGCATAGGTTTAAAAAACCCTGCAGCCAGAGGCGTTTCCTGAGTGTGTGCAGACCAGTAGGCATCAAACCCTTCAGCACACCTGGTGCCGAGGCCAAAAAGGATTTCATCTTGTGTGGGGAACCCAGTGCCCATCTCAGGGCACATGTTCTGCTCTAGGCAGCAGTCACTGGAGCATCACACCTGCTGTGATTTGGGAGAAAAAATGACTCGCTATAGATGTCACTTGCTACCCAGGTCATTTGCTGCCAGCACTTCCCCACTATGCCCACTGGAAGGGCTCAAAGACCTGCTCATCATTGCTGCCTGATGGCTTTGCAGAGGACTCAATTAACCAAAAACCTCTTAAAGGAAAAAACTCTGAGCAAGACTGATTCTTTATAACCATTTTTCAGTAAGTGCATATAGACCCCTCACATATCCTTAAATTATATATCATTTATTGAAATATAGAGATCTTAATTTACAAGAGTTTTTCAAAGACAAAATATCAACAGGGGCATTTTTGAAATACATTTTGTGCCTACCATCACTCAGGCCAGTTTACCTTCCTCAAACATTTCACAACAGCCATCATTTTGGAAACACTTCCTTTTTTATTATTCTAAAATATACCTTTTGGACATTCAAAGTGCAACAGTTAACGTGCCTGTGGAATATATCACAGTAAAAAAAATATAAACAAAGGCAGTGATATAGCTGTCATAAATGTTTTGGCAGTATTCTAGAAGTCTATATAAAAATACTTATATACATATTGATGTATAACATCACCATATCTCACGTCCTTCATCATGTAATAGGACCATTTTGTACAAGTTTCAGACCATGCCATAAAGGAATTGGTTGGCCATTCCAAATGAAAAGCTGCATTTCATAGGCTAACACTGATTGTCGTTATACAATTACTGTAGAAGAAGTTTTGGGAATACATCTCCAGCGGCTTCTCAAAAATTAAGCCATAAGAAAAAATGTCTATAATACTGATAATATTGTAAAATCAAACAATTCATCCTCTCACACTTCTTTCTCTCTGGTAAATTCCCTCTCTTCCTCTGCTTCTCATTCCAGTTTCCAGGCCAGCTCGTCTGATTCCAAGCCTGCAGTGAGCTGGCTTTGACTAGACCCCTGCCACAGATGCAGTTCATCTTCACAATACCCATGACAAGATGGAGAACTAACATTACCATGGACCAGAAAGTGAGCCAGCTCTGGTTCACATCCACCATCTGAGTCTAGCCTGAGATGCGCTGTGAGATACAGAATGAAACTGGTGGGGAAAAGGCAAGACTGCGTGAAAATGTCCTTAGATTCCAGTAATCGATATAAAAAAATGTGCTAGGGCTGATTTTCAAACCCCGAAGAACACTAGGCCATGTGCAAAAATGCAGGTGAAATTGCTTGCCTAATTTGAATGTGCAGATATAATGACTACACATGCAAATTAAGGCACATGTGGTCTCAATTGGTCATTCAGATATCTGGGATGTCCATAGACAATTTGTGTTTCCTCAATTTGTAGTTCATAACTGGAGGGAGACCTTACATCATCTCACCAGTCCTGACTATATCAAGAGTCTTGTGTTTCACAGTTGTCCCCATACAGAGCTCAGTGACGTGTTTGCCTAAAGCATGGCTCCCAGGAGGACACTTGGTCTTGATTTGTTGAATACAAGAAATAGAGAATGCACCATCATTCACAGTTCTTTCTGATTGTCAGTTTCCATCAGGATTGAAAATGTGGGGGCTCGCTTCAGGTCCTGTTTTCACATCTGCTGTAGTTTGTACATGGCCTCAGCCTGGTGACAGTTTGAAACCCATACTCAGAATTATTTGCTCGTGTGGCATTCCACCCTGTAACATTGGCAATATTACATTTGCTTTCATTTAACCCACAACTGTCCACAACAAGTGAAACCAAGGGAACTTGTGGAGCTTTTCACAGGGCCATTTGAAGTTAAACTGTAGTTTAACATGCAGCATGTTCTGTCAGTCGCTGCTGGTCCGTCTTTCACACTTCCTAGGAAAATACTGCAAGACAGGAATGAGTTTACACCACATTTGCATTGGTTATGTCATGACAGAGGCTGGGCACATCCTAGGAGGTGCTCCTCACACTGAATTAAGGCAAAGTTTGAAAGGATGGGGCCTTTTGCAGTGAGGTACCTTTTTTCACATGTAAGTCTTCCAAGGCATCATAACTCAATAACACAGTGTACAGTGATAGCAGTAATCATAATACTTTGTTCATATAAGTGGCATCAAAAAACAAGAATTGCAGGCTGAGAACAGGCTTGTTTTCATACACGTTCCTCCAAAATATACTCTTGGAAGTAATTACCTTTTGTAGTTACAGTCTGCTTTCTGTTCCTGTTTAAACCTGAAAACTAAGAAAAGAATATTTGCTGCAGAATTATTTCTGCTTATTTAACTTGAGTTCCAGGCTGGGAGAGATATCTTAGTTCAAATATCAAATAAATTCTTCACAGCTAACCCCAGGATAAGATTTCTTTTGAGTACCCATGAAACATTGATAATGGGATATTGCTGGTGGTTTATCATAATCTTCTATTCTCCAGAATCTTGAAAAGCTGATATAATTTTTTTTCAATTTAAATTTTTAGAACTTCAATCAGAGGACAATTAAATGCTTCTAGTACATGTGATTAGAAAAGCTACTCAGCTTATGAAAGAAAACAAAAACTTAACTTTTTTCTCCATGTTAAAGTAGTTTTAGCTAACCAGAACAATTACCATACTGTATAGATTAAAAAAAAAAAAATTGTATCATAAAAATTTTCAGGTGATAATTTTCTCCCCTGCACTTCAAAAAGCTTTTTGAAACTGTGCTTTTACTGAAGGACAATGAATAGTAAAATATACATTTAGTGTTACTGAAAACAGTAGTAGTATTATCTTGAAAACAGCTACCTTCTAGAGTTAATAAAGACTTACTAGGTTTCTAACACCTATTATAGACTGACTTTTAATTATTATTATTATTATCATTATTATTATTATGATTGTTATTCCCCTTTAGTTGCATTAACGGTTAAAAGTAACATGTTTTGTAGTACCAGTCAGTCCCTCATGGTTTTAGACCTTTTTGGCCCAAAAGTGGTTTTCGCATGTTCTTTAATTCACATGGTAGTTCAACAGCAGCTGACATTGAAATTGAGAGAGGAAGTACACAGAATTCATGAGTGATCTCTTCTAAAATCCATGACATATGTTCAATGTGCACCCCAAAAGATCCTTGAGTAGACAGTTATTTACATAATTACACTGGTGAAATATTGCTGCAGTGGAAATTTGATCCATCAAAGTCATATGAATGCCCTTGAAACACAAAATTGGTCTGTTTGTGGCCTTTCCCTTCGTCCCCCTACCAGTTCGAATGGCAAACAAAACTGAGATTCCACTGAAGTACTGCAAGAAGCAACACTAAAAAAATCCATCTTCAACATGTCTCTTTCATTCATACTCAGGCTGATTCCTCTGCTCATTACTGGGAGTTCCTCTGTACAAATCCACCTCCTCTTTACATCCTTGATGTTTCAATAAAGTGGTTTTCTCTGTAGACCAGAAGTCTGTAGATGACAAGTCAAGCTTCCCCCTATGCACAGCTGGAAGACGTCCACGGGGTTACAGGAAACTGTCCTCCACCAGGTCTGAGGAGTCAATTCCAATGTCATCCATCATGTCAATGTCCTCAATGGTCTCATCCTCTCTCTTGATGAAGGTAGAGCTACTGGAACCGGTTTCAATGGCACTTTCTTCAGATGTCTGTGAACTGGAAGAGACAAATATCTCAGAGATAAGATATGTAGTAAATGTGGCAGAACTGAACACTACCTCCCAGATGCTTTCTGACCCATGGTGCAACCTGGTGACTATGACCACCAGTTTCTTAGGTCATGACATATCTTGTATATCATTAGTGAAACACCTTGGAATTCAAAGGAGCAGTTGTTCGTATGTTCCTCCAAACACTTTCAGTCAGAGACTTGTTAGAGAAACAGTTTTATGATAGTGCTGTGACAATGGGTCACTTAGGCAAATCTAGGGAGGTCAGGTGAAAATAAGATGGCAATAACAGAGAGATGTAATAGATCCTAATCTGGATAGTTCTTCTTAGAGACTTCGTTCTTCCCCCTCTTGAATATTGCACAAAAATATATTAAAAAAAAAAGCTTCTAGGTTGGTAATTCTATAAACTATTAATTAAGTGCTGAATTAAACCTTGGCCATTCACAGTTAGGATCACACAATGTTGTGTTATAGTGGAATTGGTCATGCAAACTGACAAGAGAGAAGTAAAAAGTCCTGGATACCCTGCTGTCATAGAAAACTATACTATAGAAGATATTCAAAACTTCTCCCAAATTTTTGAACTGGTCTCATGCAGGACAAATCAATCCTTTGAGAGCACATATGAAGCTCCAAGATGTTGAGCTGCGGAGGCAAGATGTGTTGCAAAATATACCCACAGAGCCACAAGACAGGCACTGTGTCTTGGCCAAGCTAGTAAGGGAGTCCCAGAGACACACAGGAGCACCCTACTAGCAGTCCCCTTCCCCTGGCAATCATGTTGCCAGAGGAAAATTATATTTTTCCCATTGAAAACGCTGTGGCCAGTCATACTACCATATTTACATGGGACTCCCCAAAAGGTGTTTTCAACAGAGCTAAGAAAATGATTTGCAGAGTAGGATGCTGAAGAATGTTAATGGAGATTGCCAAACATGACCCCAGATGGTGACGATGGGCTACAGGATCTGTAAACTGCACCTACCTGTGTCTGTTTCTTTTGCCAAGCTCATCTTCAGAAACGGGGTCAATGTCAGGCAGGGGGATGATGTATCCACTGTCAGCACTCAGCCTCTGCTCGTCAAAACCACTCTCCCTGTCCTTTAGCTTGTCTTCATTCTTGTAGGTGACACCAATGTAAGCATTGTCACAGTCCCCTCTCATGCGTGTGACAGCTGGGTGATCACTTTTCAGGAAGTCCAAGTGAATCTTCTCATAGCTCTGAAAATATTCATTTCAAACACCTCATTAGTAGCTATTCACTGAGGCTGCCTTTCTTCAGATGTGCACCTGTGATTTGCTAGCCCAGCAAATATTCTGCCCTATGAGCCGTTGACACTGGATGGAGAAGCCCAGCATCTTCAATTACTTTGAAGGGAGAAGTGACACGTAAGTTTCGGATGATGCGAGAGCAAATGTAGTTGCACAAAGCAGACTAGTAAATGTGAAAGAAGGGTAGGGAGAGGGAGAAGGGAGTTAAGGTAGGTGGGAAAATGAAACACTGAATGATGGGGCAGGAAGAACGTGCCCAGAGCTATCAGAAGTATGGGGGAAAACTTGATGGTGTAAGGGTACAAAGACAGAGACAGGGAGCTTATACACATGGGCCAAGTAGTCCCTTTTTTAGAATTATTTTGCTGCCTAGAAAATCCCATGAAAATATATAAAACCAATTCTCCAGTAGAAAAATTGAGTTGGTAGGATTTCATTAAGAATGGAGAGTTCTGCTTCCCAGTCAGTACTGCAGAACTGCTTCTCTCAGTAAGCTCGAATGAAGAAACCAAACATGCAGTGTCCCCATCCTAATCACGTAATTCAAGTAGGTTAGAATGTGCCAGTTCGGTGCTAATGGCTCTTGTCGCTGGAACAACACTTATAATTCCCTCTGGAACAGTATAGAGAAAACACAGAGAAAATTACAGACAACAAACCTTTTTGTACTCTCCAGGCAACAAGTTCTCCACAATTTCGCTCAAATGATAGAAAGAAGGTCTTTTCTCTGGTTCACTGTTCCAGCACTTCACCATGATCTCATACCTGCAGATTAGATGGAAACCAATTTATCCAACTGGTAAAGGAACATGAGTGACCAAACAGAAACTAAAGCCAAATCTGGAGGCTGGCCAGGTGTGGAAAAGCCAAGTGCACACATACACTTCATTGGTAGCATGGTCAGGTTTGGCCATTCGGTATCCGCTCTTGATCTTATTGTAGAAAGTAGAATCGACCATCATGCCAGGATATGGTGTGCCACCTGCAGATAAAAGAGAATTAAAAGTACTACTCTGTACTTGACTATCCATGCAAAGTTTCCAAATACTGTCTTGCTGTTCATGTCAAAAAGTGCTAACGCCATAAATTGACATGGCATTGAAATGGTTCTTTCTCAGTCAATGTTTCGCTTCAGAACTACCATCTTGATGACATTAAGTCCCAAGGTGAAACATTGGCTGGGAAAGATTGAAGTAGGTACTACTTAGAAAAAAATACCTTTGAAGTGTTTATAGAATGTATTGGCTACAGAGATCAGATGATCCCTGTCATCAGCCATCATTTGGCATATCTGAGGCCATGACTCTGCCTTGCCACTGAATTTCTGTGAGATCTTAGCCAGTACACTTGCTCTGTTTGGTATGATTGCCTTTGGCACCTGTACGACAGCTGAGAGTGACGTGGCCTGAGTTACACACCCCATCCTGGCTTTGAGGGTGAAGCCTCAGTGTGAGTAAGTCCCCTCTATACCCAAGTGGTCCCACCTGGGCAGCTGGCTTTAGAACAACAGCTAACATGTCAGGTGCATGGATTGTTCAAAAGTTTGGACTTGGCCCCTGAGCTGACACAGTTAACTGATAATTTGGACCTGCAGCACACAGGAATCATTGCACTCATGCTCGATTGATGCTGAAGTGAAAAAAGGGTCATTCGAGCAGAAGTCAGCATGATAGTAAGATGTCAAAATTGACCTTGTTAACAAACACTGCTGAGGATATATTTTGCTTTCCAAGAAAGAAAACTTTCTCAGACAGAGGAGCCATACTATACTATTACCCCAGAAACCTCAGCCCTTTCAAAAGAAGGATTTTCACTTAAAACTGGGCTTCAGAACCTTCTTTACAGGGCAGTGAAGTATAGGTGTGCTTCAGTTCCTGAGCAATGGCACTCACATGCCTCACAGGTATTCTGGAAAATGGATATTAACGGGATCCTGTGATGCCCAGAGATTACAGTCATCGATACCATAAACAGTGTTGCAACTGTTGTTTTCTGAGAAGCAGCTATGTGACAACTTATTCTAGAAAATAACATTAGGCTTAAGGTTGCCACGAGGCAGCAGTAGTAACCATACAGGCACAATTAATTCTGCTGACAGTAAATCTGGGCAACACACACTTGCTGAAGCAGCCCAGTCACCTGTCCATGTGGCTAACTAATGAGGCTGAGGAAAGAGCCAGGCTGTTCCCAGACGGGAACTGTACATTGTCTGTAACTGCTGTATATTGTCATAACCACTTTACACTGCCATAAACCAACCATGTGAACAGTGCTGACCTGGAAATGAGAAATCAGTGTCCCAGAAGATTGATATTTATTTTCATTCCATAATGAGACTAAGACATGCTCTTGTGAAACATATATGAAGAGACTGTTTCAAACCAGCCACTAAGCTGGGCTGCAGCCCAGGCACCCCACAGCAAGGGAGAAACATGTTGCTCCTCATATTAGTTAGAAAATCAGTCCTGGTACATCGCATCAATACTTTTGCATAAAAGATTTTCAATCAGTTTTTCAATTTTCTAGAAAAAGTAAAAAAAAAAAGTATCTTGGGAAAAAAAAAACAACAACCAAAAAAAACCCCAAACAAACAAACAAACAAAAAAACAAATAGAACTTTGGGAGAGTATGGACATTTCACTTCACACTGGAATCTGAAACCCCATACAGAAGAACAACAAACGGTGGATTTCACACGTGCATTTTTACTGTAGAATTTTAAATACTTCATGTAGGACAGTTTGAACTGAAAAATCTTAATCACTAAACATAGGAAAAAATTCACTGTGCATACCAAGAGAAAATATTTCCCACAGCAGAATGCCATAAGACCAGACATCACTTAATGTTGTGTATAGGTTGTCAAAAATGCTTTCAGGTGCCATCCATTTTACTGGGAGGAAAGTCTATAACAAAAAGAAAGAAACCCAAAACCACACAGATTAGTCATTAAAGAAATGCTTACCATTCCAACTGTTATTTGATAGCCAGGAATAACCTTTCTCTATAAGAAAAGTTGTGTTAACCTGATTAGTGTTTATTTTTCATGTCATTTAACACAGAGATACCAGGATTATAAGCAAGCTGCTCCCAACAAAAACTAATTAAGACATAACTGTATTCATTTTATCACTAGCAAATGACCAGGCTGATTAAAAGAATGATGCAAAATCCAGCACTGCTGAACTAGATCTGATACGTCATTGTTTGATATGTCACTACTCTTTCCATATCATACTGTCAGTTCCTTAATAATTTATGCAGTCACAAAACTTGCCAGTTTAAAAAAGTACTGTGAAGTACTGAATGCAGCCAAGTACTTTTTGGCTTTAAAATGGAGTTAAAAAATTTACAGGAATTAATGAACTGAAGAAAAATTGTTCTGAGGAGCATTCATCCCAATGGTCAATTAGTGTAAGCAACACTGAATGGCAAGAACATGAAACAGCATTTAAAACTGACACTTCTCATTTCAGTTAAAGCAGAGCTTTACTGATTAAGTACATACGCTGCCCTTGGAGACATAATTGGAATCATGCATGATGTCTCTAGCCAGCCCAAAGTCACAGATCTTCACAATTTTTCCTTGAGCCAGGAGGACATTACGAGCTGCCAAGTCACGGTGCACACACTGTATGGAGAGAAATAAAGTTGTTCAAGGACATGCTAATTCCATGAGGACCATTTCCCTTACAAAGATCCCTGAGAAGGGGTTGATCTTCTGGGCACAGTCTTAACAAGACCTTCTACTGAACAAGTGCCTGTATTCCTTGAGAATAGGGACAGGTAGGTATCGGCCCACAGAACTAGTGAGGTCTTATGCAGATAGATTGTAGTGGGGAGGAGACCAAAGTGATGGCATCCTTTCCCATTCTACCCATCATGTACTAATGATATGTCTATGTTTCTGACCATGCTGGTCTGTTGCTGTACAGACCCTTCACCCAGACCCTGCCTTGATTCTCCACCATCTCTGACACTGACTCCACTAATGTCACAGGCTGCAGCAGGAGAAGAGGACTGATTGCTGCTTTGATTTTTCCCACCATGGTGATCTCTGTTTCCAGGTAAATGAGAAATCTGCCTACACCTCCTCCAAAAAGAATATTTTATTGTGTCAAGTCTTCAAAACATAAATTGAAACCCAGAAAAAAAGACATTTTTACACTTTCTTCCATTTTACTTACTTTTTTACTTACTTACATTTTTAGAAGCCAAGAATTCCATTCCCCGTGCAACTTGGTAGGTGAAGCTCAGCAAATCCAGTAGGCTGAGTCCCTCTGAGCCATCATCCGAAAGAAGGTTTTTGACTTCTGATTCTACTGAAAAGAAGAGAAAAACGTGTTTGTGCTGTGGAGTGTGAAAGTATCATCCATCTTCCCCTACCTATCATGATTCTGAGCTGATGATTTTAGTAGAGTACCATGACCAAAACAGTCTTTTCATAATAACTAACGACTTTTAATGTCTTCATCAGTCGCTAGCACATGTTGCATTCTTAAAAACATGGAGTATAAAATAGAGGGTTTGAGTTTTCTCCTGTCTATAATTTTGTCCCTGGGAGCTGTAGGAAAAAGTGAAGTTAAAAAGGCTCACTGTAATGTTACACAGGTTGTTTACTCGGTGTGTAGTACAAAACATTCATTTAGAGGTGTTGCCTTCGTTAAGTTTTTGTGCATGCATGTACATTATTATCCATTTGCTTTTGCTGAACACTGTTATGTTTCCCAGCAAGTATTCACTGGGACTAATCCAATACCAACAAAAAAGTTCAGGAATTCTATGGCAACAGTTCTTATTTCTTTTATGAAAGATGTCAGCAAAAAACCAGTCAAAATTCAGTGATTCATTTACTCTGACTGTCCTAGAGCACAACATGGGTACATGTCTGCCGTGTAAATCTGGGACTGGATATGATTCAGTTTCCGAGGCCTAGAGGCAGAAGTGACAGTGCCTATTTTTAAAACAAAGCATATTTGGTTTCTGAGAACAGGGGTGGGGAACGAGATGCATTCATTATATTCATTACATAATCCAGGAAAGTGTTTAGGAGTGTTCTGTGTTTGTTTAAGTGTCAGTTAATGTAAAATGTAAGTGGAAACAGAGCAATATAAATTACTATTATTATTGACCATTGCTATTGCTCAAAATCTTGCAAACTACAAGACTGACAAAATCACTGCCTCCAGAGAGTGCCTACAGCCCTGTTGCAGAGCATTCAGAACAGAAGCAAATACACAACTGGACCCCTTCTGCTCCAGCAACATGCACTCCTATCCCCAGAGCATAACAAAAGAATAAAAGCATAAGCTTTTAGCTTATACCTCATGCTCACACACTTGCTGAACAGAGCTGAGCAGTTTACATCTATTTAGAAGGCCAAAATAAGATGTGTGTTTATACAATATGCATTTATATTAATGCATTTATATTAATGCATTTATGTTAATGATATATGCAGAAGAGACAGTTCTACGTTACCTGACATGGATTTTTTCTTATATGAAGCAGGTCTATCATACACAGATCTCTGAATATCAGAGTATTTAGATCCCTCCTTTCTTTCCAGCATAGGCACATACTGAGTGGTATCAGCTTGTTTCATGTCCATGTATTCTCCAGTGTTTTCAAATGATAATATCACATAACTGAAATTGGAAAAAAATATAGGTGTATCAGCTAGTATTTCCTGCATATCTAATAGTTCTCTTATGGTGTACAATTGTATTGCTGTGAGATATAAGAACTGGCTTCTTGATAGGGAATAGATAAAGATCATGTATTATAACATAACCATGTATCATGTATGTAATACAACCATCACCTATTAGTACATGTTACTGTGCATCACTGTAGTTAAACACAAGCTTTTTTCAATAGTCAGGTATGTAAACATGTATTGCCTTAGTTCCCAAAATCCCACTGAGCTCAAGTATCACTACCTATGGCTTTTAGTTCAAGGTATTCCAAATTATAAATGTCATTTATCCATCCAGACAGTTTGCGTCAAATCCAGTCTTGCTGAACAAACCCATGTCCAGATGCACAGTCCTGTTTGTACACAGCTACCAAGTCAGTTGATCTATTTGTCTGAGTGATTTTTGGAATGAATATCTCTCCGCCTTCTAAATCCTGGCTAATTTTATGGCACTGCATTGTTGCTGAACGAATGATGACAAGCTTCCTCCACCATCATCTGGGAAAATGCTGTGGGGTGTACAGTGACAATAAGGAAGCTATTGAGACTGGCTAAGCCATTGGTAGATAAAGGAGAGTACTTGAGCTTGGAGAACAAGCTCTGCCAGTCTGGTAGAAGGGAAGGAGTTTTAAACAGTGGAAATTTCCCAAGAAGGGAAACAAGAAAACAGGTAGATGCACTTTACTTTTAAACTTGGGTGGGTAGAGACAGGTTTTTTTACAGAAAGAAAAAAAAACCTGAACACTGGGCTGTGATTTATTAATGAAGGTCTTATTTGGGATGTCAGAATGTTTATGGAGAACCCATGGTGGTCCTTGGACTGCAGGCATCTCTACATGCAGGAAACATGAAACTAGGACACATGTCAGGGAGACTGAACAAAAAGTTAAAACCTTTCCAAACCTAAGAAACTTGATAAATAAAAGTCTAATGAGAAAAAATAGGGAGAACTTTAAACCAGTGGATGAGAGAAACGGAGTGTTAGTAACGACATTTCCTTAAGTCACAAGTCGCTTTTTTTTTTCCTTTTTTTCACACCTTCTTGTGCTTTCATCAGCTGGGTTCATCCCAAAGATATCCAGATCTTTCTTTGGCTTCTCTGGGTGTCGGTTCAGGAAATTGTCCCTGTTCTTATGCAGGTAGTTCACCAAATCACCATAAAAGCAGTATTCAGTAATGATGTAAATAGGACCTGTTAGAATAAAGCATAATTATGTATTGATGAGTGGGGTCTTTGAAAAACAAACCCAGAAAACTCTACAGAAACAAACAAAAAAGGCTCCAAAAGTAGTAGAAAATAGACTATAAAACATAAAAATTATTGTGAGTTAATAAATTTTACCTACTAAGTTATGACTGCAACTATTACCAAATAACAATCAGGTTTGTGAAACCTATATTTGTTTATATTTATTGTTAAATCCTTTACGTGAAATCTGTATGCTTCTTAAACAGTGAATGATGACCCTACAGGAAACCTTTGTCAGCCAAACTTTCCTGATTTTGTAAAAACCTTTATTTTGTCAGCCAAACCCACCTGATTTTGTACAAGCTCCAAGCAGATTCACAATATTCAGGTGGGGGCCAAGATGTGTCATTATCTTCAGTTCAGACATGAGTGCCTGTTTTTCACTGGATCTAGCTGTAGCTGTTGAAAAAACACAGAAATTGCCTTTTTCAAATAACAAATGATTTCTCCTTGCTTGCCTCGCTGGAGCACTGCTAGCATGGTTTCTCAGAGAAGACTATATAATTTACTTGATATGTGTCTTTCTTAAGATTTGGAGAGGAGTCACAAATAATTAACAAAGGACTCACTTGATGCACCTTCAATAGCTGACCCAGCCTTTTTTTTCCCTCTCCAGTGGTACAGTGGCAGAGAGGCACTCCACAAGCTGCTCATTTCAACACAAGCAAGCTTCCTGTGGTTCCTCCAGAATCACTGCATCAGATTCTCAGCTTTCATGAACTAGAAAATCTTCAGTGAACTTAAGATTCTTGCACAAGGTTTGCCTGCCTTCTTGTTGTGTAGCTGTCATTTGTTCACAAACATTCATGGTTATTTTATCTTTTTCAATATTTGCTGAGTTATTGTGGCTGCTCAGCTAAACCCAAACTTTGGATGTTTTCAGAAGCCTGAGTACTTTCTGTCTTGATATGCCATAAAGCAGCCTAAAGTATAATTTTAAATTTCAGTCATTCCGCCACTCATTTTCTACTTCAGATAAGAAGAATTAATTTATACACAAGGAAGGTTTGAATAACCCTGTGGAATATGCCCTACCTTGCCCATCCCCTAGCTTGGGAAACAGAACTCCAACAACTTACGTTTCAGCATTTTCACAGCTACTTTCATCACTGGTTGCGAACGACTCAATCCATATGCAGTCCCTTCAACTACTTTTCCAAATGCACCAGAACCAAGGATTCGACCTGAATACGGGGGAGAGCATTATTTATTTCAGAAAGGAACAGCAATTCAGCTCATTTCCTTCTGTCATTCCTCTATGAGTTGATTCTTGTGTGGAAAGAACAGATTCCCACAGCCAGATCACTGATATTATTGTTATTGATGTTGTTGTTAAGCAGGAAAAGCAGATCTAAAATGCTGTCATTAAGTACAATTCTTAAGAACAAGCAAGCAAATATCAGTAGCACACCTGCACCTGGAAGCTCAACTCATTCAAATTCATCTGTTCCTGTGCCCTGTCATCTTCACTTTATCCTCTCTAATTGTCCTAGACTTAAGTTGACCTCTTTGCCTCAGTCAGCACCTGAATACAATACAGTCATGTTCCTGACTTAAAAATCTGAATTGGATCCCTCAGCTGTAGTTTTGGTCTATTATATAATGCTGGATGCATCTAAACAGTAAGACAGACTAAAGCACATCAACAGCACATTCAGAAACAGACAAGTAGGGCCATTTCAGATCTGCAAGAAGCTGAAATGCATATTGAACACGTATGAGGGGAAACTTCCCTGAAATTTAATGTACGATTGTGTTTCATCTGCTGGAATAAATTGTACTGCAAATTTCCAAGTGTTATAAGGAAACAGCTAATGTTTATACACCCTTTACTCTTCTCACAAATCAATTTAGACAAAAATTTTAGATTATCATATCCTGTCTTCTAATACAGATACAGACTGCAGAAGAATTGTGTACAGGTTGATTGAGATTTTAGAGAAATATGAATAAACGTACTGTAAAACACTATATTTCATAGCTTCTACACTGAAGACCAAGTTTGTCAAGGTAACACTTAGTGAACAAACCTATATATGAGGTACAGATGCCAGGATATTATCAAATTCCTAACAAACTCTCTTTTTAATTTTATGTTATTTTTTAACTTTCAGCACAGAAAGAATAAGTAGTGACTTCTACTTCAGAGAAGTATTTTGTCTTTGATATTCATTTGCGGTTTGAACTTGTCATCTTCTACACTTCTGAAAAGCGTTATCTGGCACGCACTGCCATGTTTCTGTTATCCTCTTGCTACAGCCCCCACTTTTATTGTATACACAATTTTAAAAGAGAATTTCCAGCCAGAAGATATTTGCATCATTAACAAGCATAAAAAATGGTTTAAGAACGCTTAGCTGAGTTAACACAGACAAACCTCTCCAAGATTATGACAGTGTAGTTTGTCATGCCCACAGAAACTATGTGATTTCAAGATTCCTGTGCTCCAAAGGTTATCCTTCCAAACCAGGATGTGAGAAAGCTTCCCACTAAATTTCAGACTAATTCAAAACACCTGAGTCTGAAATCTGGCCCCTGAAACTTTTCAGACTGAAGGTCTGGGAGCCATATGGCAGGATGCAGCCCTTCAGAATGTGATGGTATTTGTTGATGCTCCTTGATCTTCTTGTCTTCACAAGCCAATTCCTCCCCAAACCATATTGTTAGCTGAGCACAAGGCACATATTTCTCTCTTCATCACCTCTTCTGGGCCGGAGTGCACGTGGAGACAGTGAGAGCACTTCCTAAGTGGTAGGGAGTCATCACTGCCATTTCCCCTTTTCAACCCTCTCTGCAGATGTAGCCCAAGCCCCATATCTTTTACACTGGAAATTTGGAACCTAGTGGGAGCTCAAGAACTGGAAGCATCTGTAATGCCATCACATTCTTGATGACTGCTTCAGTGAAGCCCAAAATTATAGCATGTGTTTACTTTTCTCAGTATACAGGCACAGCTGTAATCTGCTTTGCCATCACAGAGGGACTTGTGCAGACACAGCAGCAGCTCAAGACCTCTCAAACTAGTGGAGGAACAGCAGCTATTTCAACCTCTCTACCAATTCATAGAGCTTATCTGCTGTCACTGCCAAAAGAAGTGCTGCTTTTCTGCTCAGAGGACACAAATTCAAAGGTGAAGTCAAATGCAGCCATCTCAACTGGATGCCTCTGGCTAAAATTGAACTGGGATGATCAGCCCACCCCAAATTAAATCGTTAAGTCTCTTGGCCTATATCAAAAGCCAAACAAGTGCCAAGCTTTACAATCTAAGTCAGTTTCTAGACTCATGAGGAATTAGGTATGACATCTCTAAGTGTTGTGTGACTTGAATTTTAACTTACCTTCTGCAAATGGGCATAGGTCTGATTCTGTGTCAGACCAGCATTTCATTTTAACAAAGTCAACAGGAAAAATGAGTGGCTTGCTGGGAAGTGATGAGAGCAATTCTGCCATCTCTCTACAGCCACCCCAGGTTCCTGAGCAACAGCGCTAGGACCCTCAAAAGGCCCTGCTCTCTGCTGTATCAGCCAGAGGAGGAGGTACAGGTCCTGCTGGAACCTTGACATTCTCAGCAGATCCAGGAGAAGGCAGTGGTGTTCAAGCAGCTCATGGCATTACTACATTGTTCTTTCTGTTATGCATCTCCTAGGCTTGCGTTGGCTGCTGAAAGCTTCAAACAGCAGTGCACTACATACACTGTGGAGCAGTGATTGCAAAGGGAAATTTGCAGTGTAACCCAAATTCATCAATTGAAGCTTCATCCAGTCAACATTCAAAGTTGGCATTTAACAGAGCACTGCACTCCAGGCACTATTGGCTAGAAAAAACAAATAAGTGCCAGCTGGCTTACACAGTTAGGGTGGGAAACGCTCATCTGGCTGAGGCAAAATGGGTTTGTAACCTGCTTCAGAGCCTCCCTGAGCTAAAGGTGTAATAGCTTTACTGTTGTCTCCTGCTCAGACAAGAGAAAACCCGCACAAAACAAGATTATCAGCCACAGAAACAAAAGAGGGTCCCTCCCATCAGTAAGCATTTAATATGGCAAAACTGTCAGCAGGTATAAATGTGAACTGTGTCAAGAAGAAAGCTTGTGCAATCCAGATTACTAAAAGGACATGTAGCATTGGTTTTTAGGGCACTGACTATCCTGAATATACTTGTAAACAAGAAGGCATTGAAGCAGGCTGGTGCTCATGAGTCAGAGGGAAACAAAGTCACAGTGCTGGTCTTTAACAACTCAGATCTGACAAATCCTATTTAGGCATATAATTAAAGTCTGGGTTGTAATAAAATAATTCCATTAAATATCCACCCTCCTCTAGTCTTCAATTAGCAACACGAATTTAATTAAAGGATATTGTTCCTGAACCAGAAATTTTTGTGCTGCTTCTTTCAAGAATTAACATCAACTGTTTCTCTGTAACGGGGAAGAAGAACTACACCAGGGGAGCACATTTCTTAAAATATATCAAACAAAAAACATATTTCATCTTCTTCTCCTCTATTTTGTGATGCAATTTGGTGCAGAGATACCTCCAAGGGAGTTCCCTCCTTGTATGTTTAAAGCACTATCTGTATAGAACATTAAAATTTTCTACAATCATTACATTTTCAATTGATATAAAAGACGCATTGGGCCAGCCTCGAAGAAGTAATTATGACTGAATTCTGTATGAATTCCAATGAGGAATAACAAAGCAAGAAAGAAGAAGGAGAAGGAAGAAGGACAGTAGCCACAAAAATATGCAGTTATTGATATATGCTTGGCATGGATTAATAATTTAAAAAATATTTTTAATAAAACTACATAACTACTTGTAGATTTCCCTTGGCCTCTGCACATAAGTATATAAATGTCTTGCCAAAAAAAATACTGATGTCTTTCTTCTGGATGTATTAACATGAGTGTTGAAGAGGGCAATTAATGCTGATAGCATCCCCCTAAACTGCGCAGAGGTGGGCACTGCACATTGAGGGAGAGGTGGAATGGAGGCACAGGAGACGCTAACACAAGAACTTCAGGGCTAATGCCACTGTAGGAGAAGAAGAGGATGAGGAAGGAGAACTGAGGAGAACAGATAGGCACAGAGACACTCTGGACTTTGTGACCATAACTTTCACTGTAAATCCCAGCAACACAGACCTCAGAGTTGTCCTTAATTGTCTTTATCCCTAGAGAATAATGAGGTTAGTCCCTCAGACAAAACTTACCAAGCACTAACCCATCTCGAGGAAACTCCCATCTGGAGTCATAGGGCAGTTGCATTGGGTCCACATAAATGTATTCGTGACCATCAGGGCTGATAGATTCAATGACTCTCCATCTAATCTCGTACCTCGGCTTCTGCAGAGCACATTGAATGCAAACCCAACAATTAGTCTTGTGCTTGACTTCAGAGAAGACCAAAACCCAGCAGGGCTCAGCATCCAAACTGAGCTGCTTTTCTACATTACCTGTTTCCATATGATGACTAGGACAATCAGTGAAATTATCACAATCACTAACAGCACTAAGACTGCAGCAGCCACCGTTAGCTCTGATCGTAAGGCTGTGGAGTAAAAAGACAGACAATATTTTCCTCCTGAGCCATGAGGAACATGACACACACATAAGACATCCACCTCGCCTGTCATTGCAGTTCCTATGTCCTGCGGAAGTGGCAGGAGCAGTTCCTGAGGCTGGTGACTGTAAAGTCTTTCCAAGCCCAGAGCTGCTCTACCTTCCTGTTTCAAAATCAAATACAGATTGTCTAGAAGAATGGCCCGATAGCCAGTGGCAGTAAAATGGTAAAATGAATCATGGAACCACATAATAAGCAAAAAACAGATGCACCATAAAGACCTGTAGAATGCCTCATCCTCAGATGTTCCAGGGTGGAAGAAAAAATCCATTTTAATTAATTATCTACAACAATTCATACTTTTATCCATTAAGATTGAACTGGGGTGTGCTAAAGTGGGGTCAAACTGGCTGCTGTAATTTCATAGAAGGAAAAAGCAAACTTACTAGGAGCCACAAGCTTCAGTTCTCGAGTAACGGCACCAAGGTCATTCCTTGCCACACATCGCACAGCCAGGGTTTCCTCTACCTTCTGGAAGGTCACCTGGCTTTCCACCACATTTTTCTCATCCAGGTGGGCTTCCATGTGTATATCAGAGATATTGTTAGTCAAAAGGGTCCATGAGGTGTCATTGCTGCACCTGCAGAGAAGAATAATGGGGGAAATGAGTATTGGCTGTAAGCACAGATAAATAAGAGTGAACAGAACAAGAATTACCTTTCCCTGCAAATTTCTGCTAACAGCAATCCTTTTAAAAGACAGAAATTGTTAAGACTGCCTCTATGGAAAGCCTGCACCTTTGTTCCCTCATAATAATTATCCTTCTGATTCTCATTACTGCTGCTGACTGGAGGGCCCAACAATGCAGCCCAACAGGTATGACAGAGATAGACCTTAGTGTCACTGTGTATCCCATGGAGTTATGGTACTGGATGGATCCCTATTTTTCCCAGAATCCTTAGTGCTGTACAAGGCTCCTGGGGACAGGGCTAGGAAGACAATCATCCCATCAGGCACTAAGAGGTTTTAGTAAAATGAGAGCTGAACACAGCTTGGAAGTGCCAAGGCCTCCTAGCCTTCTTCCATGTATGGTCTCCCCCTCCCTGTTGGATAATACCACAGGGAGAAAGCAGCTTTGCAGTAGACACAGAAAGAGTCAACCTGGAACTGGCAAAAATGGAAGTAATTACTCCATGTTTTTAAAATACTTTGACGATGAAAATTATAATTAGAAGGGAATAATCACAAGTGAAAACTTAGAAGCACACAACAATGTTAATGAGGCAGACTGAACTATCTGGGAAACTAAAAAAGCTCCCTGGGTGGAGGGACAGCTACTTCTCAAGGTCCTTACTCAAACCAGGACTGTGAAATCCACAAACTTGGCTTATTGAACACAAAGTTTTTGTGAGAGAAACCTGCTGAATTGATGCATTGTTTCTTCTCCTATAAGATGTAATAGGAAGGACACTGGCAACCTCTCTTGGAATATAAGCAACATGCCTCTAAAAAGAAATAAAAATTATCTAAAACTTACTGGCTCTTGATGAGGAAAACATGGTACCGTAACTAATTACATTAAGGTAATTGAGGATACACGTAATATTTTAGGTAAGACAGCACCCACTCCTCTTACTTTTTAATGTCCTTGCAAACCAGCCATTCCACATCAGGAAGTGGGGTCCCCTCTGCCAAGCATCTCACTGTCTGCCCACCTGTAGTGCCATGGTGATCATCCACAAGGGCTGAGATCAGAGCTGGAACTGGGAAGGAGTCAGGAGTTTGTTAAAATATTTGTCAGCGTTTACAAAAAAAACCAACTTGAAATTCAAAGCAGGACAGGTATTGTTTGGCCAACAGCTTAGCAATAGCTAGAGACCCAGACTCATCCCGGAAGTGCTTATCTCCCATAGGACAGCTTGGATCTTAGGCTAGAGCCATGAAAAAGAAGTACTGCGGTTTTGCCACGTCCTCAAGTCATACTGAATGAGCTATCGCCCTGCTGTCAGCTGGAATAACTTAGCTGGGAGAATAAAGTTTCTTTTTGGCTCAAGGCCAGTGCAGAAGTGAAAGCCAGGATCAGAGTAAAAGAGCTCGAGGGGACCCAGCACACACACACTCCTCCGCAGACCCTGGTTCATGCCTTTTTTATATCTATACCCCAGTGTGTAAGTGCATCAAGTCTTTGCTGTGTGGCATCAGTTATGGTGGGAAAGGCTGTGGGAATCCTTACCTTGTATTAGCAAGGAGAAGGTGTATCTTTTAACCTCGTCTTCATTTTCAGCAACCAAAGTATAGTATCCACTGTCTTCTTCCTTGGCCCTTATCAATTTTAATACACTCTGAAACCTGCAGAAATGCAAGTTTTGTTTGTACTTTTAAAGCAGTCATAAAAAATCACTTTGGTGAAACATATAATGTGGGTATGTTGAGATTATAACATAGGGGCATTTAGCATTTCTAGCATGCCTTTACATGAAGTCATTACTCAAGTGGTAAATAACTACCAACATAAAACTGAGAAAGAAGTGGGATTAGTTATTTTCTGCAGGGACCTGACAAAGCCCTGATTTTACTGGAAACAGCTAGAGATTATTGGTATGCAGACATGTTGAAGGGAATGAATAGGTTTAGTGCTCAGAGACCTTGAAGAGGTTCGTATTATGAAGAGAATAAGAAGAGGCAGATTACACATTGCCCTTTACAGTAGAAAAGAAATAAATTATTTTTAAATGCCACTAAAGAAGAAGCAACAAACTGAGGTGGAAAGAGAGCAGGAGCAGCACCAGGTTTTTGGGGAGGAACTCAAGTGTCAGAAGGTTTTTACCTTGTTTCCTGGACTCTGTTAGAACTAGTAACAATCTCAGTAAGATTTTCAATCAGAGTCACATTATCCTTCAACCAGTACATTTTTGGTGCTGGGTAAGCCTGCACATCAACAACAAAGTTTTTGACTTCATGCAGGTTGACAGCTTCCAGAGGGCTAAACTGAGGCTCCAGGTGAACAAAACCTTTGTCTGTAAAGGAAAAAGCCTTGCGTAAACAGCACTGTGCAACATTTTTCAAGAATGGTGTTTTCCAATGCGTTAGTAATTTGGGACACTAAAATCAAACTATACCATGAACTGTAATGACTACTTTCTTATTTTCCTTAACCTCCTTGGTTGCATGCCGAGCAGTACATTCATAATCCCCTGTGTCTTTCACTGATGCCTCAGGAATGGTCAGAGTGTAAACCAGTTTCTGTGATGGGACTTTGATATCATCAAGTTTTATCAGACCTTTTTCTTTCTGTAGTTTGGAGAAAGAAAAAAAAAACCTTGCTTAAGTAATTGAGCTGAAAACATATCATAATCTAACCAGATGTTACATTCTGCCTCCTCTCAAAACAAGAATAATTTACTGAAAAGGAGAAGACTCCTGTGAGTAAAAGGGTGGTGAGAATGGCAAACCACATTATCACAAGAGGCTGGAACAAAAAATATTCCTGGGCTAGTTTTGAAAGGTGGCATATACCAGGGACTATGACGTGTAAGATGGAAAATGGAACAAAACTTTCTTGAATAATTTTTCTCTTGGACTCCTAACTCAAATAAAACATGGGATTTGTGTTCACAACCAGGTACACTTCAATTACTTCGTTTCTTCAGTGACCAGACTTTTTACATGGGATACTCTGAAATTGCCTGGGACGGGCTCTAACCAAGTTTCAGTGAATAAAATTTTTCACTGCAAAAATATGTCACACCAGCTTGAAAATTTTCAAGGTTCTCCAAAAGTTTTAAGATTTTCTTACTAGATGTTTCTCATTAGTGAATAATTACAGTGACTCTAAGAGTCATTTCAGTTTATACCTGCATAATGAAGAACACTTAAGAGTATATGATTCTTCATGGTCCTTTATTATGCCTGAGAACCAGAGTTTAAGAGAACCATTTTAGAGGTTCAGACCTTCAGCAGCAGAGCTCTACTGAGATGTCCAACACACCTAGATCTTTCCACTTTCACATTTCTTTTTTTGAAGCAGCACAAGACCTGAAAGACAGATCCTCAGAGGACGGACTGCTAGCCATACCTCACTTTCCTCTCATGCTTTGCATACTTACTAACAGCAAACTCTAACTTTTGGGATTGACTTTCCTTTATGATAACTTAAAATTCAAAGAGCTTACTTTATTTTCCCTCCTCAGCTGTCCTCATTCAGATAAGAGAAGAATATATTACAACTCCACCCTCTTCCCCAGTAAGTAACTAGAAATATTGAGGGGAAAAAAAAAGAAAAAGAGATTTACCACTTTCCCGGGATAATTCCACTGTAAATTAACCACCTCATTGTCAAAGACCACACAAGTTACTACGATGGTCTCGCCTGTTTTGTAGACAGTTTTAAGAGCTTCAATTTCAACTGGAAGCTGTGAAGTAGCTAAGAGAAGAGAGAGAGAGACCTCGTTTAGTTTTAAAAAGAATGCTCTTTTCACATGGTACAATTTCAGAGGGAGATTCCATTTCACTTCTTCTACTGAGGAATTATCTGAAAAATTCAGTAAAATTACTGCTGATCTATACTGATATAAACAATTCATATTTAAAGGATGAAGTGTACAGGCATTAAGTTCAATCCCACAAAGAAATGATCCACTCATAAAGTTTCAATTAGAAGTTCCTATCTCAAATGCCCCTGTGAAAAGTCATTCAGTGTAAAAGAAATCTCCCATTTTGCTGATTAGTGACTGTCTTTAAGAATCCCTTGCTGGCCAGGAAAAAAGTTTTCAAAGTAATTGAATCATGATGTTTTTCAGGCCACACAAGGTTCTACAATTCAAAGCCACCAAGAAATGCCAGCCTTTTAAGTTATGTTTCATCAAATAAGATGAAAATACATAGACTACAGAAGTCTTTTCTTGCAACCATTTGGGAGAGAGAGAGGAGATGGGAGAGGAGATAAAGTTAGGGACACTTTATTCTTAGCAAAATTAAAATTAATTCTAAGTAAACTCACAACTAAGTAACTGGCAATACTGACAGAGGAGCAAGGAGCTCATCATTGGGGAAACGTGATATAACCATGTGTTGCTGGTGCTAATATGGCTCTTACAGTGTGAAGAAAGAACACAACTACTTTTTTTATTTTAAACGAACAGAAATAGATACCTCTTATAATATAGACGAGAAACTCATCAGACTTGAACTCCACGCCTTTAGCCACTGTTTTGCATGTGTATGAGCCCGCAGGAAAATTCCCTATGAAGCCTTGTTTGGTGTCATATAAAGCATTCACAGCCTTGTCTAAGCTGTCAGTTAAAGTCACTTGAGCATCTGGGTCACTTGTCCGACAAGGGATAACTGTGGGATCACCTTCTTCTACTAGGATGAACTGGTCTTCTGGTATAGAAGGAACAAAAGGCATGTCTGGGTCTGTAAAAAACAAGATGTAGTATTACACTGTCTTGTTTGTAGCAAGCCCACATACAAGAATTGGATGTCAGTGCCACTTATAGGTCATAACTGAAATTTGTAAAGTTCATTATCCCAGTTTTTCAGAGATTGCAGGTAAGGCTTGCTAACTGAATGCAGTATCTCATTTTAGCTATTTGATGTGACATATAGTGAGACATTTCTTCTAAGCACAAAACAAGAAAGGACTTGGGCTCCTTTGTGACAATTCAGGGTGCAGGATGAAAAAGACAAAAGATCCTCCCACCAAAATGCTAAGTGTTATTAATCAGCAACTCACTCATTTTAAGTTAATTTTTTTTCCTATGGTATTTGTAGCTATCTACTAACCAATATATAAGCAGTGAAAAAAAAAAGTAAAATGAAAATCCAACCACATTCCAAGTCAAATAAAGTAGAAGTCAGTTTCATGTTGTTTATGTTGAATGCCACTAAAGCCACAGTTCATCAAAAATAGTTCAAGGTACTTATCTTCATGTATTTCTAACATGTCCAACATTACAGTTATGAGACATAGTTAATTATGGTCACAGCATGTGGTTTTCAAAATATGGTATTCAACTAGGAAAAAAGCAAACAAACACCTGGTAGTTTTATTTCTTTTAAAGTCAACAAAAAGCATGCCAACTTTCCTACCCAGCCAATCCAAAGTCTGAGTTTAAAACATAATTGCATAACATTATGCATAAAAAGCATAGCCCTCCATTTGGCCATTCAGAATAAACAAATAATCCTTGCTAGCCTGAAGCTTCTGTGCAAAGCTTTATAATAAAATTTAATAAATAGCAATCCAAATCCCTCCAACAATAGACTTTCTGCTGCACTGGCAGGCTCTTTGTAGCAATATTCCAAACACAGCGCTCCATTCCAAAGACACTGCCAACTCCATGTATTCATTTTCTCACTGTAATTTAAAACAGAAACAGGATTCACCTAGTTTGGTTCTCTGTGTGCTGTTAGTGAAAATAGGATATTGTGTGAAGTCCTAACGTAATCCTCCCTGGCTAAAGTGGGTTGCTACCACCCATTGCCCTCCTAATTCATTGCAGAAAAAACAATTGTAAAGACAAAGTTTAGAGTGGAAACAGAGACATCCTCTATAATTTGGAGAAAAGGATATGTTTTTGCATTTATGACATCTTGATGGTTAGAGAGTGGAAAAAATTACAGGGTGTCTCTGCCTGGCAATTCTGGTAGGCTGATGTCTAGAGGCTTTTGAAAACCAAACTAAAAAGCCCTCTTGAAGAAATCTTCAATCTCTTGCCTTTATATTCCTTCACTGTGTGAGTTACAAGACTACTTAACATAAGAAAACCTCTTCTGGTGATTTGGTTAGAGGTGTTTGGAAATCAAGATACACGTGCTAAAGCCGGCAGCCTTTGCTGAAACATCTTGCTTCAAGAACAAATGCAAACATTTTACATTTGTTGTAAGAAACAGAGAAAAAGTCTTGGAAGAATCATTGTCCTTGAATCACACAACACCACTGCAAAACAGCCTTTAAAACAGGTCCTGTTACTACTTCCTGACTTTTTACCCTTCCAGAGTCTCCTTTGCCATTATAGACATCATCTTCTTCAGAAAACACTGCAGTTTTGCAGGATGATTTGCAATCTCTTCTCTCTTTTGTTTCCTATTATGAATATTTGCTGCAAATCAAGTGGCTTGATCTTTTCTGGCCCTACAGTATTGCCCCTCTCCCCCTGAACCCCAGCCAATGCCGAGGAAACATCCAGAAAGGCCACCAGTCATGGCTCAGCCTCTGGTGCCTATCTCAGCTATGACAATAACGATTTTCATCGAGTGGAGAGTGTGGAAAACATTTAAGCAGATTTCCAGTCTGAACAAGGGGTTGGAAGAGAAGTGCTGGGAGTAGGCACTCCCAAAAAGAGGGGATGCCGTTTCTTCTGAATGTAACAGGTTTTCCATCACTAAAGAGAAATGTAGCACAGGGCCTGGGAAGGCTGTGTTTGCTTTGAAAATTACAGGGCACTGCGTGGTAGCACCATGCTTTTAATCTTGCATCAGACCAGCCAGCAAGCACACTTCTTTCCTGCCCTTCTGACAGTCACCCCCGAGATATCTCTGTTGCTTTACTCACCCCCGAGATATCTCTGTTGCTTTACTCTTCCCAGGCCATGTGGACATCTCAGCTTTTTCTAGATCTCAGTTCAAGCCTAATTCAGGTTAAGAACAAGATATGGCCTTCCTCATCTGGCAACTGCTTTAGTATCGTACATGGCACTGATTCAGTCACTACACATCCCAAAATACCCATTCAAGTCCTCCCTGAAAGGACTGGCATTTATGTTGATCCCCACCTGGGAGCCAGGCAAACCTGAAGGCTGGACGTACACATACAGCTGAGCTGACCCGGTCACCAAGGTCTACTAACCAGCCCCTGGTGGTCAGAAGACCTCAGGTCTGAACTTGTGAGTTCATCATTCTTCTTGAGAACTAAAACTCTCACCAAAAAAGTGAAAACCCATAAAACCACAGAGGAACATATCCATAGATTCACAGGGGCTGGTCTTGATTTGTATGTTAGGCAGTGGCCTTCGGGTCAATTTCTCTTCCTCTGAGATGAAAATTGCCACCAGCAATACACCTCTTCTGAACATCCACAGCTCACCTCTCCCATCCAAACCTCCAAGTACAGCCCTGCCATCCTGCACTTACCAGGCACATAGATGTAGATGTCCTTCCCATCCACTTCCCCATCCTCCACTTGTGTGTGGTTATAATAGCAAACATACAAGCCTGTATGAGCAGCTGAGGCATTTACTACTTCGAGCACTGTCACGAAGAAGCCACTGTTGTTTTCTTCATGTCTGATGTCTATCCTGTGACTTCCTTCGGTCACTGGGTACTGCCAGCTCACTTCACTGTCTCCAGAGCATTTGAGTGTGAAATTGGAATTCAGCTGTACCACCATTTCATTCCTATTGGGAACAATAGTCGGCAGAGGAAGCTGGCAAAATGTTAAGAATGGTCCTGCAAAAAGACACAAATAAATATCATATGAACTCACAGAACAGCCTCAGCATGGGGACGTGAAAGGAAGCAGACAGGATCCAGAGCAGCTATTTTTCTGACTATTTCAGATCTGCTGATGTCCCAGGAAATTTGCCCTTGTCAAAAGGCAGAGCTTTGCCCAAGGGATGGCAAATGGTTTTCCTTTGAAATGTTAAGTGTTTGCTTGCTGACTTCTGTTTGTCAAATCAAGAGGTGAAAGACAGACAGAGGTTAAGTTAGAGATAGCTCCCAATTCACACCTTAGCTTTCCAGCCCCAAAGGTGGGCAGACTTTGTTGCAGACCAGTGAATCCCACACCCTGGCAGTTGGGTTACAGGTATCTCACAGCTTCTTACAGACATGATCAGGAAGCCAGCAGTCCTGTTAGCCTTTGAGTAAGCTCACAGCTGAAAGTTAAACACCACTTCCCAAGACTAACACCTGCACTTTACATCTGATTTCTATTTGTGCAGAGGGCCAGAGCAGGGGCTTAGACTGAAAAATTGTGCATCAGGTCTACCTCTAGCCAAAATGTACAGTTTTATAGCCAGATAAAACTGCAATCCACCGAACTAGATGTTGTAGATGGCACTGGTTTTCAGATGCAATCTCCAATTACAGGCTCAGGTTTGCAAGTCTAGGTAATTTGTAGGTGGGCTCATAACAGATCCAAATCCAAAAGGAAAATTACAGGATCTACATCCTAAAAGAATGGGGAATTCACCAAGCAAATACGTTTGGTGTTTCAGTCTACCAAATGATCTGTACAAAATAGATAGGGTAGTCCGTGATAAACAAGCACCTAGGCTCACAGTGTGAAATAGCCACTCAGCAATAAATCAGCATCAGGAGTCCAGACTGTCTTTGAAACCATTTTCCACTCCTGCACAAAGTTACCTCAGCCTACAGACCCTCTCTATATTTGGCACCCTGTGGCAAAGCCTGCCCTCCCCTCCTATCACCCTTCACTCGGCAGATGTTGGGAGCTGGGCAGGCGAGTGCGGTTCAGTGGTGCAGAGTGGGAGGATGCGGGGAGCCCACACAGGCAGCCCCGCCTGCACCATGCTGCTGCAGAAACCCCAGCAGGGCACTTGGGACAGCTGGAGGTAGGCAGGCGCACTTTCCCTGCGCAGTCAGAAGAATTGGGTGGGAGGAGGTTATAGCAGCATAGGAGTGCCGAAGTGGCCAATGTGGGCCAGCAAAAGTACTGCCTTCTTAGTAGGTCTTGTCTTAGCTTACCCAAGGAAAAGGCAAAAAAACCATGTCTGTAGCCAGCTGGCAACCATTTGGTATTTGTTATTATGGGCAGAATAAAAGCAAGTTTAAATATAAATTTATTAAGAATTAGGGGTGGAGAGGCTTAGAGGACTGAGAAACATTACCTGTAAGAAAACATCCTAGGATCAGGAACATCCGTGGGGAAGTACCCATAGCTGCCAACAACTGAAACAGAAAGGAGACGGAAAGAGAGCCAGTTAATGGACTGATAACTGCATAAGACTTAGCAGGACCCCTCTTCTGCAATGCCCAAGTACAACTTCCCACCACTCCTCATGGTACCATGAAGAGAAACTACCCGGGGACCCCAGCTCACACTCACAGCCCATTGAGACTCACACCACTGCCCATGAGATACATGTGGCCACAGACAGACTACAGGCAGCTAAGGCACCATAACCCCTTCTTTCAACTGGCAGTGTAAGGAAACAAGTCCCAGTGTAAGGAACCAGGTCCCGGTATATCAATATCCCCTTTCAAATGACCTGCAAGCAGCTCTACTGTCCACTACAGCCTCCAAGACTGAGCCTACAGAAACACCCCTGCACAGAGGCAGCTCCCTTGCAGGCATCAATAAGGATGCAACAGCATCAGGCAGCAAGTTCTGACCTTTCAGCTGCAAGTGTTTTTTATGGGAGAAAAAGCACATTTGAAAGCCACTCTTATTACAAATGGTACAATCCCAAGTAATATTTCTGTTTTGCTATTGTACACATGTATATATATAGCTTACAGAATACAATGGTGCTTATTGCCTATTTAGCAGGAATTCCCTTGATCAAGCAACAAGCTATTTAAAACATATGCTGAAATTTTCTAATGAAATAAATCCACTACAGACTGTAGGCCAGCACTGCTACTCATATAGCATCTCTTCTCCCCGACAGTGTGGAGAGTCATAGATCACATGCAATTATTGCAACTTTCAAACACATAATCCTAAGGCATCTGTCTTGTAGAAGCAACAACAGCAGTAAGCATCTATGTAATTTTTGTGCCATCTAACGACATTTCTACATAAAACCCTCAAGCATCCTGCTAGGTAACTTCTAAAGGAGAAGTTCCTACAATCCCTACTCCCATTGAAATCAACAGATGTTCTGCTGGTAACTTTAGTAGCAACTGGATTTGCCCAAAAGACAATATAAATTAAAAAAACACTGCATGGAAGAGCCCCTAACCTGAAACACAGACCAAGGAGTTAAATAAAAGATGATGTACCAAGACAGAGGCTGTTTTTCAAAGGTTCTGGAGAGTTTCTGTTCATCCTCTAGTATTCAGTTCCTGATGCTGAGACAGCAAAACATGTAGGTGCAACTAGTTGTTACAACTCTGGCATTGCCGTGTGGGAGTTAAATGCTTACAACATGCCGAGGAGGAGTGTTTCTGAATTAGTCCTGCTTTCCTCTGTCAATGTGTGGAGCAGACAGCACTCATTGCAAAGCAAAAGTATTTGATACTCAAATCAAACATAAAGGTCTCAGAAGCAGGATTACAAGACTTACAAACTACAAGCCTCAAAAACATGTACAAACAATTTCTGAAATTCAGCTAAAAATATTTCAGCAGAGACAAGACCTTTTGCCTGATTCTTCAATTGACAATAATTGCCATGTGTTTATGTATCTGTGTCTCATTGATAACAGACTCTTGGATATCAAAGAATTCCCTCAGTTTCAGCTTCCTTACTCATTTTTATCACATTCATATCCTGTAATTTTTTCTGATAAAGTAACCCACTGTAACTCTTTAAAGACTTACCATGGTCTGCTTAATTGATCTAACTCCTAGCCTTCCAAGACCCAAAAGATGATGTTACCTCACCGTCTGCCAAGTTCCCTCCCTTTTCTCTCTGAAAATACAGCATTCTCCCCCTTTTGTGTTGTTTTACCAGGCTGTTCAGTGCAAGTGATGCAGCACAGGAGGAGAAAAAACAAAGCTAGCTTATCTTTTGCATACCAGAAGCTCTGCTGAAGTGGACTAGCATTGTTGCAGAGCTGTCTGTGTAAGCGAGGACTGAAGCCCCATGACTTACTGGTGTAAGTACATGTGATGGCATTTCCAAAGTGCTGTTTTGAACTTGCTGTCTTGGTTAGGCTGTTGCTGAAATCAAGGAGTGTCTCAACCTAGTTTAAAAACACAGTGACTTAACTAAATTTGCTTTCTCCATCTGGCTATTCTTTCACAACCCAGAGCTTTGATCTTTCCTCAATGACCCGTTAATGTCATCAAGACCAGAGCAACACTTCCTCACTGTGAAAGATAGAATAATGTACTGAGGATTCACTGTCATCTGTATTCAAAATCTATTTTAACTGAATTTAGTTACATCATGAATCTGACTTAAGCATGATGAAGTCCCATCACCAGCATATCCTCACACATTATTGCCAGACTCAAGGTTTAACATGGGCGCAATTTCACACTTTAGGGCATGAGAGAGTTTGCTTATGCCCACAACACCAAGCAGGAACAGTTATCCCCGGTTTTGTTTATTTACAATCGCATACATTTTTGTGTGCACTTATTTAGTTTTTTACCTTCCTTATGGCAGATCAATTATCTTTGTCTTCAACTATCCAAATCTCAGCCCTGGATAAGCACATCAGGTTCAGTTCCTAACACTGGTCCATCAATCCATAACTTGGTACAGCCTCACTGAAGCCAGTAGCTTTATGCAAGCTGAAACCCAGCATTAACAGAACATATACAATGTAAGTTTGAGCCAACCTTAATTCCCTGCATATCTTGGACTTTGCTAGCTAATACATAAACATGTACACGTAGAGTAAAAGCTAAGTGATGCCACGAAAGCTTTGCCAAATTCTTTGCAGGGGATTGCCTGGCGTAAAACAGTCATTGGATTTGTATAAATTTTCAAAGGATCTGACTGAAATTCTAGTATGTCTGTTGTGCTCTTCAGTGATGAAAAAAAAAAACAAAAACCAACCAGCAACCAACCAAACAAAAACAAACCAAAAAAAACCCCAGAAAAATAACATCTGAAGAACTTATCAGCAAGGAGTCAGTTTTCCAAACACTAACTGTCAACTGCTGGTTTACTACCAAGTAAGGTTTCATTGACTGTACCACAGAAGAAAAGGTAAAATCAATGTCCAGAAAGCCAATGGAAATATGTGTTTAAAAAATTATTATATTCCTATGTGATTGCTCTACATGACCTAAAGAGAAAGAGAGGAAGAGGAACCAGAAGAGCCAATGGTACACATTTTTTTCGTACTGCTGTAAATTAACGGAAGACCTCTTTCAAGAGAGAAAACTAGTCCATCTTCCAGAACACTGCAAACTACTGGGCTGATTTCCTGCCAGCTACCCAGTCACTACAGTTCATCCTCTGGGCCACATGATGGCAATGTTGATCCACAATAACGAACCAAATGTCTTGTCCAATAGAATGCAACGCTAGTCTCCAACGTAGTAGATAGAATCTAAAAATCTAGGTCTCCTAGATCAACTTAAAATTCAAAATTCTTGCATTTTAATTTCATGTGATTTAAAAAAAAAAATAAAATAAAAGCAAACTGGTCCCACTTACTCTATATTTACATAAGGGATAGAACAGTTGGGTTGCAGATCTTGGCATGTAATGATATGATTACCCTTGCTATGAGAGGGCTGGGTAATTTCAGTGGTGATTTTGTCAGAGTGGCAGTCTGTCCTTCTGGGAAAACTGATCTTTTCCAGGAAGAGTTAAGGGAAGCCCAAGAAAAGAAAGAAATATTTCCATCTTGTGGTATTTGTCAGCATCTGAATGTAAATATTCAGGCAGGACCTCCTGAAACGTTTCTTAGTTCTCAATTCCCAGATTGCAAACTCAATTGTCTGCAAGAGCAGTGCTGCCCTGCAGCAGTAACATGGGGCTCTGAAGGTGTCACTGGCAAAAGGTTTAAACAACAAAAGAAAAAACCTTCAGTGAAAAAGACTGGTATAAACATTCTCCAAAAATTAGGTTTGTTCCTCATCCCTTTACAAGTATTTGAATCCAGCATAGCCTGTACACAGGAAAAACTATGCATCAAGAAGTGCCCAAGAAATAACTATGCATCAAGAATTGTCCAGTGCTGGGCTCTTACATACAGCGATGGTTGCCCTCTAACCCAAATTCTTCAGCCTAACCCTCAAGGAAAGAGTCCCTCAGTCTAGAAGCTAAAGGTGGGAGGGGAAATTGCAAAGTCTAAATTTTCCCACTTGATCCAAAGAGGATTTTCCAGACTGTCTCAGCAAACAGAAAAGAAAACAAACAAATAAATAAACAAACCAGAACAAAACAAAGAAACCCACCAACACCAAAACTGTCACTTCCAAGGAGTACACCTCACTTGTGTTCTCAGAATCAAAGAACACGTCAGATCCCAACTCATGTTAAGAAGCATTGTGTGGAAAAAACTATCCATATCTGTTGACCACAGGAGCTAGGAAGCCTAGTTGTTGCAAACTATTCCCTTGGGTGCCCATGTAAAGCTTTATTAGCTTGAAAGAAATGAGTCAAGCAGGAGAGCAAGGCAAGAGGGAGAGAAAGGACAGCTTGCTTTGTGGCTAAGGGAGTTTTTTTAAATTATCAGCAATTCTTGCCTACCACCAAGAAAAATCACCTCTCAGAAGTCATTCTTGTGTCTTTAGGTCTTTAAAAGAAGTAAAGAAAACATCTTCTATTAAAAATTTTAGTGTTCACGTGCGAAAGTGCCATTGTGGTCATGATGAACTAAGAACGCAAGCAAGGCAAGGATTATATCAAGTTATACATTTAAGCCTCATTCTTTAGACCAACTGGTGTAGCTGGTAATAAGCATCAAGGTCTGGACTATGCAAGACTTCTTCTGTCTATATTCATTGTGCTTGAAACCTAGCTCGATGCTGCAGTACAGAAGAGAGGTATTTTATTAAAATATTTATTACTTCCTGCTTTCTTGAAACCTAATACTTATATATTACCCTCAGAACCACATGAAGATTTCCCATACATTAACAAGCTAACAACAGTAAAGATAGCCCCAATGCCAAATGGCAACTGGACTGGCACACCTCCTGCTCTTCAGTGCCTGGAGAAGAGTACCAGAACAAGGGATCTCTTAGAAGCAGCAAGAGAGTGCCTGCAGACTGACAGAGCTGGTTTACTTGTGGACTCCTAAATCCCAGTGTTTTGTGAGGTCTCATTTTTCTTCAAACTTTTTTTTTCCAAGCTTTGAGGTTGGCTGAACCGCTGTTTAGCTGAGGCCGTTCTAAAATGTTTATTGCTAACTAGAAGTTAAACCCGAAGTCCCTTGCTGGGAGATCTTTCTAGATCATTTCTAGACCCAGAGTTAAAAGTCGGATCTCCACAGTTCAGATTTTGATCAGCCGATGACAGAGGAATCTTTGATGCCTATCTTCTTGTTTTGATCCTGTCTCTTGCCCCATCCAAGGACACAGAGTTTAGTCAGCTGAGCTGGGAACCCAGCTGGGCTCTGCATCGGCCCTGGGAGATGCCAAGAACATAACAAGCCACCCCGCTTCCCCGTGCGTCCCGTCGGGGAGGCAGCGGCCTTCTACAGCCAGCCAGAACTGGGATGTGGATGGTGGTGGGGGGCTTACGCACACACTCAAGCCCCCATCAGGCTGCAGGCGCTTGACAGACCCTGTCTGCCCGCGGGTAACCCAGGCAGCAGCCCCCAGGGAACGGGAAAGGGCACTGCCGCGACTCCTGTTCGGTCCGCCGCCCCTCGGCGGGCCCGACGGCTGGAGCCGCTGCAGATCAAAGGCTGCCCAAGACACCGAGCAAACCTAGCAGAGATGGAAGCTCCCAGCCACTTCGCTGTTTGTCTGGGAAACAATAGGAAAGCCTTTGCCAAGCTGGAGAGACTTTTTTTTTTTTGTAATGCGAGGTAGCCAGGAAAAGAAAAGTAGGGGAGACGGAGAGGAGCAGAGCAAAGACGTGTCTCCCTACGGAGCTACGACCCGGCGTTTCTTCTCCAGCCCTCTCCCTCAGGTGAAGCACGAACCCCGAGGGCGCGGGGTCTGGAGAGGGTGCGGAGTGGGACCGACGTGGTGCCACACCTGGGAGCTGTGGGACCAAGAGAGAGCGATGTGTCTGCAGCCCCGGGAACGGATCCGTCGGTCCCCGTAAGGGCCGAGGCGATGCCCAGCCCTCCCCGGGCATGCAGCCTTGGGTCCCGGAGGAGCGCTAGGAAACCGGAGGTTTCCAAGAGACGCGCCGAAAATGCCGTCGATGGGGCGCTGGAAACATGCTCCCGGCGCGGGTGGGGGCCAGGGCATCGCCCCCGCCTCTGCATCGCAGCCTCCTCTCCGACGGGGTGCCGGCGAGCCCCGGGGGCTGGCGGCTGCGCCCTGGGACTGCTGCTGCCTCCCTAGATCTGTCGCTGCTGGCTCCAGAAAAAGCTGTCCAAGTCCTGTTGTCTGGAACGGCTCCTGAGCTGCGGGATCCGCGTCCAAAAATGTTGAGCAATACCGCGGACAGCCAAAAAGCCATTTCCTACTTGCTCCTAGGACTTTTCCAGGGGACTCCAGCCTGGCAGAGGCTGGCAAGTTTGCAACTCCGCGCTTAACAAAATCCAAAAGTTGGCCGCGAAGACTTTGCCCTCCCCCGGGGTAGGAGGCAGTGCGGTCCAGCAATCCGGCGGGACATGCAGCAGGGCTGGCGCTCCCGTTGCGAGAGGGACTGTAAGCTGGAAAATCTCCAGGTACCAGCCCTGCCTAAATTCAGCATCTTCCCTGTCGCTGAGACATATGAAAAAAAGACGGGGCTAGCAGGGATGGAGATCGGGTCCCCTTGGGCGTGTTGTGTACGTGCTCGGGATCTCGGGGCATTTTAGGCTACTGGGTCAGGGGGAATGAGGTGAGAAAGGGGATCTGAAGAGGGGAAGGTAGTGAAAAACAAAGGGTGGGGGAAGGGACGGGTGAGCAGCGGGGTGAAGGAAGCGAGGGATGCGAGAAGAGAGGGAGCCGCTTACTTTGTCGGTGCGCTTTCCCACTTTCCCCCCCACGGGGCGGACACCGCCGCTGCCCACGGAGCCCCGGCAGGTCGCTCCCACCCCCGCGGCAGGAATGCGGCGCGGTGGCCCCCGCCGTCCCAATGTGTTTGTCATTAGCGCTACCCGCGCTCCTCGCCGCCGCACCCCGACGGCCGGCACAGCGTCTGCTCCCCGCTCCCCTCCGCGGGGCCGCCAGCGCCCGCCGACTGCGCCCTGCGGGAAGAAGCCCCACGCCTATCTCAGAGCATCGAGGGGGAAAAAAAAGGGAAAAAAAAAAAAAAAGAAAAAAAAAAGAAAAAAAAAGGTACCCCCCCTGACAAATAAATAAAGAAAAAAATAACAAGATAAATCAGGAAAAAAACGTGAGAGTAAAGGTGTAAAAAAGAAAAAGGTGGGGAAACTGCCCCTCATCTCTTACCTTCTCCTTTACAATCCGCAGCCCCAATCCTGCAGATTGTAAAACATCCAAAATATGTCCACGTCTTTTGTGACTTTCCCCGCTCAGCCGCGCTCTTTCCCTCCCGCTTGCCCTCCCTCCCGATCTGACTGTAATGGTCTCACAAACCGCGTTCCGTAATTGATTCAATGTTATAGTCCATCCTTCCAAAACTAATCATTTGCTTTAAGTAAATAGCTGTCAGGAAATGAAGCCCCCCTCAGGCCCCTTCAGAATAAGAGCTGTCCTGGCTCGCCCGGCGCCCCCAGCCCCGCGGCCGGAGGCGGGCGCGCCGGCGGGAGGCTCTTACGCAGGCAGGGGGGCCAGTCTCTGCCTCCAGATTTCACCAGGCTCGCAGGGGAGGGGGAGGTTAGCCATATGGCAGGGGCGAGGGGGAGGAAAGGGGGAAGCGGGGAGTTTTTGCGCTGCAGGGGGAGAAAATAAAAAAAAAAAAAAAAAACCCAACCCAAAAAACTTTTATGAAAACTCAGAGAGCTCCCAGTTTCATGAATGAGTCTCAGACCCGCCAGGACGGTGGGTCTGGTGCCGAGCTCGATGTCCACTGTCACAGTGCGAGTTTATGGACGGGGAGTTTGATCTGGAAACGAATTCGCGGCTTCCTCCTGTCCTTTGTACACCGCTGAGCTCGGGTTTGGGCTAGAGAGATGGATGGACGGCCGTGAGCCAGCCAGGAGCAGGAAGCACTGAGAGAGAGGGGGAGAGACGAATTACTAACATTTATGAATGAAAGACACAACGAAAGGTAACCTTCAGCAGGAGCCAGCCCCCCCAAACCCCGCAGCTCCGACTGGACCGAGAACGCTCTTCTCTTCGTCTCTGCCTTCGCTTTTCCCAGCGCAAACAGACCCTAGTAATAACCAAATCAGGGGCACGGCAAGGGCCAGAGGTGCCGGTGGAGGCGCGGGCAGCGCACGTCCGAGCCCGTCCTGTTTGAACACGCTCCAGACGGAGCTTTGATCCCCGCCGGGGAATCAGCGCTGGGTATCTCTGCTTTGTTGGCCGTCGCTATCTGCTGGCGATAAGGGGTGGCCGAGGGAGCTGTCGGGGAGCTGCCCTTGCCGCCCTCCTGCTGTAGGCTCCGTGCGGAGCGAGGCGAGCGCGGCCGGCGGGACGAGGCGATGCGGCGGCCGCGGGAAAGGGGGCAGTGCAGCCCCAGGAACGGAGCGGAGCGGAGCGGGTCCCTGCGCGCCGCCTGCCTCCTGGGGAGGGTACCGGCCCTAGATCTGCGCCCCGGGGCTTCTCCTGCTTCCTCCCCTCCCCAGTCTGGCATCACCACCACCCGCATCTCTTTTTCCCTTTTAATATTAAACAAAAGAAAAGTTTGTTCTCAAAGTCAAGAGCCAAGATCCAGTGGTTTTTCTCTTTACTAAGTGAAGCAGAATTAAGCCTCTGAAGCGAAGATGCCCCGGAGGGAATGGGTACAGAAACGAGAACCGACTCCCATGGAACCGCGCTCAGGCTGGGGTACCCCTGGCTGGGCTCGCAGGGTCCCCGGTGGCGCTCCCGGCCCTTTGCACTCCCTCCACTAGTGCATCCACGGCTCGGGTGAGTGCACAACCCCGCTATTGCTTCCACATGTTCCTCCAGGAAATCATCGGAGTCAGAACTGTGAGCAGCCCCTGGTCGGAATGCTAACAGGATACCGTAATGCTTGTGAATAAACAACAGGCTCCCAGTGAGTCAAAAGTATGGCAAAAAAAAAAATCTCTCCAAAACCAAAACAAAATAAACCAAAATCCAAAACTAAACAACCAAAAACAACACGGGGGGGAAAAACTCACACTGTACCCTGGAACTCTGCATCTGGGAGGGCGAGCGGACCTAGTAGCCTGAACCCCTTAATTTTGCAGGGAAATGTTCTATCATGACTTGGATCAGAGCTGTGAGGTCTCGCAAATATAACCCCCGAGAAGATGAGCGTCAACTGTCGGTGCGCCCCGAGGCGATCTTGCAGGATTCGGTCCTTGATGTATCGGCGTGAGCGTGTCTGCTTTAACGTGCGGGGCAGGGGTGGTGATTTCTGGCGAAGTATCATCAGGATGGGTTGTAATGCGAGAGTTACTCTTGCGAAAAGAAAGGAGCAAAATGAAAGGGAAGGAGGCGCCTTCTGGTTGCAATTACCTGGCTCATTTGAATAATGCCTTTGTCATGATCATTATGGAGAGGTCGTTAACGGCTTCTACGAGGGATCTCACAAGACCCAACGAAAAATAAAAATTGCAAACTGAGGGACTGGCAAAGCTGCCTGCCAGGCCAGGTTGACGCTGCAGGCGGGGGCCCGACGGTTTTGCGGGGACAGGGACGGCGATGTCCCGTCGCCCAGATCCCCTTCTGGGGAGCGGTGATACTTTTCCCTTCCCTACGCTAAGGTCCCGGCTGCGCCGTCCCCAAGCCCACCGCCCCGAGAAGGACTGAGCCGGAGGGAGGTGGGCTCTGCCGATTCTCGTCGTTGGGCCGATCCCCCTCCTCAGTATCGGTGGTGTCTATGGATTGGTTCCGCGCAGAGGAGGTGGTAGTTAAAATAAACCCTCCGGGACGTCTGCTGAGCTCTGCCCCCCACCCTGTGTGGTGCAGGGGGGTCCCGTCCAGAGAGACGCGGGGGACGTGGGGTTAGCGAGAGGACAAGCTGGGGGTGGGGGAACTTTTTACCATTGCAGCCCTCTCTCCTCTCCCCTCTCCTCCCGCCTTCCCCTTTCCTGAAGGGCTGGAGCATAAAGTATCCCGCTAGCCTATGTTTATGTGGCAACAGATGGAAGCTGCACACGTCTTTAACAAAACTGCGGTGCCCGAGCTAGAGCCGCTCTCGTCTGTTTATGCTCCCAGTCTACCCCCTGACCTGGATAGGTGGGTGTATGTCCCGCTCCCGGGCCCGCGGCGCCGGCAGAAGCCGGGCATCAGGGGCACTGACGGGGCGGGTTATTATTGCAGGGCGGCTCGCTCGGCTCTCGGAGGCTTCCAGAGTGGCTGGTAATTTTCGAGCCGCCCTGCTCAGCATTCTCCTCCCTGGGGAAATCCCAATTTGTTGCAAGTAATAAGCTCTTTCCTGCGGCTCTCTCCCAAGGGTGAACCATGAAGCGGTTGGTTGGATGAGCCTATTGGACAATGCAATGAGTGGCTCATGTGGGGTCCGAGCGGCCACCGGCGGGACGGTGCAGGCGAGAGGGCCCCGCGGGAAGGCCCGCCGTGGGGCCGCAGCCTTTTGACTGGATGGGAAAACATGTCTGGGTTTGATTATGGTTACCCACGTTCAGCGACGCACGGAATAGGAGTCACCCTTTTTACCTTTTAGAGCAGCTGGTGAAGAGCTGGTGAAGAGCAGCTACAGGGTGGAGCAGAGAGCCCTCAAACCCCTGAGACAGAGAGAAAACAGAGCGACCTATCATAGCTTGTCGCTATAAATCTGTGCTCACATCTGTCGCGGGGGCAGGCGAACTCAGCGGCGAGGGCTTCCTGAAATAGACGGGGACCTAGTCAGGCGACCGCCAAGGCCCCTAGCCCCTCGAGAGATGTGCTCTGCTGGCGGGAGGGCCCTGTGTACATTTGCAGTCCTACCAGGTTTTTATTTGTTTTCGTATTTCCACAAATACAGATTCCCTCATTTTGTTTGTTCAACAGAATCTGGCTCTGAATACCGGGGGTCCCGTGTCACGGGGAAGACAGGGAGCCAGACAAAAGAAATAACTTTGCCCAGCCTGCCCTCTCTAGCCTTTATTTTTATTCCCCACATGGTTGGTTATGGTAGTTCCCCGTGCCCGTCGTTTTCCCACTGAGGCCGCTGCTGCAACGACGTCGAGCTGTTTTCCTCTTATTGTTGCGTTTGGCTTTTGACGTTAAAAGATGCCAGAACAGCCGTGGAAGCCTTATTCTTTGAAAAGCAGGATTTGTTTTTCCTTTTGCTCCCGCCCTGACGTTTTTTTCACTGCGGCAGAATAGATAGCCCGCTTTGGTCCAGAAGCAGCCTGAACCAAGTTTAGGGGTGAGGAAAAGCAAGGCGTTACCCCTCTTAGCCTTTCGCCGGCGCCTGGCTCCGCGCTCCTCTCCACTCCAGTCCCCCAGCCTCCAGGTGGGGAGCCCCAAGCCCCTGCGCTTCTCCGACGGGCGGGAAGGCAGAGTCGAGGCTGCGGGCGCCTGCGGGGTGCGTTCGCAGCCGGTCGAGGGGGTCGGTGCCGCCGCCCGCGACACTAGAGGGCACCGGAGCCCGCGGGAGCAGCCAGCCCAGCCGGGTCTGGCAGGGGGACTGCACCCCGCCGACCGCTGCTGCCTCTGCGGTTCATTGAGCGATCGACCGGCTTTGGAGAGAACGTTGAAGGGAGGCCGTTCTCTCACTCCCGGCAGTCCAAGGGCTCCAGCCCTGTAGGTCCAGCCCCGCAGGTCCAGCCCGGCCCCGAGCCGGGCTCAGCAGCTGGGAGTATGTGGCATGTTGTAAGCAAAGCAGAGAGATAAATTCCTCCCGTGACACAAATGAAAAATTTTCTCTCTGAAATCAAAGCATCTCTTCTGCTGATTCAGCCCAGGTTTCACTTCGGTTCATAATTCCCGAGACCATCATCTCTGCCTTTGTTCTTTCTAGCTGTGGCAATTAATGTATTACAGCAGTACAAAACCACAGTTAGACAAGGCTGCTTTCGTTCTGCAACTATTTACTATTAGTACCAGCTTTGCCCCCTTGGGCTACTGTGCTTGGGAACCCAGCCCTGAGCTCTGCATGGTGGAGCTGGCTGGTGTGGGGGCCACCCCGGGCGTCGTGGTCATGGTCATCCTTGACACGGTGGGCATGGGCCAACTCTGTGTCGATATCAGTCCCCTGGGCTGACCACTCCGCCATACGTTCCCCCCACGTGCACAGAAGAAACAAAATAGGGTGAGCATTACCAAGTGCCAAACTCAGGAGAGACACAACGTCTGTTTACTGACCACCCTGAACTGCTCATGCTCCGAACATGGGATATAATTTTTCTGTTTCATGCCACAGTAGGTTTTCTTCTGATGCTTAGTGATTAACACATGCCTTTGGCATGACTTGCTGTAGAATATCTGGAGCTATGGCCAAGGTTTCTAAATTGTAATTTTCAATCTGTATCCTATCTAATTCTGCAGAGAGCATCTTCTGCCTCAGTTACATGATCGCTTGCCTGTCTGTTGCTGACAATCCTGGAGAGTACTCAGTTATATACACTCCTCTTGAGCAAGGTGGTTACAGAGAGAGAAATGACAAAGTGAGATGAGAGGAAAATGCAGCTATAGGTCCCTGTAGCCACGGATGTAAAGCTACAGTTCAGACTTAGCTTAGTCATGTAAGCTCTAATGCGGCTTGAGAACAGGCAGCATGTAGTTACATTTTGGTTCTTAGATTGCTTGCTCTTCTAGTCAGATATTCTGGTTTTTAATTTGAACTACCTTTTGAGAAAGAGACTAGTGTGGTAACTGGGACAGATTCTGCTTTGTGTAAAGCTAGTGTAAATCTAACTTCAAGGGAAATATTCCAGATTGAATTTGGTATAATTAAGACTATAATTTGGCTCTGGAAGACTTTTCTTTGGCAGTAAAGTTAGAGAAGTACTGAGAAGAAAAATAATTAAAACCAGAACTTTGTGCTCTTTTAAATAACATATGCTATAGGCTCTTAGAATGCATTTGTTCTCCATGACAGCAGTATTTTAAAACTTTCACTTTGGTTCCACTAACCAAGTTAACCCTTGACAACCAACTATGTTTAAAATACGTTATGTACAGAAACCTATAATTTTGCAGGACATTGTTCAAATAACAAATAAACTCCATTAAAATGATACAATTACTGCTGTGGCAGTAGCAAGCTTCCACTTGTTGGTGAAGTCATGAATTTCCCTGTCCTAGCCACAACATTGGCATTGAAATCAATCTGAGTTTATACCTTGTTTGTCAACGTGGGTTTTTTACATGGTGCAAATCTTGTTATCTGACAGCTAAACTCAACAGACTGAGGAGCAATTGTCAAAAGGTTGTTGCTTTTTTATCCCTGGGAAGTAAACTGAAAGGAGTTCCTAAAGGAACACTGAAAAACTGTATATTACTACACATTTTTCTATAAGACAACAAGATGTCATCTAACAGTTTCTGTTTCCAATATCACTTTATTTATTAGGCCCATGCCCCTAACAGAAAATATGTCACCATAATTTGATTGCAATTGGTGAGAAGATGCTGGCCAACTCTTGCCAGGTCTGGCTTTTATCCCCAGTGAAATCACAAGGACATCTGTCATTCTCGAGTGGTCCCAGATCTTCACCATGGGTTAATCAGATCTTTCTTTAGGGTATGTAGAAAAAGGAGGGGGAAGGGGAAAGAATCATTTATCTTTGATTCTTTGTGATATATGAAGAATATGGATTTAGAAAACATGTTTTGCTGGTTTTAAATGGGGTTGGCATGTAAGAGGAGTCAAATCTTTTTTGTTATTTCAAAATACAGGAATATCAAGCCTTGTCAGCCTTCTTTTTTGGTAGAGGATCCTTGCTGAATCAGTGAAAAAAGACATCAAAGATGACTCTTTCACAGAGCAATCTTTTAATCTCTTTATTGAGTAGGTTTGTAGAATTAGGGAGCAGTCAGACACACATCATTCCCAAAGTCCTGCTGCAATGAGTTTATCCACCATCCTTCCTCCACCCTGCATGGGTGCCTCAGAGGAAAGCAGGTAGTAAATGGAGGAGAGCCCAGACTGCATCTCTGAAAGAACCTGTGCTACAAGAGCCAGGAACATGGGGACGATTCTGATTTTACACATTTGAGTGTTTTTTTCAAAGAAAGAGATTTGTGGAGTAATCCTTCACCTTCCTGGCCCCTATTTCTATCCATGTTTTGCTTCCTTTATCCCACATTAACGGGCTGAATGCTGAAGGAATAGCAGTAAGTGTGCAAAAAAAATGCCCAATTCAGAACAATGCTTTTTTTTTGATCAGTCAAGAACACCACAAAGAAAGAATAAGAACAGCTCACTTCATTCCTATTTTTTATTTTATAGTCAAAGGGAATAGAAGTGTGCTCTCCTTACTGTCAAGAAAGTACAGAATTTCCTTTCCATCTCTCTTTGTGACGGAAGAAAACATTTGTAAAGCCAAAGTAAATCCAAATAAATTCTTGCAATTCCTTGCAAACTTACATTTTTCTATTTTTAGTTATTTTTCTCCCAATGTGCTTTATACTACTATAAGAAGAAGGTACTATTGAAATCTATGCCTCTATGAAACTTTGTTGGGAATTTATTGCTAATCAAGCTGCAAGAAGAGTCTCTGATGGTCTGAATCAATTTATGAAGGCTGCTCCGATTATCCTTTTCCAAAACATTGTAGGATTTAGTCAACTTGACAAGATGAAGGCCTTGAGGAAATGCTTTACTCCAGAAACATCAGCAGCTGAAGAGTTGGGGGCAGATCAAAACAGTGCTCAGAAGTATAACTGTAGCCTCTGCTGCTAACAGGGATGTTGGAGGCACACAGCTCTGCTTAGGGGAGGTTAAAATATATAGGTAGTTAGACAGTTCAAGTGGACAGAAGCCATTGCAAATATCTGAGGAATCTAGTGCTTTTTTTTCTTGCTGGGAGACAAATGGTCCTGTAGCCCACTTAGCACCTGCCAGTGCCTCTCTACTGCCCTTTGCCCTGTAGAGCTGCTTGTTCTGACAGCTTCTGAAGCTCTCTGGGCTTCAAATTCCTTCTCCGTATGTTGGCCTTTTTCATTGCTGCCTATCCCAATATTGATTTAGGAAAGAAGGAGAGTTAAAAATAGCAGGCTTCAGTACTGTCCACAGACCTTCTGCCTAGCTTTGCTTTAGGCCTGTGAATCACAAACATTGGTTTAAACCATCATTAGCATCTGAATGAAGATAAAGGGGACAAGAGGAGCTAGGATGGGCTGTTACCTTGTGTAAATATCGCTTCTCAATTATATTGAAGAGTAGGAGAGAAGCAGATCACAGTGGAGGATGTTTGCATCCCATTTCAGCAGTGGGGATTATTTGGAATTAAGGATGTAACAAATTGGCTCTCAAAAAACCATGTTGGATCTCTCAAAGAGTCCATTGGAGCCTGAGTGAAACCTGCTGTCATTCTTGGGTAGCTTTATTTCCTTCTTTCTCCTTGCTGCCATCATTGCCTCTAAACTGCTCTGCCTCCTGAAACCCATGAGAAGCAAGGGTGAAGTCCCAGCTCACAGGGGTATGCAGTGTGAAGAGGGATGTGTGTGACGGGGGAGTAGGTAGTCATACTGCAGTGGGTTGCACGGTTTTATGAAGGTCAATAAACCTCGGCTCCATCAGACCACCGGAGAGAGTGGCTTTCCCAGCTGGAATCATTCAAACATGTGGCCCTGCACTAAAAAACACCCCAGCTCCAGTCTCCAGGAATGCATTTCTGCCATGGTTAGTAAAAGTGTCCCAGAATATCTCAGAGTCACAGTGTTATACAAGAAGAGAGCCAGACTCTGAGAGAGACACATTCAAATTGGGATTAAAACCAACTGCTGGCTTCCCACTCAGAAGCAAAAATAAAATGAGTGTTGGCTGTAAACACAGGCACCACAGGCTCCCCCCACCCAGCTCCACAGCTCTGCCAGCTCTGCAACTCCTACAGCATCTACAGAAGCCACAACAGAGAGGAGACACCACAAAATCAAAAAACAGAGTAGTCTGTGGTGAGGTGTCTTTCAGGGAGAAAATCTTTCAGATCTCTACAGAGGTTAAAATGTGCCAGGAGCAGCAGATTTGAACCTGTTTGGGTCAAAAAATACCTATTATTCTGAGAGCAGGTGGTGAATCCAAAATACCTCAGCACTGTGGCTTTCTTTAGTAAGAAGTCAGTGCTGAAAAATATGATGTCATCCTGTCAGCTTGAATGTACATTGGTATGGCAATGCAATGACTAACGCATGTGGACTAGTGTCTCTACCATTTGCTGGGGAGACCCAAGCATCAGTCCCACCACACAATGAGCCTGCAGAGGAAGCCGGAGGGACAGGAGAGTAACATGCTGGATGACAGGCTGTCTATTGGGAAAGATCTGGACACAGTCTGTGGGCTACTGAGTCCAGGAATTATGCTGAGACCTGAAAGCAGAATAGGACAACAGTGCAAGAAATGCTACATGCAGAGGGTACAGGCAGAGTAAGTCTTAGTCTTTAAAGTGGTGATGACAGGTGTCCAGGCATACTGAAATGCATTGATGCCAGCCTTTAAATCCTCCATTCAGATGGGGAGTGTTTTTGCTGAGGATTAGTGCCAACACAGTGATTAGGACCACATGAGTTTGTCTGGGGCGAGAAAAACCTAGGGTAGACAGGACAGCTAAGCCTGGGGAGAAAGCATAGGCAGAGGCTTGTGTCCTCTTGCTGGGATTTAAATTAATTATTCACTTAGCATTCACTAAAACAGCTACACGGTTACAAAGATGAAAGTTTAGATTGATTATAATTTCTGTTCGTGTTAGCTTGAAAAACTTTAGGCCCACATGTACCAACACATGTAACTCTCCCTTTGGAGTTACAGTCTAGAAGACTGGGTTTGACCAAGTAAATTAAATGGATCAGCTTGCATTTACCACTAGTTTTACAGGTCACTTCATAGTTACAGCGACTTCACCAGTGTAAATCAGGGATAACTGTTGAAATCCATGAAGTTACAGTGAGCGAAGTTACAGTGAGCAATGTTACAGTGATCATTCATGATGTTTTTCGCTTTTGGAAAACCAAAATGGTGAATCAGAAAATCTGTAAGGACAACATTATATGTAACAAGCTGTACCTACAGGGTACAGGTCTGTTAGATGTATCTCAGAAAAATCAGTATCCTAAAGGTGGGGTTCTAAGAAAAGTTTCTAGTGTTTTTGTTAAGAATATCACCAAAAGGATTTTGTTTTGGAAACATATGAAAACCAGAGCCAACTTTCCACTTCCAGCATCTCCCATTCAGAAGGAATGTGCAGAAGACCTTGATATGATATGAATTAAAAGGATTCTGCCTCTGCCAGCCCTAAATTCCAGGAAGTGAGACGCAGCATCCTCATCTGCTCTTACAGGCAACATTTGTTTTTACTCTAGCCTAAATACCACACTGTTTCCTAAATCTCAAGAAGTTGACCGTTCACTTAGATTCCTCAACCTCTCACAGCAGAGCAGCAAGCTCTACATAGGCATTTCAAGTGCTCTTGCACGACGTCCAAAACTGACTCCTGCCCCTAGAGATATAGAGGCACCTCTGGAAGAAATACAATGGATTCCAGTGTGTGCAGAGCTACTGGGACAGAGCTGATAGGTCACACAGGCTACCTAGAGACCCCTTGATAGCAATGAATGGAGTGATGGGGCCACAAGATCCTTTCCTACCTGAAACCAGGCTAAAACACCAGCCCATGATCCTGCAGGGGAGTAGATTTCATAATGTATATTCAGAGCTTCATGAAATCCTTCCATAGCCCTGTAGGGACTACTTTCAGATTTTGCTTCTTTCCTTCCTCTCTGTAGCATCTCCCATTATTCTACTTGCTGTGCACAGGCAGCAAGCATCCTACTTGTATTGTGCACACACTTCCAAAAATGTGACGAAATCCTCTGGTCCTGGATTCTGAACTGGCAGATATTACCGAGCCAGTCCCTCGCTCCCTACAGAGCAACTGGCCTGATGTTCTCTGAGTGAGGAGTGCATTGTGCTAGCAACATCTGACACTCTTCAAGGAGGTTGTGCACTGTATCTGATGGAGTCACTGGATTTGCTGCTATCACGTAGAGGAAGGATGCAGATAAAGAGACTTCTGCAATAACCAGGCAGCTACTAAAATTTAGATGTCCTGATCCTGAAGGACAACTGTGTCAATAAAAACCTTATATTTGTTGGGATGCCTATGCCTGCTGTAGGCTGGTAAAACACCACCCTCCCACTTCCCCCTCCTCTCACCAATTCTGCTGACAGTGGCATCCCAGAAGCACAGTACTGGTGAAGCAGAATAAATAGTTAAGTATGCCGAAGTGGGTTTTCTCCTGATTTCCCCTGTCTCCTTACACTGGTGTAAGTTAATTAAAAAAAAAAATCACAAAAAAAAGCTGTAGCATACTAAATATTTTGCTAAGTATTTTCTGAGGTTGCTGAGGGATTTAAGTAGCGAGTAACATTACTCAGTGGTAGTCTAGTTGCTTTTCATCTCAAAAAATAATTAATTAGACATAACAGAATATTTTGTCAAGCATTGCTCTTTCCCAAACATTAAAAAAATTATCTTTGTAATAACTACATAAGAATTAATAAAGGACTCCACAAGCATTTGGTCATACTACCTGAGACCTGGGTTGAGATCAGTGTTCCTAAAACCCACTATGAAATGATTAATAAACTTCAACAAGCCATACCCATATGTATATCTCCTCATGTCAGAGGTTCTCTTTCAGCATCACTAAGGAAGAAACTCAAAACATTGAATGTAGCTCAGTAGGACGTCTTCCATCTCAAATCCCTCTATGGTAAATCACTGATCCAAATGGGCTTCTGGTAGTCATTAACATGAAGCAAAAAGCTTCAACAAGCCAAAACAGATCACTACTTTTTCTGGAAATTTTTAACAGACTCTTGCAGAAGTTTTTTAATTTTTCTCTGAGAAATCTTTTCTTTTTTGACAAAATTAAGAAAACTCAAATTGTATCCTAGAACAAAAACTATTCAAAACGCTGTCAAGTTCTCATCTTCCACGTCTTTATGATTTTCATTTTTCCTTTTTTTTTTTCCCTTAAGCATATAGAAAAAAAATAAGAGGAGAATGGGAAAGATCTCTGCTGCATGGTGACCCTCCCCAGCTTGAAAGCTGACACAGAACACTCGGGTTATCTCAACTTCATTCTCCGGTTGGGCTTGTTTATTCCTTTGTGCAATGATGAAGTCGTGCTGGCTCATTTTCAAGCTATTGCAACAGTCACATACTGAGACTCTTCCTCCATCTGTCTGTCTTCAGATTGTAGCACATTCCCATTTGCTGAACTGGGGACAGATAAAAACTGGGACAAGAGAAAGACAGGTTGTTTGCCCCTTTGTGGCAAAACCAGTGGCAAGACTCTAAACTGGGCTGGTGGCACAAGCAAAGTGGATGCTTGCTGCAGTTCTGGACTCAGTCAGAAGATACCTGAGAGGGAAGGAAATTGTGATGGATTTGGTCAATCTGGAGATGCAAGACTTCTCTAAATAATTCTGAGAACAGGAAGTGGTGAAAAACAGGGACAGGATCAAAGAAATACGCACAGTTCCTTTCCAGCTCCTTCTGCCTCCAGCATCATCTTGTTATAGTTGATGTGACTGGTACAGGCTGAACAGACAGTGTGGCTGCAGTCCTAAGTGTTCCTATGGTACATCAAAAGACAGGAGACTTTGAAGAAATACATAATTTCATGAAAATATTAAAAATGTTTGGTGTGCTGCCTCAAGAAAATGAGATATGTTGCATTTGCAGTAATGCAGATAATATTCATGAAAGAAAAATCTGGAAGAATGTCATTGCACACAATATTTAGGTTGATTTTTACTTTATTTGACAACTGCTTTGAGAGGAAAACAGCATTTTAGAAAGATTTTTTGTTTCCTATACTCATAAGGATTTTGAAGTGCAAAGGTCACTCATTTTTCTAAAGAGTGTGGTGACACAGATCAAAAAGTTATATCATCGCATTAAATTATCTTCATTACAAACTTTGATCACTATCAGGTTGTTATGATTCTTACTGGAGAAAAACTAAAAAAAAAAAATCAAGTCCCACTAGCACAGTTTTGAAATGCTATCTCTAATACTTCTTTTGAAATGCCTTTGAAATATTTTTGTCACATTATTTGTTCTTAGTAGTTTGTTTTCCTAATCTTTGAGTTTTATATTTTCACAAGGGTCTTTTTATTAAAAAAAAAAAAACAACTGAATAGCTCCCTCATGAGAGTAAAAGAGAAGCCAAGTTTGTTTAGTATATTACATATCGCTTGCCACTTTGATAGTTACCTAATTTGCAGATATGGGCATAATTTCAAGTTGGCAGTGCCACCTTAAATTTTGATTTCAAGAATGCTGTTTTATTAACATGGTCTGACAGAGCCCCATAAACTAGCAAAGTTGTGCAATGCTTCTTCCATGTTTTCATCTCTTAGCACAGATTTGTTATTTTCAGAGAAGAATGACATTGCACCATTTCTGGAGAAATGTAGATAACTTCAAAAGTCACCTCTTCTAGAAAATTATTACTATAATCTATTATTTCATCCTCTAACTAACCCAGGAACTGTCAAAACCAGATTGATTACTATCTAGAATAAATTAACAGAAAAAATAAAACATAGGGAAACGTATGAATAAACTACATACAGATGCACTTTTTTATCGTACTTTTCTATGTACTTATATATACCAGCATACTTCTACCTGGCAGTTTTCTTAATTCATCTACATTTCCCCTTCACACTTGGGTTTGTTTTCAACAGCCATTTACTTGATTTTTTTTTTTTTGCAGAAAGTAATCAGTTAGGATCAGAACTCTGCCATGTTCGATGCTTTTTATACACATATATAGTTATAAATGGATATATATAAATACATGTAAGGCCCAGAGTCTGCAGTGACATCAGTGTGACAGAGCAGGTGTGACAGTCCTTGTCCCTAGCAAAGGCTGCAGCTGCTCTCCAAAAGCCTCTCCAGAGCAGCACAGCAAGGAAGGTTCTGCCAATAAAGTCTATTGGAATCAAGATGGGAAGCATCCTTGGCAGGCAAGAGGACAGCAGTCAAGAAAGAAGTTAAGGACCAAAGTGAGAGAAGTGAGATGAAACCCGGTGTGAGAAAGTGCAAGTTCATGTACCAAAAAGTTAAGAACAGTTTTTGCTGTGAATATAAGACTAGTAGACAGATGGGATAATTTTGAGCTCCCAGACATTTAATGATCAAAATAAAATATATTTAAAAAAAAAGAAAAAGAAAAACAGATAACAGAAAATATCAGGATAGGAATTGACATCAAAGACATCAGAGAATAAATGCCATTCTACAAGGCACTAGGTATTACCTTGTTTAGCTGTATTCAAGCATATCCAGGAAAAGGAAATCCTAGGTTCAGGAGAAGGGCTACCTTGAAAAGGGTAAGATAAGAGGACGCATAGGGAGCCTCGCTATGTCAGTCTGTCAAACTGAAAACTGAAAAAGAGTAAGTGTCTTCAAAATGTATCAACAGAGTAAATACCAGAACAGAGAATATTCATTTAAGAAGAAGCAAAAGAACAAATCTGTTAAAAGGTAATGGTAAATAATGTATCAGTAAAGAAGTAAATGTTGATCATGAACATGTTTACAATGATGACAAAATGTTTCCAAACACCAGAGTGATGAGTTTAGAGACAGTCCTCTAAAACCATGGACTGGTTATCAAGAGCACTGCCGCAATCTAAGAGGTGAAAGACCCCCCATGGCTCCAGTCTCAGAGGACCAGGCTCTATATAATCCTGAAGACCATTTGTTTTGCCAGAAGGATGGGACAGCAAAGGCAAGTGGGCATCAAAACTGTTCCATCCCCAGCTTGGGGAACCAAGCTATGAAGCAGTGGCTCCTATTACAGGAAGGAGGTATCTCCTTCACCTCCACTACTATAGTAACCTCCACTATACACATACCAATTCAGCCCTTGCTGGTGGCTGCAGTAACTGTAGTCTGATTTTCCAGATCTTTTAGATACATAGAAGAGGCTGAGCTTTGTCCATGCTGAGAATTAGTGCTGAATTATGACTCTCTACAAACTACTGCAGTGCAGAAAAGAATAAATCTCTTTATTATGATTTTTAAATGTTCTAAATAAAAGGATAGTTATTACTTGGCTTGTTAGAAGCTCAGTGGTTGCTCAGGGTTTCCTGAGCAGGTTACTGGGCAGGTCATAAGACAGATTACACTTTTCTGAAGCTTGCAGTAACTAGCTGCTAGCTATGGTTACTCTCCAGTATTGAATTAAAATGTTGGGGCAGGAGGCAGAAAAAAGACTAGGAATGGAACCAAAGCTGCAGCCTGTTAACTTCACTGAGACCTGGCACACTCCTCTGAGAGCAGCTCAGCACGTTGTTAGTGCATCAGTTTGTGAAGGCTCGCTTCTCACCACACAGCCCTTCAGAAGCTGGCTAGGGAAGACAGCATATCACGAAATACCTTGGCGGTGTACTGAATTGTCTTATTACACCACCACGAGTAAAGGAACACTATTAAGTCAGGCATAGCTGGAAGTTGTATTTGCAGAGTGATCTGGACCTCATGTTATTTGTGTCTGTAAAACGATTAACCCTTGCACTCTTCTTTCAACGCTCTGTTCTATTTTCTTTTCAAAATGATAAAGGGAATGAAGTTTGTGGGTATTTCCTAAGTAACTCTGCGCTCAGCGGCCATCATTGCTTGGTCTTAGGGGTTTCTCTCTCTTCAGGACTCACATCTAAGTTTATTCAAATAATGGTATATAGGGCCTGATGCTGTGCCAGCCTCTTCTCATTTTCATATACTTGTTACTTCTTAGTTGCTCAAAGACACAGAACGAAGGTTTCACCAAGGTGGAAAGAAATATTTCCTTCTGCTAGCTCAGGCTCATAGGGTAAATGCCACCCTTGCTTTTTGAGTTTTCTTGTCATCTCTCCATCTCCCCTTCTTCTTTTCTGCTTCCAGAAACAACAGCATTTTGTCTTGAAGCAAACTTTCTGCATTCCACTTGCTATTTTTGTGAGTGGTGTAAGGCATGTGCCTGCTTTTCATTACTCTAGCAATCAGCCAGATATCTTTCTCACAAAGCTTCAGAAATACTTGTTTGAATAGGGATGCTGGTACACCTCTATGGATGTGGCTCACCCTTTACCTCTGGGGACATCACCTGTAACTCAGAGGGCAGAGGTCTGTATTTTGAAGCTGAAGAACAATACTTCTGTTTCTATGTTCACAGCTCATTGAGTTTTAGAAATAATTTGTCAACTACATCCTGAGTCTGTGCCACATGGCTCCACTAACATATCCACAAAATCTGTCAGAAAAATACACTGGTTGACTGCATTCAGTGAAAATGTTGCATGTTTCCTGCAGAGTGACAAATTCCAGCATTAAAATAAGGTCTCTGTATCAGCACACATGGAGGCAGAAGGGGATTAGAGTCCTTTCAATAATCAAAAATGTATAAAGTTGAGGCTTGATTCAAAGCCTGAATCACAACTCATTGAATTTTCTGGAGTAAGTCCAGAGGCTGCAGTAGGCTTTGGATCACTTCCAGACTCCAAAAAAATAAATAGCTGAAATTTAATATCCTGATATATATATATGGGAGTCCACATTAGATGAGCTAATAATTTCATTTTGGACTTTAACTCTGTGCATCTTGTCAAGTCTGAAGCTTTTTTTGCCTTTTAAAAGCAGCTGTAGCATGAATTGTCTCAAGAAAACACAAAGTAGATGTCTACACTGCACAGCAGGGTATTCTACAGAGATCCCAGAGCCACTGCTGACTGTACATTGTCCCCTCAGCTGCATGGCACCGCGCCCAGGTTAATAAGACCTGCTGAATGACATAGTTTGTTAGTGTCATAGCAGCTTGGATTTTAGAGCTTCCGATCTCCTCTGTTCCTTGCACCCATCCCCACATGGAAACTCCACCAGTTTCTGTCCTTTCCACTCAGTTTCTTATAGGATTGTTCCCCGATATGTTTCTCACAAAATGGCTCAGGTTAGCAAAAGTCACCTCTTTAATCCAGTTAGCTTAATGTGGTCCATCTCTGTTGGCTATAAAAAAGGAATGGCTTTATAGGAGCGTCTCTGTTGGCAGATACAAGCCGCATGGAGCTGCTGGGACTGTAAGGATAAACAGCTGTGCTGGGACATCTTCTATCACCCAGCTGCCACCAAAAAATTAATCCCAAAGATTTTACCCCAGAAATATTACCATGGTCTGTCATCTAAAAGTGTCTGTGTCTTTTTCTCTTTTAAAAACAATGCACCAAGTCCTAAACATCTTATCGCAGGCAATGCTTGCAGCCTTCTACACTGACACAACTGCTTTATTCTTGAGCAAAGATGTAGCTCAGCATTCAGTCAGGAATTTGGGATTCAGCATTAAATGCAAGTAGAACAATTACAAACAAAAAAGAATCCTTTACTGATTTCTTTTGTCACACTTCAGTTCTTACAGGAGAGAAATCAAATGTAAAAAGGAGAATGGTATTGCTCCATCTGCTACAGGTTTCAAAGCAGAAAAATTTTCCTATCGTCCTAAACACACAAACACCAACATGATAAGATAATATTTTTCCCAGACTTTTAAGTCTTATTCCCTCTTAAGACCATTGATTATGCTTCTCTGTGAGAAGAAAGACTATAATTGCAGGTTTCTCTCTAAATATTAAAAGGCAGCAGTGGCAATTTTGCTGAAAGGAGATGTGGCACACAACATTTTCCCATTATGCTTTAAAGTTGCTTTTAAAGTAGAGTGAATCAGCACTATTTTCCAAATTCCAGGAAGGCTCTAATAACTCTTATGAAGTAGGAATGGAAGTAACAGTTGGTCATTTTACTGCAAAAAGTAGTATTACTCTAATAATGAATCATTTGAAACCTTCACATGATCAATTATAACAATATTTTAAATCAAACTGTAAGAGACTTAACCCCATAAATCTGAAAATGGCATAAAACCTCTGGGAATAACAATACTTTCTTGATAGGCCAGATTCTTTCTGAAATCAAGAAAGATTTTTACTTTCCTGGGAAAAGATATGAGACATTCATGTTGTCAAAACTCAGCCCACTGTTTTAAATGACAGCATTTCCAACTGACCATCCTGCGCGCTGTATTATAGGCATTTTCTCGCATCAAAATATTTTCCTGAGCAGTTTAACAAAATGTTCGTCAGTTCAGCATAAAGAGATCCCACTTTTGCCTACACAGGTCCAAATCATGAGGAATCAATTGAACTAACACCATAACACTGCACATCTGATATATGAAAGGAGAATCAGGCAAGAGAATGAAGCAGGTATATGCTACCTGCCATTTAATATAAACTTCTCAAACTAAGCACCTGTTAACATTAAGTTATACAGCTGTATCATACATAGTTGTGGAAAAAATCTTTATACATATGTGTTTGTATTTCAAAATCTAGTTTATTTTCCATTTAAAAAAGCATCAGTCTTTCTTACCCACCACAAGAAAGGTTCTTTCATTGTCTCAGACCCAATTTCTGATGTACAGTAAGGGTTTCCCGACCTTGTTGTACTGTAGAAGTGCTTAGTGAATTAGCAATGTTTAGGAAGAGGAAGCAAAGAATGCCAAGAAATCCTCCCAATCAGGACAATATACAAGCAGGGTAAATCTGGGACCCAACAGAGAAACTTATAAAGATGACCTGAAGCTGAGGTCAACATCAAAATAAAGAAGCAATATCATTAATAAAATGATATTGTTGTATGTGCTCTGATATGTGTAAATGATGTATGTGCAAATGATATGTGTTGTATGTTGTATGTGCTCTCTGTATCTGGAACTATTCTATATAATGTGCAAAGGTACTTCTAACTAAAACCTGAAAAAAGTTAATGTATAGTTACTAATATTATATAATTCTGGTACTACCCTCTCCTTTTCTCATAAAGTTGTCAAAATAGCACAGTAGATATCAATCTCTTTGGGTTTTGACTTTGCCAAGGCTGCATGAGTAGCATTCCTTCAATAGCTCTTGACTTCATGATGGCGAGAGCAGAAAATTCCAACCACTATTCTTTTGTGATGTGCATCCCATACAGCAACTAAGCATGAGCTGCTCTATGAGCTCCCTCTGAAGCACATCCCATGCTCTGACAGTCATGGTACAGGTTGGATGGGGATGGAGGAATTGGGAGGAGCAAGGGGCTTGACCTCAGTTATTCCACATTTGTTTGCCAGTCGGTTTGATTTCTTGCCTACCAAAGGGCTAATGTCTAGTTACTAAGCCAGACTGCCTATGCAGTCTGCTCATAATTGCTATTCCTAAGTCAAGTTATTTCAGATTTCCTGATTCAAAACAAAATCCCTTTGAGATGCTACTAGTCACTCTAAGGAGTAACCTTCCCCAGGAAGAACCATAAAAATTTCACAAAGGTGAAGACATGGAGTGTGGAGAGAGCAGGACTGGAAATAGACCTCCCATCCACATAAAAAACCCCACACCAGAGAAATCCTCCCACCCCTTTCTACATCATCACCCTGTGCTCAAATAAAACAGGAAAAATGTAGGAAAATGTAGGAAAAGTTTCTAAGCAGGCAGGAAGTACATCCACAAATGCTTTTCTCCTAAACATTAAGGATTAACATTTAGTGATAAGAAAGTAAATGGGAGGGTCAGACAAACCTGTAAGCAGAAGACATCCCCTGAAGAAGTGTGCTACAACCTTCAGAGCACGAGCACCAGAATTCCCCCAAGAGAGTGTAGTGCTTGTTTGAATGAGGTTCATCTGCCATAAGACAGACCTGGAGAGGAAAACACTGGCTGATGGAGTTTGACATATGGGATCTGAAAATGAAACACTGTCCACCCTTCTTTTACAGCTTTATCCACCAAGAAGGATCTTAGGGTAGCCAGCTCTAGCCATCTATGCAGGTACCCAGTTGCCTTTCTGTATTCATGGAAAGAGAGGTTTCTCCAGAGAGAAAGCACTTACACACACTTAACCTTTGAAGTGTGCTTGAACAATATTGAATTCTCTGATTAAAAGAGGATACTTCCAATGTATAGCCATAGTCATGAGAGGTGAATAAGTGGAGACAAAATACTGAGAGCATCAATCCACTGTTTCCTCTAGTTACAAACTGTTTTCAAGATTTCTCTTTAGAGTACATGCCTGCAGTGCTAACCTTTAGCTAACCTGGCCTGTTGCAGAAGTGGAAGCAGGACTAGGTCTATAAAGAAATCATCAAATAAGAAAATCTTCTGATTCAAGGGCCTCTTGGACTTGGTTCCCAATGGAGAAATCCCTGGGAAAACACTTACATTGATGAGTAAGATTAACAATAACGCTGTCAACTCATCTTGTAAATCCACCACCGTATTTCTAAAATGGTTCACTCAAAACACTATAAACCAGACAGTTTTTGTGCTCAAAGCAACAGAAGTGTTTGCTTATAGCAAAGTGTATGTGTGTCTCCCTCTGACACTCTTCGGGTATTTCAAGCTAAAATCCTCTATGCAGTATAATGACTATGTTTCCCAAAGAACTCAAACACACTGCTGAATATTTTAGGCATATTGAAATAAAAATGTTCCCTTGACAATGTTGTATGCTCAATTTCAGCACCAAAAAAAATAAAAGAAAGTATGTATGTAGATGCAGAGGCATACTTACAACATTTTATAATCATTACTTAGAGTAGACAGTGGGTGGTTGTCTTGTCTTTGACAGTTCTCACATTTTTGCAGTCTGAGTAAATGTGGAACAACAGGAAGCTCTGACACCCTGTAAAACACATAACACAGCCAACTCTTGTACTTCTGTTTTCTTCCAGCCAGTGAGGGTTCATTTTTTCTTGCTTCAGGCGTTCAGTTTAAGAGTTGGTTTAAGCAGGCCAGAATACAGTCCATGAAGGAAAATAAGTGTGCTGAAGTGGCTTGAATCTGTATTTTTTACATGTGATTTTATTTTTTCTTAAGTTGTCATGCTTAAAGTAAAATTGTTTTCAAATATGTGCTTTAATCATTATTATTCAGTATTAACAGAAAATAACCTCTGTACACATTTCCACTTGAAAGAAAAAAAACAAAACAAAATCAGACAACAATGATGTTTCCACCTAAGTAGCCTTACTGCATGTAAGATTTTTTTGTATTTGTATTTCCTGTTTTTTGAATTAATAGCTTGTAATTAATAGCTTCATCTTCAGAGAAAAGGCTGCAAGTTTTCATACTGAATGCTAGTATTTTGTTTATCTCTCAAAATTTGCAGTAAAGCTTTGTTAGTGTACCTGGATATCAAAGCCAATGGTCTTTTGGCCACAAAATGTCAGTAAAACCTAGTGTGCACAGTAATTCAATGTAAAAATTCTCTCCCTGAGTATTTAATAAAGCATATTCTTTGTTGTTGTTGTTGTTGTTTGAAAATATGGATGTTTGAGGAATAATGTATGACTGAATGCATAGAAGAATATCATAGGAATAGCTGTCATGTGTTACATTACAATCCAGGGTTTGTATGTTCAAAGTTCTTATGTCAGTCAATATTATCTTAGGAACTGGCCCTGCAGTCAATAAAATCAAAGAGTAGTTTGTCATGGATTTCACAAAAACATGCTGTAAAAGAGTAGGCATTTCTCAAAGTGAAACACTTCCTTCTTCCAAACCTTTTAGGTAACCTATAGGAAGATGTAGAAGACTGGAATGACTATCTGTTGAATGCAAAAGGGGAGATGGCTGAAGGGTACAGACAAATGCACCAGCACTCACCAGCACTCCTTCATATTGGTTGATCTTGAGTAGTGAGTAACATAGCCAACAGTGTTTCCAAAATTTGGTCTTTGGTTTTGTCTCTGATCCGGTACACTCTGTGGTGCATTATTTTCATCCTCCTCACTCAACATAAGAAGAAATGTCAGTAATTGTTCTCTAAGAAACGAACCAGGGAAAGCTCCAACCAACAATACTTTCCGCTATTGTAAGAAACTGAGAAACTTAAATAAATAAATAAAATCCACTAAATCAGTTTTAAGGCAGTTACAGCTTTCCATTCAATTTTAGCAGAGAGCTATTTTGAATCAAGGTACAGTACTGCCCTAAGTGTTTGCACTGCATAGTGAATGCAGCAAAGTAGTTTGGTTCATTGAGGCTTAATATTGGACTAAAAAAATCTTAGAAGAATAGAAAAAGAAAGCTGATCAAAAATCTCCTGTGTTGCTGTTACTTTTGGGTTGCCCTGAGCACGCTGCAGTGACTCTACAAAGGCATTAGCTTCTTTTCATGTAGATATCTAAATGCAATACCTACATCAGTCTCTTCAGGTTTGCATTTGAATATAAACCTTCAGAGAGAATACATTTCATTTAGACAAAACATTAGCACCTCCTACCATTTTATAACCTGCACATCTGGAAAATTATTTTGCCCTCATGTTGCTGAGATGCATGAATGCATTGTGATCCTTTCAGCATACCACTTCCAGTCTTCTCCTGTTGTTCAAAATCTATTCCTTTGACTCAGAATGCTGATAATAAATTTAAGATGAGATCAGTGACTATACATACATGGTGGGTAACTTCCAAATACCACATCAACAGAAGGACAATAGGAGCATTTTTAGATTATTAAGTACCAGAAAGTATTGAAAAATATAAACTAGGAAAAATAGCTAATTTCTCTGGCATGGATAATTAAAACAGAAATACACAAACACTTTTTGTATTAGATAGAAAACCTAATTCAGCCCTAACTATAAAGCCATCACCTATCCCGTCTTCTTACCTGTACTATGTATTTAAAAAAAAAAATGTGAATTTACATTATAAACTTGACCTGAGTATATTTTCCCCCATAGGTATATCTCAAAATTGTCATTTATTTGCTAAAAGATGCAAAATGTTGGATTTTCTGAGTGTTCTGATAAGGTGCCAGTGCATATTTAGAGATATATAGATATATAGGCATAGATGTCACAAAACCTTTTAATCAGTTTTTAACAAATTCTGTTAACAAATTCGAATAGTCTACAAAAAATTTACTGTAAGAGTTAGAGAATCACCTAACTAGAGAGACTTGGCTTTTGCCTTGGCTCACACTTATTTGCAGTCCTGCTCCAACTCTACTCTGACCTTAGTTTTAAGATTTAGCAGCTCTCTAACAGTCAGCAGTTCTCTAACAGTCCCTAGGAGGTTTTTCCATAAGGATCTGTTTGACCCTTACTATAATTCACTCCTGAATTCCTGTCCCAGTTTTCTTCTAACTGGATACAACCCAGTAAGCTGTACCTACAAACCAGCAAAGCCTTCTCAGTGCTTTCCCAGGAGGGTGGGAAATGGCTAACAGCATGAAGTGTCCCAGGCAAATATCACCATCCTGCTTCCCTTTCTAAAACAATTAAAGCAACGCTTTCATGCTGTTTTCTGCTCCAGCAAGTTAGTGTATGAGAGCAAACTCCCATTTATGTATACATCCTGCTTTGCATGTGCAAAAGTATACTTGCATGGAGACTTCAAGGTTTGATTGCAGCTCCAGTTGTGTTTGCACATATCTAAGCCAGGCACAGGGTTTGAAATGTTTGTCCCTTGACTTTTTTCTGCTGAGAATAAATACAATTTATCTTAGAAAAAAAAAAACAACCAACCACTTTTTGGAGGGCTCTAAGTTGCTGGAATACGCTGATACAGAAAGTATTGCTTTAGTCACAGTAACACTACTTTCATGATGCTATAGAACAGTTCAAATACATTTATTGATTAGCATTAATGTAATTACAACGGAAACTCCTGTTCTCCTAAGGTGAAAATGTATTTGCTAATTCAGTGCTCCAGGGTACAAGCATGCAGTCATTCTAGCAAAGAAACAGCAAATTACACAAAATAAAGAGCCAAACGGCGTTAGGACCACACAAGTGTACCTTGTTAGGACTGGAAAGGGTTACCTTTGTGCCATTCCCATTCCCACTTACAATCATTGCCCCTCGAATGGATTCATGTTGTGCCATTTTCTCCTCTGGCTACAATAACAATGAAGTTTTCAAATCCCCGTCCCCTCTTTGATTTGATGGTCATTCCTGTTCTCTCTTTTATACAATCTGGCAGCCTGAACAGAAAAATCACCAATGAATCAAAATACTCCTTGACGTAGGGAAAGATTTTGTTCTCCACTTCTTTTTTTTTTTTTCGACTTTCACCTTTTGCTTTCACCATACCTTCCAAAGAGGGCCTGGGGGGAACCACCCCCCAGCTCCCCTGAATTGACCCCAGAATTCATTCTTCTGCTGTAGTGATTCCCACTCTCCATTAGGTGGCATTAGTTCAAATTCCATCTTGAAACAAATTGGTCCAATGACTGTGCTCCCCATCAAATTTTCTCCTGGAGTTGGCTGGACCGTGTCTTCTTTCATTCCTTGTCCGGGGATGTTGCCAGCACCAGAACTGTTAATTCTGTAGGCTTGCCAGCATCGCCTTCCAAAAACATGCCTTTTGCAAATGTATAACATTCTGATGCTTAAATTATCTTTTAAAACACACAATTTCCTATGAATTTCTATAGCTCCTTTCAGAGTGTAGAAAGAACTATGTGTGCACTTATATGTTTAATAGAAAGCGTGTGTATAAAACCAACAAAAAAACTATAAACTGTTGTCCAACATTATATTGCTTCTTTACAAAGAGTAAAGCTGTTAGAAGGTGAAAGGGAAGCAAGTGCTTATCTCACTCCTAAATCACCTCCAAAACAGAAAAAAGGAATAACACAAATCCATCAAAGCCAGTTGTTAGTTCTGTGAAAGACAGTGTTAGATAGTAGAAAGACTATGACATAATACATCCTGCTTTCCCACAAAAATAAAAAAAATATTTCTGCAAAATGCAACCTAGGACATTCACAAGTTCCCTCAAGATAAATGGAAGCCTGAATAAGATGAAATGGGAATCGAGGAGAAGATACAGAGGGGGGCATGCTCACTGAGTACTGCAGTTTGCTGCAGAGCCTGGGGAAGCTGAAGCTGACAGTTCTAAATTAGGGTAAGACAGAAATAGCTTTCAAATATCTTTATCTCCTGTTCACCTTTTACACAGAAAATGCACTTTAATTTCAAATGTAAAATTTCTTCAAATGCCCTGGAGTTTGCCTTGGTGGGAAGGGCATCAGGGTGAACATTAACAAAAGGAAAAAAATAGCAAATTTCTTCCACTTCTCTTTAGAGTATGGGAAGAACTAAACACAAGACTAACAAGGGGAAAAACAGTTATGAAAAGAACAACAGATCAATGCTGTCCTTTGCTCTAAATGTGCACTATGTTTACTCTCTCCTCTTCCTGCAGTTTTATCCAAGTCTTTTCTTTTTAGGTCAGAACCCCATAGTTCTTACAGCAAAGGACCCCCGAAGTATGTTAGTTTTGTGGCTTCAGGCACACCATATTCCTGTTGATATTCCTGTGCCTCAAGGCAAAAGTCTTCCTCCAGGAAAAAACTCTTTCAAAGGCTGTGTTTATACTGAAGATTTTTTTTAAACCATCTCAGCTTTGAGTCTCAGCTATGATAAGGCTGGTTCTGGCAGCAGCTGATACTGTAAACCTCATTTTCTAATGAGATTAAATTTATGAGAGCAATTTGCCTGTCCATTCCTCTATCTGTCTCTCAAGCTTGTCCCACTCACTCTTCTCCCCTGTAATTTTGGAATCTATTAGCCAATGTCAATTAGAAAGGAGTAGAAGTCTTACAGACATACTGATGGTCTCTTCTCCGAAGTAGGTGCAGAGCTGAAAAGAGGATGACCTGATCATATCCTCTGATTTCGTGTATTTTTAAAGAAGTGGAATGAAGGCAAGGGTGGAAGTTTTCATAGGAAGGAATCAAGAGCAAAGGATGGGACAGTCCAGAGAACTGGAAATGACAGGAGGCAAAGGCCATGTTTTCCAGCAACAACACTATCTTCTTTCATGAGGCTCCAGCATAAACAAGAATGATACACATCATCCTGGCAGCCTGCACTTCTCAGGATTCATTTCCATTTACTTTCCATTTACTTTGCTTGTCTGATGGGCACAACAGCCAATGCCCTCAGGATGGTTAACTCCGGCACTGCTGCTCCAATCTCAGCAGCATCAAGCTGCTCAGGTCAGCACTGTGGTAGGGGACACATGTCCTCCTACTCCATGGAGACACTCCCTGGTGCAGGGCAGCCTCCAATAACTGCTGGCCCTATTACATATGCTGATATTAGAGGTAATAAAGAAGCCCTCCAAGGATGAAGGTGATGATATCTCAGTCTTGTTCTGGAATATTTCCAAAATCATGAAGTCCTGAATCAAGGTGTTTGAAGGACTCAGTGCCTGTTTTGTAAAAGGTCTCCAGCTGGGGTTTTCTTTCTTCTAATGCTCACCAAGAGTAGCAGCTATCCTGCAAGGTCTGAGTTGTTTCCTTAAATCAAATTTCTAGCTTAAACTAATTCTGAAACTTAGCTCTGAAGATAAAAAGATCTGCTCATTTTATCAAAAACAGTGAGACTGCCCTGAGAGGCAATCCACTGCTGAGGCAGACTAATGTGGAGGAACATGCATTTGGAACTCACTGAGTTTTATCTTTGCCTAAGAAAGAAAAAAACCAAAAACTTCAGAGATTATTTCTGTGCATGCAGAAAGTACTCATATTTACTCATACTCATCACTTACTCATATTTTATAGCTATTGGAAAAGAGAAAAAAAATTGACAACTTTACTGCAATTTGACAATTTTTGTTGAAAATCCAATGGACCGAACTGCCACAATCTATTAAATCGTACATTGCCTGAGCCCACTCAGTCCTGCATTAATTACAAAGGACAAATCAGATCTTGAAAAATGTTTTATCAAGAGAAAACAGGCAATACCAAAATATCCCAAACCTCCTTTGATCTTTCCTTAACAGCAGCAATATTTCAATATAATGATTCTAGAAGCGGTATTTGAAATTGGCAGGTCCTGCTGAAAAACAACAACAACAAAACAAACAACAACAACAAAACCTCCTCATGACTTTTAATTTGACTAATGAACAAAAAATGCAATTTCAAAATAAAGCTATGGGAGTGGATGAAAATGATGACAGCAAAATTAAAACTGATCCTAATGACATCAAGTAGCAATTTTTTTCTGCTAATTTCCCAGCTCCGCTCAGAGTTATTGCAGATTTTAGATAAGCAAGATCGACTCATCAACACTGTTCTCCTGTCTTCAGTGGAATCAATCACATGTCTAAAGACTTTGTGGCGTCTTTACTATTACTAACTCAATGCAAGTCAGCATAAGATCCTGTATATTCACTCCAGGACATGTACCATAAGCCAGGACTGGCCTTTCAAGGAGACTAAAACAAAAAAGCAATCTCTCTCTCTTTTGCAGTACCTAAACTGTGGGTACCTACTTGCTTTTGTGTAGTAACCCTGAGAATATTAGGCTATGACTGCTTTAGAACCTTTTTCTAGAAGAATAAAGCAATGGTGCTAGGTTAGTTAAAATCAAAGATACTGGAGAAAAATAGAACACCAAGTTTTTGTTCAAATGCATTGTACATGCCATGTACAAATGTCAAGTATGCTTCTTGGTTTAATGGTATTTGCATCATCTGCATATATGGTTGACCACATTCTAGCTTAAACTTCATGCCATTTTGAGAAGACTGGGAGCACTCATAGCATAAAAACAGACTGATTTTTCTCTGTCATTGTATACTTCTACAGAAGAATAGGAAAAGATGTGTGGTCATGGCTATGCATTTGAGGTCAGGGTTGAAGACTGCATGATCCCAAGTATGGTTCTGCGTGCAGTAGTACATAGTTCTGAACTAAAAGTCATCTGCTATTATAGGAGTTGGATTATTTAGAATAAGATGACTACGTCATGCAAGATATTTCTCAGACACTTTGAATTTTGGAGTCTGAAATTGTGTTTTACATACCAACTATGTTTATGTTGTAGCTATGCATAAATTATGGCCTGTTGGCTGAGGAAGCTAAAACTGGAAAGCAAATGGATTGCCCGGCTTGACCTTAATGTTAGGTCTCCAGTATTTTCTTTGGACAGCCTTCAGTCCACCTTGGGGTTTCATGCCCCTCAGCCTTTGAAAGTCCGTTGGTAGGCTCACAGTTGACCCCTGTAGAGTGCCAATTAAAAAAGAGAGAGAGAATTCTTACAGAAAACTGGCAGCTTTGTTGCTGTATTAATCGAGAGTTTCACAGCCCTCTCCTGCAGCCTGGCAGGCAGCACCCCTTGCTCTTCTTCGCAAGGGGATGCTCCTGCAGCTGTGAGTGGGCCCTGGCACCACCGGAGGCTCCCCAGGCCGGGGTTTGTGGCCCCCGGGCAGCGCCCACCCTGCCCCGCCTCCTACCACTCTCCTTGTCACCAAATTACATACATAAATAATGGTACCGACAGACAAAAAACCAAACAAACAGACCCAACACCCAGCCAGAGCCGCGGTTGTTGGTACTTTTCACCGCCCCTTCGCATAATTATTGTATTCGCGTTTCCTCCCACTCTCCCAATGGGCTACCAGCTGCAGAAGTCCTGAATAGCGAGCTTAATTGGGCTTTGTCATGCAGAATACCTCCATTTTCTATAGCAGGTTACAAAGGGGCCCTTGGCAGACGTGGCGGGCTCCTCTGGCGACGACGGGTCGTGCCTGGCTGCGCCCATCACCTCCGCACACCGCGCAGGTAGCGCGGCCGCCAGATCGTCCCGGCGCAGGGCCACCTCCACCCACCGCCCCCAGCACAGGCTCACCTCCAACCCACCGCTGTCCAACGCTGCCCAACGCAGGGTCACAGCTCCTTTCCCACAGCTCCCCAGGCTGCTCCCAGACGCCCCCGGGACACTCCGATCTGGCCGAGCTCCTTTCCCTTTGCCAAGAATGTCAGCCAGAGTTTATTTCCAATATGACTTTTTAATAAAACTCAGACATTACGGCCAAGTGTTCCCATTTCGTAGCAAATCGGTGTGATGAGGGTTAATTGGCAAACCCCAGACTCAAAAGAGGTTAGCCATTATAGGCTAATCATACATTCTCTATTTGATATAAATGGTGTAGAGTACAGGGTATAGATATTCATCGTGAATTACAGCTAATCGTCATTTGGAATCCAAGCTACTGCTTCTGCCCATTTACTGGCACTGTTTCCTTCAGACTTATCTTTTTTTCTTCCCTCTTGTTTCTTGTTTTGACAGTTTAAATCCAGGTCTATATCACATAGAAAGCTAATAAAATTCTCATTTCATTGTTAATCTGATTTCATCGCAGTATAGGTTTTTACCCGCACACCTGCATAGCAGGGTGTAATTCCATTAATAATAATGATAAAAAAAAACCAAATCAACATATTCATTGCATGTCTTTTCCCTGATGATATATTGTGAGCAGTGTGAGTTGAAAAAGAGCCATTTATTCTCACCGTGAATGAGTCTGCCTGGAACTGAAGACTTCACCTGCCTCCTCAGTCAATTAGGAATGTATCGAAAATTCTACCAGAAAACGAGTTAAATTAACCGTTAGCTAATTTCCTTGTGTCCCTCCTACATAATCCCCCCTTTTCAGCTTGCCCCAGAAATTACCACATGTTGCAAGGTTCAAATAGTGCCTAATGAAACAGTGACTAAATGGTTCGCTTAAACCCGCAGTGCTCAAATCCTTTCGCTCTGCCTTCAAAGCTTGGGGAGCTGCAGAGGTCGGGGGTGCCCATCTTAAAAAGATTTTTTTATAGATATATATGTATATATATATATGTATCGAGTTTGGCGGCAAAATCTCCCCTGGTAGGGCAGCACAGTCCCTCCCTTCCCACTGCACACACTCCGGGGTTGCCCCCGCGGGCGGAAGAAAAGTGTCGTCCCACCCTGAGCAAGGCGCCCGTGGGAGGACAAGGGCCGGGAACCTGCGGAGACAAGACCATGGAGAGACTGCACGTACACGCGGGACCGCAGGATCGTGCCCCGGCGCGGATGGGAACACGCGTGAGCTCCCTGAGGGATTCCGTACAACTTTATTTCTAACACCTCGTGTCGGTGCTTTCTCTGAGGGTGTAGAAAGTGGTTTGGAAGGGACCGCCTCCTAGGAGGCAGCATTCTGTCGAGGTCTCCCTTTCACTTTCTTTACATTCACGTGGAGGTGGGGGGTTTTTCCTCTTTTACATGGCGGTTCCAAGTAAATTGTAAACATTGATTTTACCGAGGTTCCTTAGTTTGAGGACGGAAAGAAAAAAAGCAGCTCTGGGTCGGCAAACTTCTGTGCAAAGCCCGCCCGAAGAGAAGGTTTGCCACGCAGTTACAAGCTCTCATTTCTGTCTAAAGCGGCTTCACTGAAGTGTCATCTTATAAAACTCGGTGAATTCCGCAAAGAGGGTAGAGTCACTTATTTGAAACGGTGAGGCTAATACAAAGTCATCAAAGCACTATGGTTCTTGTCTTTAAGTGACAACCCTCTTTATAGAACTGTTTGAAATACGCCTCCTGCTTTTCAATGTCTCTCTATCCATCTTTGTCTGCTCTTCAGAAAAGCAGACAATATAAAGCAAAGCCTGGCGAGCTCCCCACGCTCTGGCTTGGGCAGTGCCAACGTTAGCCTTGAAATTGTCACTCCTTCATTAATCTGAAACTAGTTATTTTTCCAGAGCACACAGCACACGCTTCCGATCTTTTTGGGTTCGCTTCCAACAGCTTAAATCCCACCGGACACGTCGGCTGGGGTTGGGGCAGGGGGGAGGCGCGGAGGGGCCGGGGCCGACCCATCGCCCTGAGCGGGGCCGGCTGGGAGGCGCGCAGGGGGCCGAGAGGAGCGCGGAGCAGATCCTGTGTGAAATCGGCGCTTTCACGGCGAGGTTGAGCGCGCTGCAGCGCGGACACACGGCCCGTGGTTTCCCGACTGGCACTGTGGGTTCGGGCTGTTTGTTATTCCGCTGTCATGCGGGACTCCCCGGCAGCTGCCGGGCGCACGGCCTTCCGCCACCAGCGGGGGCCAGGTGGAGCGAGGGAGCCTTCCCAGGGCTGGGATCCCACCGGGACCCCCGGGCCCGGGTTCCCAACTCCCCCAGGATTTCTCGCTCAGACTGATACCCAGTTCAGCCGACAAAGGTGCGTGGAGGCTGCAGGAGGCTCTTCCATCCCTCGTACTTTACATACTTTTCAAACAGACGCAAAAACTTTAACAACAGCAATAGTAGTAATAATAATAATAATAATAATAATAGAGGGGGTGGGGGGAGTTTGTCCCCGTTTCTTTCCCGAAGGACTGCGTGCGGTAATCTTCAGGCCCTGGATTCAGGATGGGAGCGCTCCCCACCCTGCCAGCGTCGGGACTCTCTCTGGGTTCCCTGAGCGGTGGCAACAGGATTCGTCCCTTCCTGGGCATCTCATGCCCATGGGCACGACAGAAACTCCGCAGTGGGCATGATCCTTTTTGGCCGTGGTTTTCTCCTACGGCTCAGTCGTCGTCTGAGCCGTGCAAGAGGGAAAAAGAGCCCCGGGCAGCAGCCGAGCCGCCGGACAGCGCTGCCGCCGATTCGGCCGCCCCCTTCCCGCAAGGGCAGTGCCAGGCACCGACACCGAGGAAGCGTTCCAGAGGGGTCCGCTCGGGGGGAGGGGCGGGAGTAGGAAATTAGGACAAGCTAGAGATAAATGCAGGGGGATTAGGTAGATCGTCCCCTCTGCTTTCAACCTCCAAAACGGGGATAATGAGGAAGGAGAGTTTTCCGCAGTCCCTTTGCCTGGATCCCGGGGTCCCTGCGCTGTGAGCCCCGCTCTCCATGAGCGCTTGGGCTCTGACTGATGGGGCCTAGCCCGTCCTGTCCACTCCACGGAGGATGAGCAGCCGGCCGGGACTTCTGAGCTCTTTGGTCCGAGGATCCCTGGAGCACAGGACGTGTCCTGCCACGGTGCCCCGACCACACCGCGGGTGGGAGCAGAGAGCTGCCACCAAGGGTTTGCACTACCCCGTGTCGAGGCCGGAGGTGTGAGACTCTGGCGATGGGCGTTGCGGCGAGAGCTCCGACAGCAGGGAGACGTTACACCAGATTCCAGGGCAGGACTGGAAAGAGCAGACGGGGAGCGCGGTGCCTTCAGCACTGCGAAGTTCCGCCAGCCCGCGGTCGGCACTGCCCGTGGGCAAACAGGTCCAATCAGGGCATGGGAGCACGTTCAATCGAGGGATTCACAACCGGAGAGGTCGGTGCAGTGGGGCTGATCTCGGCCGTGCAGACTGAGGTCAGGGAGACTTCTCAAGACGGATGTTTTCCTTCTCCGAATTTTTAATCGGAAAGAGTTAAATGGAATTAAAGGAATGAAATAAATATCTGAGGAGGAATGCTACCCCGGCGTGTTACAGAAGGTCGGTAGCGAGGTCACTCACACAAACATAACTCGCACCCTTCATACAAGTACTCTGGCTTCCGTTGTGCGACCTTCTCTCGGGTCTTTGCCTGTGCGAGGCCCGGCGCTGCGGCTGCACCGAGGGTTCGGCAGCCCGTGTGAGGCGCTCGGGGCCAGCCCACACCTGAAAGCCATCCAGGATGCAGGCAGCTCCTCTGCCGCTAGTTTATGCCAGGATGAGCGGCTCCAGCAGCAGCAGTCGCAGACAGACACCACATGCTTCTCTTCTCCTGACTGCCCGGAGTGGGACACATCTGGTGGATAATGGGCAGTAACTGCAGCTGGATTATGTCAGGGCCGTGCTTGGATCATATCTCGTGCCAAAAACTGGAAAAAGGCTGGGAAGTTGCATGGAGCCTCATGACGTGAGGGCGGTACCGCAACACCAGTCTGAACCGCTCCAAGGCTTTGTCCTTGGCCTCTACAGAGAAGCGAATTTATTGGCCCCAGGGGAGCAATGAAAACATATGCAGTCATGTTTCCAGTGCTCTCAAATATCGCTGTGACAAGTACCAAAGAAAATGAGAGCTTTTACATATTCAACGCACTTGTAAGGAGTGCAACATTCACGCTGAGTGGCAAAAGAAAAAAGTTGTTATCAGGGTGCTGTCCCATATCCCCCAGGCCCTTCAGTCTCCTCTATAGCTTCTGTTCTCAGCCCTGTTGCTGGACATACCCTCTGTCTCAAGGGTCTGCCTCAGGCAGGTCTGCCTCCTTGGATAATCTTGTTCCCCCTGCAGACATCCTCGTCCAGCAGGCTGTTGGGCAAAAGACATCCCTCTGTCCCCCAGTTATGGGTTATCTGATTCCTACCAGAGTGAATAGTGGCAGCTGAGGTCTCTCACGGGTCTGTCCCCTGCAGCTTGCTGGTCAGCTCTGCAGAACTCATAGGAACTCAACGTCTTGGAGACTCTGGTGGAGCTATCACGTCAGGTGGCTGGTTTGTATTGATCGTAGAGTTTATGAGTTATGAGGGAATGAGGGTAACTTGCAGAAAGAAAAGCACAGCAACTGCATAATCCTTATTTCCATAGATAACTAACTCTAAGAGGAATATTAAATACAGAACTGAACACTGCTTGTCTTGGGCACTGAGTGAGGAAAAACTGCACTTCACACTTTGTGGGAGGAAAAAAAGGATAGAAAGTAGAAGGGAAAATAAAAAAAGGAACCCTCAACACATTCTAATGTAAATTTGCCTAAATTTCTAACTGTTGAATGTTGCACATGGAAACCCTACAATACATTTACTGCAAGTTAGGGTATGCTCAACTTCCATTCCTGTTACACTGACTCGGACTGCCTAGTGCTAAGTTCAGGTTGAGCTGGTTGTACCAGCCTTTTGAGATGTGTCAGGGCAAACCATTGCACCATTCCTCTTTTCCAAATTTTTTAGCATGAAACATTCACTTTGAAACAAAATGAAATCTGGTGATTACAGCAACTGGCTCAACAACAGAGCCTGTGGGCAATAATCATATGCCACTAGTACCTCTCAACCCTTCAAAGGTACATACAAAACCATTGATTACTATAAGACATAACTTCATTTTCCTTTTATTTTTTATTTTTAAGAAATTGTTGAATACTGCAGTGAAGAGGCTCCTTATTGTGTATCTTCTAGAAACAGAGGGAAATACCAGTTTATTCACTGAGATGCATGTTTCCACAGAGTTACACTGAGAACACATACACTCTGCCAAGTGTATCTTTACAGTTTTAAATATCTTTGAGTTTTCCAGTATCCTTAAGTCTTAATTTCAAAGACTGTTATGCTTTTTCTCACCCAGCAAAGCTTTGTTTTCCCAGGCTGCTGCAGGCCTGTTAACTCCCCCCTCTTACATAATGGGATGACACTGCTGAGAGGGTGGGCAGGACTTTTTGTGTAAATAAGCTCCCAGAGCTTCGAGGTTGGAAAAGACCCACTGTGAATATAGAAGCAAGCTAGACACAGGTGAACTGAAGCAGAAGAACGATAGTTTCCAGAGACCACCTCAGCAGATTTTAGGGAAAGAGGATGGAACCCATTCAGCCAGACCCTCCATGAGTTTACCTAGGAGGAAGTCACAAGGACTTCAAGCCTTTTGCCCTCTGGTCTCCCCAGGCTGGCAAGTGAGGGGACTGACACTTCGGTAAACAACATCCCCAGATGCTCATGGGATCTGGGCTGCTGACCTCTGTACTCAGCTAAGGTAGTGAGATGGAACAGTGAGATTCTGTATTTGCTTTTTTAAGACCAGACTAGAAACATCGGTCCTGCTTTTTCTTTCCCTTCCTGTCACACTGTGGTTGTTCTGGACACTGCCTCTGCCCCAAGCCCCAAAGCTGGTCCAGGCTGTGGGGCAGTGCCCACACCAGGTCCTCTCTATCCTGCCCCAGCCCTCTTCGTGCACCTGCCCTCTCCTCCAAGACAGGCAAGCAGTGCAAGTGTCAGTGTGATGTGGCTGCATCTCTCTCCAGCATTCAGGGTGCTTGCAGGCAAGTCAAATTTGGAGACTTACCTCAGAGCTGAAGCTCTGAAGTTAGGGATCAAACAGGAGAAAGGTAGGGATTGTTGAGAGAATTATTTACAAAAAAGATTTTGCCACCGTTTTGGAGGTTGAAGTCAAAAGTGTAGATTGCATTGGAGGGATTGTGTTTCCACCTAAGGAAAAGAAGTGAGCGGGGAATAACATAGCGTGCAAAAGGCACTTCTGATTTGTTCATATGCTGTATGCCAGTATGGCAGGAATTAGAAAAAAAGTTATAAAGAGGCTTATTTGGGACTGACTAGCTCCAGCTCCATCCTGCTCTGCACCAGCCATGTTCAAGGAGCTCGGGATGAGCTGTCCAAGGCAGAGGCAGGATGGGGCCTGTGGTTAGGTGCTGCACGAGTGGGTTTCTCCTCAGATCTGTTCCCTAAGCCTGGCCAAGCACTTGAATGAGATCAACACCGAAAACACTGAACACCGTTTGGTGCCTGGGACAAAAAAAAAAAAATCAATCAATTATTTCTGTGTAACATCACCCTGGAATAACATAAACAGAGCTTCAGTCTGGCGAAGGGCTGATGTACACAGGCAACCTCCTCGGAGGGGGAAGAGCTGGGTGGTGCTGAACGGAGCAACCGGACCGGGCAGCATCGCCACGGCGGGACACGGGGCGGTGCGGGGAATCCTGGAGCGCAGCCCCTCGCTCCAGTCCCGCTGCCGGGATCGGCGGTCCTGGGCCAGCGGCAGGCGGGTGTCCCCGACGCTGTGTTGCCGAGCGAGCAGACGGGAGAAAGCTGTCAGTCGCCAGGAGGGCTTGCGTTGGCTCTGGCTGTGAAGGAACACAAAGCTGCTGGGCTCAGAGGACAAGGCTGCATTTGCATTCCGGCTGGAGCGGAGTCCCCCCCCCCCTTCTCTACCTCGCAGCCGGCCCGAGTAGCAGGGGAAGAGAAAACATATTCCTGTTAGTAGCCGATGGCTTTTATTTTTGCTCTTTACGGAGATCTGACACATATACAGCGATGCTTTCACCGTACAAAGGACTGTGAAGAAACGCACCTTGCCCCAGCCAGTCCCCTTCGCTGCTGGGACTGGGTTGGTGCTTGGAGGTGGAGGTGGGTGTGGGGGGATAAGAAGAAAAAATTAAATTCTCGTCTGATCTCATTTATTTAAATAAATATAAATATAATTTGTATATAAAACTATTCACAGACAAACAGCCGTTCCAAACCCAAACGACCAATCTTTATGTCTTTTCTTATTTTTGTTAAGAAGTCCGCCCAGAAAGTTCTCTACAGGTTTTAGTTTGCTTTTCAGTTTTTGATGCCTCGCTTATCAGTTCCAAATGCGTTTGTTTTTTGCCTTTAAATTGCTTGGGGGCAGATGGAAGAAGGCACCCTGGGCCATGCGAGTCTTGTCCCATGTTACATGTTAGGAAGAGCAGGTGCTCTGTCCTGGGGTTACATAAATAACGTTTTAGTTGAACTCTCACGACTAAAACATTTACATTCCGAAAATATATTTATATATCTCTTTCTATTACTGCAAAGGGATGATAGTTAATCTCCCTGGCGAGGGCCAGGGAGGGCAGGTTAGCGGGCTGCCGTCCCTGGGCAGAGGTGCCAGGTGAGCCGCCGTGCCGCCACCCCGCTCCGGGCTGGGACCCGGCGGCGGCAGCGGAACTCCGAGCCGGGCTCATAACGGGGAGACCTCTTTATCCTCTGTAGCCGACGAGGGGGATAGAGACTCTTCGTCCTCCGACCGGGGGTAATGCCCCTGGCTGGTGCTGCACTTGCAGCCCCCGTGCGAGTTTCGCTGGGTGCCTTTGCCTTCTTTCTTGTGCTTCACCCTCCTGTTTTGGAACCAGATTTTCACTTGCTTCTCGGACAGGTTCAGGTACGTGGCTATCTCGATCCTCCGCAGCCGGGACAGGTACATGTTGGAGGAGAATTCCCTCTCCAACTCCAAGAGCTGAGTGCTGGTAAAAGCTGTCCTCATACGCTTCCCGTTTTGAATTTGGCTGGATTCGGACCCTCCTGGATGGGAGAGAAGCGCGAACTTCAGCGTGACGGGGAAAGGGGGAAAGGGGAAGAGGGAGAGAGAGAGAAAGAGAGAGAGAGAGGGAGAAAGAGAGAGAGAAGGAAAAAAAGACATTCTCCCTCAGCTTTCCGACCAGGGGCAGCCGCTTTCTCTCGGGGGACCCCCTTCTCCCACTGCCCCCCTTCCCCGGCGGCCGCAGGGCTCCTACCCATGCCGAGGCAGTGAAACCTCCGGGGGTCGCTGACGCTGTAGGTGGTGGCGGCGCAGGCAGGTGGATGATGCGTAGGGTGTCCCAGGGCTGCGGCGGCGGGCACCGAGGCGGCGGGCGGCGGGTGCTGCGGCGGGTGGTGAGCGTGGCCGGTCCGCGGGCAGCACTGGGCCTCGCCTGCGGCGGTGGGGAACTGGCTCTTGAGCAGAGGGATGGCCCCGCCGCCGCCGCTGCCGCCACGGGAGGAGTGCAGGTGCGAGGTGACACAGAGCGGGCACACGCAGAAGGCGCCGCTCTTTCGGGACGGGCAGCCCGGGCCCGACACCGACATGACGAGGGGAGAAGGCATGCTGAGAGGGATGAAGAAGTCCTGGCCATGATGATGCTCAGGTAGGGACGGAGCCGGCCTCGAGGAGTCTTTGATGATTAAGGAGTCGACGTAGAAGGAGCGGGACATTGCGGAGGGCTGCGAGGCCGGGGAGGGTTCTCCGAAAGTCGGGATTTTCCTGCTTGGCCAAGTTGCCACTGAAGTCCTGGCGAGTCGAGAAGGTGCTTATGTTTGAGAGCTGAACAAAAGGGTCCCTGGAGAGGGCTGGTCTTAAAGTTCCCCCGCCTGGATCCCCTGCGCCGGGGTTTTATATCAACTATTTAAACACGTGATGGCTGAAAGCCTCGCAGATCTAAATCTCCCCGGGTTCCCAGGCCGGCAGGAGAGGCTGTCGGGGGGGGGGGGGGGGGCTAGTGCTAGGGGGGTGGCAAAGTGTGCGTGTTTGCTCGTTGCCCGATGACTTCACTCCTTCGCCTCCGCCTCAGATAAGTTATAGCAGCAGAGAAAGAGGGGAGGGGGCGGCTGCCCCACGGCCGCGTTACACGTCGCGGTCCCAGGCATATCCCCCTCTCGACAAACCCAGAGTGCTGGGGTTTTGCCCGAGAAGAATGCTCCTTTCCTTCTCCAGGAGGGAACAAGAGGTGAGAACAGGTGATGCGTTGAAAGACGCGGGTCAACGCCTTCCCACTCACACCCAGTCAAGTAACACTCAAGGAGCCGTGGATCCCACGGAAGTCTGGGACCAACACCTTTCTCCAGTCTGGTCCACTCTCTGCGCTCAAGACTCCTTCAGGAGGCCCTTTCCGCATCAGAGGAGCCAGGGGACATGGATATAAAGTTAGGGATGGCGCGCATTAGTGTGTCTGCACATACATATGCATGTCGGGTGGGTTGAGTGGTTTTGGGTTTGTTTTTTCCCCTCGCCCTTTTCACCCCGAGTGAATCTTGTCAAATTGGCAATTACTGCAACGGACAAAGTCTTCAAATATCTGGACACTTCTCAGCCAAATGGTATCAAAACGGAAAACTTCCAAATTAACTTCCCCGCCCGCTCCAGGACCGCAGTGCGCAGCGCTAATGAAAAGCGAACATGTCAGGGAGGGATTCTTTGATCTCCACCAAGTTTGCTGAAGCAATCACTCAAAGTAAAATTGGATAAACAGCTAAATACGGTCGGTGGCTCCGAAGCATTTCAGAGTGCATTAAAAAGCCAAGGTATTCGCAGATTTTCCAGTGACCTGTTTTATGAGAGTTTAAGAAGACACTTGTCATTAATAGAAGGGCGATCGTATTCTTCTTTGGCAGAAGCGAAGCGCCCGTTAAAACCGAGTGCGAATCCCATCCCATTTGACACGGGAAAGGGACGCGACAATTGTACTCTAAAGCAGAAAACACAGATTACGCCTGATTACCAGAGGCTGAGCATAGTCTCGGGAGTGCAGCAATAGCCGAAACGTGGTCAGAAGCCGTTGTCGTGAGCAAGGGCCGGGTCGGACCACGGACATCCTATCAGCCCTCCCGCACATCCACTCTCCCGCTGTTAAAACCCAGCAAAATAAAACCGCCTTCTTGGTGGAGCCGGCATTTCGGCGCTCGAGACCTGGGATGCTCGGAGGTGCAACTCGAGCCTTGCTAAGAGAAGGGCCAGGTCTCGTCCTGCTGTGCTGTCCCGTCCCCAACCTGCCACAGGACAGTACCACTGTGCGGGCCCCTCTCAGCAGGGGCCGGCTCTCCCCCAGCCCTGCTCGCCTTTCCCCCCCTTCCCCCTCCTCCCCGAGCATTGCACGATGCAACAGCGTTTTTAGGGACACTCCACACTCAGCAATCTGAGGATTTATGGATGGCAATTAAAGTTTTATGAATTGCAGCTGAGGCTGGTTATGAAGCTATTTGAATGTGATTAGAATTCAATTAGAAAGTGTTTACCGGCCGGCGGGGGCTCCGGAGTGTAAACAGGCAGTTATTCCAGCAATGCGCTAATCCCGCGTCTTGTGACAACAATTAGGGGCTCGCGGGGTTTAGGCCGGTCGGCTCCGACCTCACCTACTTTTCCCCAAACCGCTGTCGAGGGCCCAGCCGAGGCCCCGGAGCCGTCAGACCCCAGAGCTCCAGGAATTGCTGCCCGCGCCGCCGACGAGGCCCTGGGATCGGCGGCCCCGGGATACACGGGGGCTCTGCCTCCTGAGCTCCGGTGGGGCCGGTGAGATGCTAGGGACTTTTTTGTCTGGCTCCTCCCGTTTGAAACACAACTTACCTGGAGAAGATTTGAGTTAATATCTGCATTTTATTTTATTTTTATTTTATTCATTTCTTATTTTCCTTTAAGAGAGGCTATTCTGGAAAATGATAATAATAACAACAATAATAATATAACCTCAAACGTCAGTGGAAAAAGCTGTCTGCAGTGATGGAGTGGATCTGGGGAAGGGGTTGTCGTAAGGGAAGGCAGACAGAGTAAGAGTCAGATCAAAATTGCAATTTGTAATTGTTATAATAAACCAAGTGCAGTGATAAAAGAGAGCGAGAGAGGGAAAAACACTAAGAAAAAACCACCCTTGAAAGCTAGAGCAAGAAAAGAAGTCATTTGAAAGCAAAGACATCCCAAACCAGGCGGAATGATGCAAGGCGTGCGCCCACATCACATCGGCCTCGTTACAATTTTATTTTTCAATAATTCTGTCCGATAAAATTTCATTGTCCATTAAGTAATCCCCGAAATGAGAGCTCTTATGAGCCTATAATGAGCTCTAATTGCTACGACTGGGAGAGCCACGTGGAAGGATTTAGAAGGTATTAAGCAGTTGGGTACAGAGCACAGGCTGTTACCTAGCCATTACTTTCATAATTCAAGGAGAAAATTAGTCCTTTTAAGGGAAAATCCTTTGATTCCCTTCATTCTGCTCGGGGTGACAGAGTATAGCTTTGTCTGCCTTTAGTTCAAGACAGTGTAACAAATGAGAATGTAACGAAATTGCCCTCTTTTGAAAGTGGAGCAGTTCAAAAAGAACATCAGAGCCGCTCCCCTGGTCCGCCGAGCGCGGGACTGGGTGCTGGTCCCTCTTTTCTTCCAGATGTCTCTAACACCTTTATGTAGAAGAGATTCACGGCTTAAATGACAAAGCAACTCTTTCCCTTCCCTCCCCCAACCCCCGCAGCTCTCGGCAGAAGCAAAAGCCATGCCCGCTCGGCGAAAGCAACGGCTTTTAGGCGCGCATCTCCCCTGAGTTCACGGCAGGAGCTGCTTCCGTGGAAAGCGCCGCAGCCCGGGGGCACGTTTCGACCAGGAAAAAAAAAAAAAGGCCAAAACAGCAACCCCAAAACAACCCCCACAGAGTAGCCGTGGTCGCAAACAGCGCTTGGCAGGATGCACCCCGGGCTGGGGCAGTTTCCGTATGGGAAAGCCCCGCTCAAAAAATAACGCCGTGCGTGGGTAAGCGAGGGGCAGCGGGCTCCTGCGCTATAATCGCGTTTATTCGCTACTCTAACATTGATTTCCTATTACTTTCCAAAGTGATAAGCGATCTTGACGCCGGCTGTTCTGAAGTGAACGCAAGCAAAAGACAGGACTTGCCCCCAGCTCCCATTAAGGAGGTCATTATAAAAGCGTGAACAAGTCTATTAATGTTTTATTGAAAGCGCATCGTTAACTTGTATCCATCCTTTTCTAAAAGTGGCATTGTGATATTGCTGTCTGTGGCACATCTTACCCAATATAGCCCGAGATTTCTCCATTATCTGTAACCAAGCAACACTTTCTGAATACCAAAAATTGAAAAGAACCGCTTAGTCTTCAAGAAAGTCCTCAATAATAGTGGAAAAGAACAAAGATCCAGGAGACAACAAAATGCCACAGGGGTGACTTTTCATGAGCAATTATCTCTCATTAATCAGAAGAACAGCTGCAATATTAATTTTCTCTCTTTCTTCCTCTCTTTTCACAGTCCCCAACATTTGAATAATCATAAATTTTGATTTCATGGAGCAGCAACATTGCCAGCGACTTCGAGACACAAGCTACCTAGGCAGGGCGCACGCTTTGCACATAGCTCTTATTTTAAGGCTGCCAAAGAATAAAGCGAAGAAAAGAAAAGAGGGGAAAAGTTTGGTCTGAGTTGCTTTCCCCCCTCCCTTTGCCTCGGAGCACGGATTAAACCAGCAGCCCCTTCCCTCCACCCCTGCCGCTTTCACTCAGGGAAAGTAACGGGCGAAAGTACCAAGTGTCTGCGCCAGCTTCAAGCGTGGGAGTTTCAACAACCTCGCTGTCCATTTAACTTCCAAACATGAAGCCAAGCGTTGTAGATCTGTCCAAAGAGACAATCTTTGGGCGTAACACGCATTGTGAGACATCAAAAGGCCCTGGCGTTATGCGCACTGAGAAGCGCATTCAGCACGAAGGGTGCAATGCCTGCCTTTTCAGGGGCTCAGCCGCGGATTGTTTAACAAGTGACGTCGCCGCGGCAAGAAAACCACGCTCCTCCAAAGATAAGGATGTAACATTAAATCTCGCTTTTTTGGATTTCAAAGAATCTCATTAAGGCCAAGGGCTGGCGGCTGCCGCGCCTGGGATGGGAGTCGTGCCCCGCGGATGTGACCGCTCAGTGCCGCCTGCCCAGCTCCTCGCTGCCTGGGGAAACAGGGCAGAGCCGAGGCCGAGACCCCACCACCCCTCAAACTCTGCCCATCTCCGGGCACCAATCTTTCTCTCCTCGGCCTCCGGAAGGCAGGGACGCGGAGCCTTCCCCCGGAGACTGGCTCGCAGCCCGGCAGCGGCCAGTGGGCTCACTCAAGAGTTTGAGGGCTGACTGCGGGCTGAGGAGCTTGGAGACCACTTCTTGCCCTTCACCGCAGATGCAGATGCCCTGTGCCCTTCCCTTCTGTGGGAGATTTCCTTTGCTTCCATCCTCTGTCATAAATTATCCCACCTCGACTTGGCATGGCAGCCCCCCCCCCCCCCCCGACTCCGGGAAATCAGGCCGTATCCGAGGAAATGAAGAGATGCCTCTGCAGTCAGGAAGGACAGGCCCCTGGCTGCCCTTCCCGGGACTGCTGAACCCCTCTTGCCCCAGTGCCCTCCTGCACCTCGTGGATCAGGGGTGGTGGAGGGTGGTGGAACATGGAGCTCCAGCTGGAGCGGGAGCGACCACTTCTCTCTAGGAAGAAACCTGCTCCCTCCTTCACCCCCTACACACCCCTTGGAGAGATGATGCTGCTACCACTCCACATTGTTGCTGCTTTTCACAAAGTTACTCTTCCACCCCATCAGCAGGAAATTTCTATGTGAGTCCTTCAGGGCAACTATGATCACTTGCGTTTGAGCGAGTACTTCAAAAAAGCTCCAGCAGCAGCCTTCAGCCTCTCTCTCTTCACAGCCCAAATCTATGCCTTTTGTTTTCACCTGTAGGCCTACAGTGACAACTGTCTTTCACATAATGAACCAGCCAGCAGGCCTAATTCTGCTATCCTTTTTATCTAGAGTGGGAACTTTCATTATTCACTTTGTTAGGTTCTCCCTAAGTCAATCAGGTCTGCACTTAAATATAGGCGTGTAAGCCTTAATTCTCTTCCTCTTCAACCCTCTTAAGAAGAGTGTTAGCTCTTGGATATGTTCCCCTTAGTATCTGGAAGCACTTGTCTGTGCCTTCTTACCACAGTGAAGTCTACAATGTTTTTTCTGCGCTGTCCTACAAGAGATTGTGTGGAGCAGAAAAAGGAGGAAATACCCAGTGAAATTATTACCACAGTCTGGTCTGATATTTCTCTGAGCCTGGCTTTGCCATGTCCTTAGCATTCTTCAGACATGGGGCAACATCAGGCCAGACACTCCAGGTGGTCTGGGCCCTGTTTTCATTAACAAAGAGGTAAAATTGTTAGCTGTTACAAATAAAGTGTATGAGGGAAAGCTGTAGTGGTGTATCTTTAAAGGGGGTAAAATTAAACCCCTACAGCAGCCTCAGTGAAGATTTAAGCTGGGAGATGGAAACCCCAAGGTCATATGAGTTAGAACAAGGATTGAAAATGCTGCTGTGGACTCTAGAACACACCAACCACTTCCAGTTTTGGTTTTACCAAGTGATGTTGCACAAATCAACATGAGAGTGATCCTTTGTGGTAATACAGGCCCCAATGTAACAAAGAACATGAGATTCTGTGTAATACTACACATCTTACTCCATTTCTGTCCTTGAATTTTGATTCTTACGTGTCATGCTTAGGTTAAAAAATTTGGCTTGACGGTGACCAAAAAGCGGTCTTTTGAATTTGCTACCAGAGGAAGTGCCACTTTTTCTAAAGACAGATTAACAGGTACAGACATTAAATGTTGCTTATGAGAAAAAATGAAGATGCCATCAAACATATAATCATATTGTAGGAGCTAACTATTTCACAGCCAGAAAACCATATGAATTTTGAGTTCAATTCATGCAACCTAAAAAATAAAATGGTTATAATTTCTTCCTTTTTCCTGTAATGAAAGTATGGAGGTAGGATAGTTTAAGAACTGTAGAGTGATGAAGGAATTATCTAAAGAGAGATGATTCCAATCCTGAAGACTCAGAAAGCAGAAAGAAATACAGTTATGATGGAGCTCCTCAAGGATAGTCTAAGAAGTAGTTGAACTACTTTGTTTAATTTGATTTCTTGCCACAGTCAATAGGACTTCACTATTCATAGGAAAGAACTGAAGTCAGTACCTGTGAAGACTGGAATGCCACACTGGAAGAACTGCAATGACAAAACCAATATAAGCTGGGAGCTCCAGGGTTGAACTTGACATTGTGACTGAGGAACCTGGACACATTAATCCATATTTATGATACATGATGATGGTATGGTCAAGTGACAGTTATCACAGAGCATAATAGGCAAGGGCATTTCACTAAGGAGATAGAAATACTGTGCATATGGACTCTGAAAGATGCCAATCATGCATGAGGAAACCCATGGAGCTGGTCAAAGTCCTTGACACCGTGCATGGAGAAACCTTGTTTGGGGTAGCAGACACTTTTCCATGTCCATCTCAGAAAAGACTAAATCAGAGCATGTCCAATGAACAGCTTTAGGATTACAGTATCAGAGCAACATGGAACCTTATGAGAAGACTCAGAGAGAGGGGACATGATTGCTGCTTGTACCAGTGAGGTAAATATCCACAAGAGAGAGGAGCTACTCCGTGTAAAGAAGAGTATCACCACAAGAACAAGTGGATATATTCTGGTTGTGTAGAAATTTAGCCTGGAAAAAAAGCAAAAAGACCCTTTTAAGTATGAGAGAAATTAAGTTCTGGAATTCATGATGGGATTTAACAATGTGAATATGAAACACAAATAGTTTAAAGAGAAAACATGACACATTTCTGACTGTTATATAACAGTGCCTGAAGTTACAGGATTTTTTTCTGAAGACACACAGAAACACTGCTTAATAACCATTTTGACATAGTACTGACTTAATTTTTAATTGTCGATTATTTGAGGGAATGTGTTTTCAAAGAAATATGCTGGATTTGTATTCCTGAAAACTAAGGTTCACAGAGCATCTAGAGCATGTCTGGAAGCAGGACTCTACTGCACCCTCCCTGTCCTCTATCCCATACCTTGCATATTCATAGCCTGATTAGTGTTCTGGATACTGCCTCTGTTCCACTAGGAACTGTTGTTTTGTTTGTGGTTTTTTTCTTCCTTTTTATATTTGATGTTAAGAACTGTAACAAAAGCCATATGTACCAAAATGGTCAGGTTTTTTGTGTGTCAGAATAAACATTTGTCTGATTTTCATACAATCTCTAAACCTGTACAAGAAATAAATCTATCCTCTTATTTCTCCAGTTCTCTGTTCACAATATAATCTTAACTTTGCCCAAGCAGCTGTTATGTGAAAACAAATCTCTAATGCCTATAGCTGGAAGCAGCCCTTTATCACATTCATCCTTTTATATGTATTTGTATCATCAATTTAAAATAAAGAAACAAACCCAAAAGTTTCAGGAAGCAGAGTCTCAGTGAAGTACAGGCTAGAGGTAACCTACCTCTTGCTTTCCTATGAAGAAAGCAACATTTTGAAGAACACAATATGAGCATGTCAAAATGAATCTAAAATAAAAGCATTTATTAAACAATACATAAAAAAGTTTTGCATAGCCTGCCTCTTCTTATTTATCATGAATACATTGTCCAACCTTCTATTTGAAGCTTTCACTTTGAAAAATCAGGAACAAAGTAATCTCACATGTTTTATGATCTTGTGTAAGTATATTAGTTTGAAGCTTATTTAGTCCGCTATAATGTTGAGGCTTTGCCAAAATCTAATGGAAAGAGAATGACAAAAGTCTTGAAAATTATTTTATAAAGTTCAGAGCACTACTCTAGGAAAAAAACCAGAACAACACCAAAACAAATTAAAAAAAATTAACCTAAAACAGGATGGAGCCTCTGAAGAAAGAAAAAGTATTAGAACCTAAACTGCCAGAAGATGGTTTGCACAATTTTATTGTGCAAACAAAATATAATTACTATTATACATTGACTAGACAAAAAAACATCAGGCAAAAAGGAGCCCAAACTTTGAAGAGCAGTTCAGACACAAGTATCTCCACTTCAGCAGTCCAGGTTCTCTCTGTTACACTTCAGCTGAGCCAAAGAACTAATATTCCTATTAAAACACCTATGTGTCTAGAATATAATTAACACTACAGTGTTTAAGAGGAATGACTGTCTGCACTCTCAGACATACTAAGACAGACTTGTTACAAGCCAGAAGGTGGAAAGCTTTGGGTAAAATATTACTTTTAGTTCAGAGGCATAAGAATAAGTCTGCAGTTATTCTGAATGGTGCAGTGGGAGTAGAATTTGGCGTGGTGTTTTCAAAGGTTAGTTAAACAAAATATGACCTTCTTCAGGCTAGGGGAACAAAAGAGGTCAGCTCATTCTCCAGAGCTACAAAAGGTCTTTCAAGGATACCAAAGAAATAAAAATAAAAGCCATGATCACACTTCCTAGATGCACACACAGAAACAACACTTGTATGTTAAGGTATTACCCAGTGGAAAAAAAAACCCTGGGAGCTTCCCAGTTGATGAAGAGTCCTGCCAGTAATTTACCCACCATAGAAAAGAGTTACAGATTCAAACAATCAATTTTGTCCAAGGTCTCAAAACAAGAAAATTGTGGAACTAGGATTTGACCCAAAATTTCATATTTTTCATCATCTTGCAGTATATAACAGTGCTTCATAAGGCACCTTGAAGAACTGCAAAGAGTCTGCTGAATCTGATTTTACTTTAATAACTCCTTGGATAAAGGAAGCATAACATAGCTTCCCCATTCCTTTCTGTGTATGGATTTACATAGGTTATTCTCCTGTTTGCAAAGACATTCTGGTACAAGCTGGCCATTGTGTACAAACAGATCATTACCCAAACTTCAGTTCTCTGCTGCAGGTTGGAATTGATACTGTAGTCTCTTTGAGGGGAGGAAACAACTCTACTCATATGTCTCTAACTAGCTGCAATGAATCTGATCATGAAGTGCTTCTGAATCAGGTGTGCAATTCTTTCCTCTGCTGCTGCTTCACAGGCACATCAAGAAACTGTACCATTCCTATGGTGACTGGATAAAGCAGAGATTTTCAGTTTGCTACATCAGGCCAATGCTTAGGGTGAGACTGCTAGCAGCCAGAAATTAACTCAAAGAAGGAACTGAATCCTGAAGAAAGGCAAGTCCTTTCCAATGTCTCTCTTGTTCTGAAAGGAAAGTAAGTTTATTTTTAGGTTGCAGATTATTCCCCTCTCTCATGCTTTACCACAGGGGTTGGAATTGTTATTTGTTCTTTACCTTCCTTAGGGACTTCATGCTCTAGGACTTAATATATTCTACTATAAGTGAATTTTTCATGCTTTAAACAACTTCTCATAATAAGAACAGCTGTTTTTTCATGCTTTGAGGATCATGCCTCATACTATCAGAGAGAAAAAACATCTACTTGGAAGCAGAAAAGACTCTATTTTAAAAGTGTTCAAAAGGAAATAAAATTGATAAGTCTGAAGGAGTCTGGTGCTAGAAATCTCTCTACGCTTATATGTTATAGGAATGAATATGTCAGCTGCCCAAATATTAGCGAATATAAGAGTGTTCAGTGGAAATCTCAATTGTTCATGTTTTGATGAGTTTAAATTAAAGACATCCTTCCCTTTCTATTTAGATCAACATTTGTCACAGTAACTAATGAGGAAGTAATTATAATGTAATTGGTCAGAATAATCTGACAGGCAAAGAATTACATTCTCAATCCTAAAGGACTACATAGTTCTAGCTTTCCAACAGATTGGGTACATGTGGGTGGCATAGTGGAGGTTATTTGCCTTTAAGCAGGATAAAATCTTTTGCAACTTTTATTCTCAAGAAAATATTGACAGAGGCATTGTCTAATTCTCTAAAATATGTTACATGAAGGCATTTCACCTTAATACAGATTTATAAATCTTATTTTAAAAATTTCATCATTTGAAAGCTACTTCTTTTTACAGTGACTTTGAGATTTGCAGTTCAGCCGCAATAGTTAAGTAGTCACTCACTGTTTCTTTAAAATGGTGAGTAAACAGCTTAGTCATTCGGTCATATTTACCAAGAGGAAAACAACTGTCCTCAAGATAAAGATAAAAGATGAGGTATTGAAAGATGGAAAAACCAAGAAAAAAGTTAAAATAAAGACATTAATTTAAAATCCCTGCTGACTTTCAGGGAAGTATGACTCTTCACTTCAATAGCAGCTAGAGGAGGTTTGCATTTGTCATTGGCCTTTTTGGGTTGGGGTTTGTATTGTTGTTTTTTTCTAGAATAGAAGTTGACCACAGCTTTACCCAAGTAACAGCATCTGTATCTCTAACACATCCAGCTGAGGACTCAGCCTGCAGTACTCCTTGATACTGTTTTCAGCACTTCTAACAGATCCTGTTCTCAAAGATGATCTTCAGAAGAAAGGACTGAACATTTTTGTACATTTGCTCTTTTAAAAATATCTCTAAAACCTACTACTTGCCGTTCCCTTTGTATGTTTATATGATTTTGTTTACATTCTGTTTTACTGGACTTTAGCTTTTGTACCCCCAGCACTGAAAAAACCCCATTGATTTCAATGCTAGATTTAACTCAAACGAAATGAAAAACTTTTTTGTGTTTCTGCTTAATTGATTATAGAAAAAAAAAAAACAAACAAAAAACAAAATTAAAAGCAAAACCAAGCAGCAAGGATTCTGCTATATTAGATTCTAGTACTGACAGGAAGTGAAGAAACAAGCAGCCATACATATTTCACATCAGTGAGTCCTACAAGAAAACCAAAACCCAATGTCATGCCTAAAAACAGCCAAGAGTTTATCTTGTCTGTAGGCTGTGTGAAACACAAGTAGGTCTTTAAGTCAAGCATATCACAAATTCTTTATGGATTAAGAGATTCTGCCTTCAGTATCATGTTGTCGTGTGGCCCTTGGAAGAGCAGGACTATCCAAGTGCACCCATCCAGAGTTTTAATAGACTTGAAACTGTAAGAACTCTATTTTTCATTTTTTTATATGTTAAGGGAATTCTGAAAAAGAAGCATCAGCTTTTCTCTTTACATGAAATCTATGACTTCTGTACTGCATTTATGACTTAAAAAGGGTGTCTTTCAGATATATTATTTTCTATATAGAGGTATCTTTTGAACTCTTCTCATTAACCTCACACAATATAGGAAGCTGGACCAAAAGGAGAACAAAATAAATTGCTACACAGAAGGAAAAAGCTAATAAAAATGACATGAATTTGAGATATTAAACATATCTTTTTACTCAATTCTGCATCATAAGTCAGCAACACAACTCTGACTTACTGTAATGGTTTGATGTTAAGACTTTCCTTTGCTTTTTGCACAGAAAATATTGATTAGTTTACCAGTGCTTTTACAGAAATTTTGCAAAATAATGAGTTAATCAGCAAGAAATGACACAATGAAACTGATCAGAGAAAAAAATGCAATCCTGTGACTCTAACAGTAAGTTCTGCTTTGTTATTTGTAGCACCTGTTCCTGTTCCTGCCCACATTTCTACAATATTTTAATCAAAATCTAATTTTTATTTTATTTTATTTTATTTTGTTAAAACTAAAATGGTGGTGGTGACTGATGCCATTAGCAGGAATGTTTACATTATCAGATGCATTTTTCCAAGATTTGTTGAGGTCAATGGGACATTTAAGCAGAACAGAGGAGCCAACGCACAGGTGAGTGGCTCTGTGTCAAGGGAAGGGATTGAGGTGGGAGGAAGTCTTAGGGCAGACCAAGCAAAGCACAGCCTGTTGTGAGTATCCTCGGAGGTTTGCTACAGTCCTGTAGCTTTGCTAAACTCCCCCTGTGGTATCTATTATTTCTATCTTCCCTTCTCTGGCTGCTGTACCATCCTATCCTCCCCTGCTTGCCCTCTTCCCTTGCTATCACCACCTACTCTTGACTTTCTTCTGGCTACCTCTTTTCTCTTAATCTGCTTGTTCTTTAATGCCCTGTTGCATGAAACTGTTTCCTTCAGAAGTCCAACAATGTACTAATTAACAAAGGAAAAGACAGGGAGAAACAAGATGAAGATCTTGGGAGGAATGAGATGAGTGACAACAGAGAAGATGTTAGAGGGAAGCAGGGGAAAGAAGCAATGACAAAGGGAGGGCTGGGAAAGAAGCACACAGGAAAAGGAGAGGTACAAACAATAAAGGAGCGGAAAATAAATAAAGCAGACATCGAAAGAGAGAGGTAACTGGAATAAAGGGCTACACAAAAAAGAAACGTGACAATGATTTAAAGTTCCCTTTAGATTACAGTAGCAGTTCTTACAGAGCAACTCCGAGGACAGCGAGTACCTCAGTCAGAGAGAGCCGGTGCATGGAAGGGAGGCATTGTCAGTGGAGAAAGTGATGACTCACATGATACTTCTTCAAACAGAGGAGAGGCCCACCTTATTCAGTATGTGGTAGAACACCAGCTGCACCAAATGAGTTTACTGGCTGCCTCTAAGAGTGGTCCAGTACTGCTGAGACCAGTGCTGAAGACTTTGAGCATAGCAGGTGCTGCAGAATACATGCTGAAACATCATGGGCAACTCAGCCTAGAAACTTAGCACTTCCATGTCATACCTGCCACAGCTCTTCATCTGTTAAAGGCTACCTCATGCTGAACAGCTCGAAACTGCAGACCGTGGAACTGGCATTTGTTAGGCGAGTAATGTACACCTAATGCAATGAACTAATCAAGGGTCTTGGGACTTTCTTTTTGTCTTATCTCAAATCCATCAAGTCAGATAACCAAGCTTGTCATGCCAAGCAGTACTGCTCCAAGGGCTCAAGTGTGATGTAGGTAAGCCCATCCCTCCAATGTAATTTCCAAGATTTCCAGCATAGTGCTTCACAGTATTAACTCTCATTACCTGCATGCTACTGTGAAATAGGCATCTGAAAACAAACAGGTTACCAAATTAATCTATAGACTGAGCTAGCACAAGGAGGCATAGCTTCACTGAAATCAGTGGGTTTCTCTTGGTTTTGTCAGTATTAAGTTTCAGGAATGTTAGACAGAATGAGTGAGTCATCAGTCCTGTTAAATCCAAATTCTATGTGTGAGACGTTTTAAGAACAGTAACTAGGTAAGAAAAACCACACGTAATCATACTAGTATGAAAGCAGACTATTACTCAGGGGAATTCTGTGTAATTCTGTAGAATTCTGCTATTTGGCAAATGAAACCTGTTACAAGTAGCTCATGACAAAAATATTGTCACACTTTTCCAGTGTAGCAGCAAAAGATGCTGCCTTTTCCTTTACAGTGCAGTGTCATGGATTCTCTCACAACCACACTGCTTCTACCCTGCTTTTACACAGAGCAATAACTACCATCATATCTTTGTATAGTCTCTATTCCTGAAAAGTACACCATGAGGATCTTTATGAATAATGGAGAGCAAGTGGCAATGTAGTCTTCCAGAAAATAAGCTGATCAGTATTATGAATCCAGAGGAGGGCCAAGAAGATGACTGGAGGGATGAGCACCTTTCCATTGAAGACAGGTTGAGAAAGTTGGGGTTTTCAGCTTGGAGAAGGCTCTGGGGAGACCTTACAGCAGTCTTGCAGTAGCTAAAGGCAGCCTACAAGAAGTCTGGAGAGGGACTTTTTACTGGGGCCTGTAGTGACAGAAGGGGGCCTTAAATCAAAACAGGGTAGGTTTAGATCAGATGTTAGGAGGAAATTCTTTACTGTGAAGATGGTGAGGCACTGTAACAGGTTGCCCAGAGAAGTTGTGGATACCCGATCCTTGAAAGTGTTCAAGGCCAGGTTGGATGGGTCTTTGAGCAATCTGGTCTCATGGAAGGTTCCCTGCTCTGTAGCAGGGGGACTGGAACTAGATGATCATTAAGGTCCCTTCCAACCCAATCATTCTATGATTCCATGATATACCATAACAAGACAGGAAAAAAGAACTGCAGGTTTCAGAAGAAAAATGATCTAATGTGAGAAAGAGGTTATTGTAATTAAGATATATGAAGTAAAGTACTAGGAAAGAAAAGGGGAATGTAGAATTCCCTTCACACTGATGAAAGCGGACAAGGGGAGGGCTACAGATGTCATTTATCCGGACTTTTAAAGCCTTTGACATGGTTCCCCATGATATCCTTCTCTTTAAATTGGAGACAGGTGAATTTAAGGGGTGGACTGTTAGACGTATAAGAAAGTGGGTGGATGGTCGCATTCAGAGGGTAGTGGTCAATGGCTCAGAGTCCTGATGGACATCAGTGACAAGTGATGTCCCTCAGGCATCCTTATGGGAACCACTGTTATTTAATATCTTCATTAATTACATAGATGAAGGGTTTGAGTGCACCCTTGGCAAACTTGCAGGTGACACGAAGGTGAGTGGTGTGGTTGCCGCACCTGAAGGACAGGATGCCATCCAGAGGGACCCGGACAAGTTCGAGAAGCGGGCCCATGGGAATCTCACGAGGTTTAACAAGACCAAGTACGAAGTGCTGCACCTGGGCCTGGGCAACCCCCGGTACCAACACAGGCTGGGACATGAATGGATTGAGAGCAGCCCTGACAAGAAGGACTTGAGGGTGCTGGTGGATGAGAGGCTGGATGTGACCCAGCAATGTGCACTTGCAGCCCAGAAAACCAATTGTATCCTGGGCTGCATCAAAAGCAGTGGAGGCAGCAGGTCCAGGGAGGTGATTCTGCCCTACTATTCCAGTCTTGTGAGAATCTGCCTGCAGTGCTGCATCCATGTCTGGGGTCCCCAGCACAGGAAGGACACTGAGGTGTTGGAACAAGTCCAGAGGAGGGCCGTTAAGTTGATTAGAGGGATGGAGCACCTCTGCTGCAAGGAAAGACCGAGAGAATTGGGACTGTTCAGGCTGGAGAAAAGAAGGCTTAGGGGTGTCCTAATTGCAGCCTTCCAATACCTAAAGGAGGCCTACAAAAAAGATGGAGAGGGACTTTCTACAAGGACATGTAGTTATAGGACAAGTAGGAATGGCTTTAATCTGAAAGAGGGTAGGTTTAGATTAGATATTGAGAGAAAATTCTTTACTGTGAGAGTGGTGAGACATTTGCCTGGTTTTTTGACGGTTTGGGTCTGAATCCTCTGACATTATACATTAAATACTGCTTCAAGCATATGATCCACTAGTCAACTCTGTAAAATAAAAAAAATTGCTCTCCCTTTTTAAAATGTTTTCCTGCTACTACTAAATCCCCTGTCAGCACTGCCTTCTGCTGTTGTTACAACAGCTGACGGCCTACTTGTTGCTAAGGCCATTACGCTCACTCTGGCTTTCCAGGTTTTAAGTTTTGGTTTTGACAAATAACAAAACTGGAGAGAGAGAACAAAAGTCTCCACCATTTTTAGGGTTTTCTGGTTAGCTTTCATCTATGTAGTCCTAAAGGGGCTGTTCCTCTGCAATTCCATTGTTCATTGCACTCCATGCAAACAGTGGCCTTGGCATGGTGCCTACCATGGAGGGCTGCAAGGCTGCTGCAGGAATGGCAGATGGAGGCACTGACAGCATCAAGGGACATGCAGACACCTGGTCCCAGACCTTGAGTGAGCAGACTGGCCTTGGCAAGGGCCACTTACTTCCTTCACATTCCCCTCCACTAGGTCAGAGGGCCCAACGGGCAATCCCTTAGCTCACAGCAGGTGTCCAAAGTCCTTGGTTGACTTCATGGAGGCCCAAAAAGGGGCTAAACCCTTGTGCTCTTGTGGCCAAGAAGGCCAATGGTATCCTGGGATGCATTAAGAAGAGCACTGCCAGCAGGCTGAGGGAGGTGATCCTGCCCCTCTGCTCAACCCTGAAGGCCCCATCTGTGGAGAGCTGTGTCCAGTTCTGGGCTCCTCAGGACAAGACAGACATGGAGCTCCTGGAGTTGGTCCAGTGGAGGGTGACAAAGATGATTAAGGTATTGGAGCATCTCTCTTATGAGAAAAGAGAGAGGTGGGCCTGTTCAGCCTTGAGAAGAGATAGGAGAGGGGACCTCATCGATGTCTGTAAGTGGTTGAAGGGAGGGTGTCAAGAGTCTGCTCGGTGGCGCCAAGAAACAGGACAAGAGGCAACGGGAGAACCCAATGCACAGGAAGTTCCACCTGAATACAAGGAGGAACTTCTTTACTGTGCGGGTAACAATCACTGGAACAGATTGCCCGGAAAGGTTGTGGAGTCTCCCTCACATTCAACTACCATCTCGATGCAATCCTGCTCTAGGATGACCCTGCTTGAGCAGGAGGTTGGACCAGATGACCCGCTGGGCTCCCTTCCAACCCGACCCACTTTGCGAGTCTGTGAAACTCGACCAACGCAAATCCCCGGGGCCGAGGACCCCCCCCCGCCCTTCACGGACGCCCCGCCCC